>NC_090939.1:885840246-886143277 GCF_040938575.1 Ambystoma mexicanum
CCGAAGTCAACCTTAATCCAATAATGCGCGAAGTGATCAAAATAAGTAATGTCTCAGGCCTCAAAACCAACCACTCCAAATCAGTGATCTACCCCCTAACACAATAAACCACTACATTTGCAGACGATCGTGGGTTCAAATGGGAAGACTCCCGGGTCCGGTACCTATGTCCCTCAATCATAACGATATCTATAACGACAATTACGGTCCGATGCTGGGATCATTCCAAGAGCGCATACAGAGATGGAAATCTCTCCCACTAACACTCTGGGGCAGAGACTCCTTAATCAAAATGATGATCCTCCCCAAGCTTCTCTACCTATTCACTAACATACTGCTACTTCTGCCACAAACCTTTTTTAAGAAAATTAAGAGCCTTATCCTAGAGCTACTATGGGCAGGAAAACCGGCAAGAGTAGCTTACACGACCCTAACATTACCAACATCTCAAGGCGGCCTTGCACTCCCCAACATGGAAAGGTACATCTTGGCAGCCCAGGCACAATTCTTGAGCCATTGGTATACTACACACTTCATCCGTCCCCACGTACAGATTGAAAGGGCCCTAGCCTCACCCAATCTACTGAGGGAAGTGATCATCAGCCACTTGCCAGTGCCCCAAAATACAATGAATACCGACCTCTCAGCCTATGCAATCTGGAAAAAACTAGCAAGACAATATAAAGTACAAGTCAGATTCTCTCGCCCTGCTGCCGATTAAAAACATCCCAGGCGTCCCCCTGACAGCCGAGAAGACATTCCACCAGTGGCTCCGTAAGGTCAATGTCCAACCACTTGGCGATCTATTCCCCAAAGGCATGTTTATAACTCCCCAGATGGTCAGAGAGAGAGGTGCTGACTCGTCACTTGACATATTCATGTACTTCAGGCTACGGTACACGCTGCAGTCAATGTTCCCATCATTTCCCAAACAACCAGACAAATGGAATCTCTTACACAACACGATCCAGGCACAAGGTGAAGGGAGGCTAACCTCACTGATATATAAATCCTTACTGATGGACACAGTAACCATAGACGCCCGAACAAAAGAACACTGGGAAAAAGCTACTCAAACCAGGATACCAGATGAGGACTGGACGTACATCCTTCGGCAAACACAGAAATTGGCAATAAACACACGCCTCTAGCAAATTCAATTCAACTTTATACACCAAACCTACTTCACCCCGGCCAAAAAACACAGACAACACCAGGATTCTTTGCACACATTGTGAGCGGTGCAACGCCCAGCCGGCTGACTTTTTTCACCTAGCTTGAGGCTGCCCCGCGGTCTCCCAATTCTGGTCTCAAGTTCTACAAACAGTGGCAGTAATAATAGGCGAGGAGCTGGTGCCGCTCCTCTTGGTGGCCCTCCTTAGTCTAACCAAATACCTACACCCTTTAATAAGGAAATTGACAGCCCTCCTCCTGGTGTTGGCACGCAGGAGAATAGCCATGGCATGGGGCCGAGGCCCAACCTCCTCCATAGAGGCGTGGAAAAAAGATATCCTGTACTGCCAAGATATAGACACTGAATATCTGCGGACACTCCCATTACATGCACGCCCACCAGACATATGGGGTCCCTACGTCACGTACCTGTTTACAGCAGCAACAGACTCAGACTCAGGAGAACAAACCGAATGAAATACTGTTCAAAACAGAAACTATCCCACAACGCTGCTCGTTATAAACCATCCAAAAGGGGAGCCAGCGACCACAGAACACGAGCACCTAACAGCGACACAAGGGGGGGAGGGTGGGTGGAAAGGGCGGGTTGAATGGCGCAAGGGGTATTGATGCACCCAATTGGTGCACGATTGTTTGTTGTTATGCATAAATTCAAAAATAAAGTAAAAAAAAAATTAATCCCCAAAAACCAAGTAATACATTTCAATCAATAACATAACTTACTCATCAGATGCCTTATTTCAGCGTTAGCCATCAAAGCAGGCATACAAATGCAATCGTGATAAATGAACAATCATATATGCAAGTAAAGTAAAAAATACATAAAATGCACTCAGAATAAGATCTAATACAACAATCATAGTACAATACATTTACAGCAAGAAGAACCAATGAAAATGCATTAACGTGCATATATATATCATACCTCATAGGTCTAAATATATATAAATTAACATTGCAGAGTCCGAGCGTCAGTCTCCAGTCTGCCCCAATCTCTCTACCTGTGAGGAGCTGCAGCGACGTGAGCTCTGTGTACCTTGTGCTTTTTTTCCTGTCTGGCCCTTTAAGCCAGAAACTCCACCTTAAAAGGTGTGTGCGGGCACGGAGCGCCGCGCATGAGTCCGAGCGTGATTCTCCAGTCTGCCCCAGTCCGCCACAAACGCCAAGGAGCCGACGCATAATGGGGGCTGCCAGCGGGCCATAGACACGGTTAAAGACTTTGCATAAGCGCTGTGTTAATTCACCATGCCTAAAGGAGCTTGTTCAATCAGATTCTGACCCGGACTCAGCAACAGCAGTTGAATCAGAGGTAAGAAAAGTGACATCTACATTAAAGACAATAATGTCGAACTCTATATTGACTGACTCGTAAAATGACTCACTAAATGATTCACCGACAGTATCTCCGACAACCAACTCTGTGGTGACAATTGTACCGATCTGTGGGGGAATCGGTGGGGAAGTGCCATGTTTGTGCTCATTAGCACAAGCTAAATTAAGTGAAACAAACATCGATCCCAAAATGAGGGCGGACCCACCAACTGATTGTGCGCCATTCCAGCAAACTGGCGTGACCGACTTGGCAACGCAGGGTAGTGTTTGCGAAGTCGGCAAGCTAGTAGAGGAACAAATTGCGGCGGTTGGAAACATAACTCTAGTCAAAGTCGACACAGCATCATTCCAGTCACTGTTTGATGTAACGGATGTCGAGCTTTTAGCACTTCAAATTCCAACCTGTGCTGCAGATCGGGTGGCTTTCACATTTATTCCATCTGTGCACAGTCAGAGTGTAAACTCGGCTGCCTCAACACCTGCGACTGAAATGAACGAAAATGGTGCTGTAACAGGCAAGAAAATCTGCAACTTAAAAGGGGACAAGACATGGTGATCTAGCCGGACGTGAGGCACGGCTGAGAGAACGTCTAACAGCTGACTTTCAGGAAGTGAAAGATAAACGTATAAACAGTTTTGTCTGTTCTTTGAGTAATAAGTCCGTAAGGCAAGAAGAAATTACACCAAGAACCGAATACTGCAAATCGAAATCAGGTACAAAATATAAGACCGCAAATTCAACGTATGCGGAAAGAACAAGCACCCCGCAGTGGAAGCGTTCTCTGCTGGGGACTACTTCACAGACTCCTCCAGGCCTGATTCAAAAGCAAGTGGCAGGCGTTCTTATAACCAGCGATGCAGCAAATCAAGAGCAATGTGATAAACAAAGACCGATCACAGAAATAATGGACACAAGTCATCCTTCTATAAGCAAAGACGATAAAGCCAATCTTTCTGTGGCTGCAGGTATCCAAATGCACAACAACGTATTAGCTGCGACCTCATTAGCTCTAATACCATTGTGAAACTCTATGAGTCGATTACCGAAACCATGAAAGATCAACGCACACTGCTGATAAACTTAACAGCTAAATTAGCGACTTTTGAGCAGACCAACGCTCTTCTCCAACAAAAAATTGAAAGTGCAGCCGACATCCCCTCCCATTGGTAACATCGATTGGGAGACCTTGCCATGAAAGATCATACCGAAAAAAAATTATCTTATGGACGCTATCCTGGAATGTTTTAAATGGTTACGCCATTCAGAAAGATGCAAAGCTGCGCTGGATATACCAGATCTGTCACGCCTCTTAGGAAGCGCTGGTCCCTCTGGCATCGGTGGACTCGACGTTATGCAGCTTCCAATTTTTCTCCCAAGATGGCAGCTCGGTCCGCATGCAGAGGTCTAGATGTAACTCACGAAATGCAGTGGGTCTCCGCCCCCTACTTCACGAACAGCTTATCTGGCGTCCTCACCAGCAAGCCGATGCGTTGCTACTCTCCTACGACAACGCTTCGTAAGTACGGACCTAGGCTTGTCTCTCTGTCCTTTCTTACGTACTCTGAGCTACTAATTCTGTTTCTTTTCCAACTGTTAGAAAAGAGCGACTAGTACCCCCAGACCAGAAGCCTCTACACTTTATCTCAGGAACAAACGCGTCCACATACACACAAACCTCATTCGCGCGCCCATTCCAATTCCTACCCGGCTTCCTCTGAGGTAAAGATACTCTTCTACCGGTACATGCTACCGATATATGCCCAGTCACTATCATTTCTCCCTGTCTAGATCTAACTTTGTTTCTTAAATAGTGGAACTACCTTCGCATCCGGATCTTCAGTCCCAGCATCCGTTTCCCACTAATCTACACTTTAAGGGTATCTAGTCCAGTCATTCCTTTCACTTACCTCACTTACCCTTTGCTTTACAACTACTTACCATTTCAATTTCTCGTCTTTCACTGGATAGACATCTCCGTCTGGAACCAGCCTTCTGGCTAGAAGAAATCCGTGAAGCAGACGATTCCCAAACATGCAGGGTTTTATTCCCCCAGAGGGTTTCCCTGGGGTTCTTCTCTCCGACTGAGACTTTATGTCGCGGTCTGGGAGAGGAGTTCCAGGGGGATTCCTATAGCATCGGTTCTCCGACAACTCTGACACAGACGCCTCTCGGAATCCACTCCGAAGGTGAGTTCTTGAAAAAAGGTCCAATCCCTGCCATATCTTTATATTGTTAAGAGGTAAAACTATCGAATTTGTTACAGGATCAGAAAAAACGTGTCTGATCTCAAGAAAGTCAAAAAGCGCCTATAACGAAGTGTGACGAAAACAAAATAGTAGCGGAAAAAATACAGTCCAAAGAAAAGAGCGGGAGTGATGAAGAACGAGTTACAGCACCAATACCGTCTTCTTGTCTCACAGGACCATTCTTGCCCCCGGACTGTGATAAAAGACAAACAGATTTAATAAGATCTAATATTCAAAAAAACACTCAAGAAAAATCCACTGATATGCATGTTCCGCTTAAACATCCGCTTCTCCCAAAACCCAGCTTAACTACATTTGGAATCTTTCTGGGTACAGCAAAAACAATATCAAATAAACAGGATCAACCTGAAGCAAAGACATCACGGAAATCCATGCAAATACCAAACAAATCAAAGAAAAACAAAGTGTCAGCTGGCTCAGCAAAGACGAAGCAATTTGTACGTAATCTCTCCACACCACAGAAAACAGGCCTCTTCACAAGAAATACAAAAACCTCAAGTAAACAAAATACAGAGGATTCACACAAATTACTTCCAACTGGATCAAAACACAAAGAAGGAGAAAAAAACTCTCATAGAATGCAACAAAAGCCAAATAAACATCCAAGAATGGACTCTGACGAGAGCCCAATTCCTCTCTCTGATTGTTCAATTGATCCATGTGGAGTCTAGACATATTCTGTCGATTCAGAAGATGATTCTGATGAAGCCCCATACCACGAACCGACAGACAAATGTCGTGCAGTGGTATCAATGTTTAAGAATGGCAAAACCACCATCTCTAACATAAAACAGCATACGACCAAAGAAGCTGACACGAAGAACTCAGAGGAGAAGAGCCTGTGTGATGGGCCAGAAGATGAGCAGCAGACCCAACCAGACAAAGCGAAGACAGCAGAAAGACTTCAGTCATCGAAGTTTAATCTAAAAATGACAGCTGCCCAGCAACAAAAATGTAATAAATCGACCCCAATGAATCGGTCACCTTGTTCACAGAGACAATATTCTTGGAAGATTTGTGTGGAAAATATCTTCCCAAATGAATTAGATGTTAATCTAAAGAGAGGAAACATAATGCGACTTCTTCATAATTTTCCATCGCTGAGAACAATAAAATCAGACGATATAGTGATTGTCGAATATATAAATGAAGACTGTCTAGATAAAGTTTATCTACACATTAGCTCTGAGGCAGTTGAGAACACCTTGTTGGCTGCAAAAGATGAACTTTTAACTTTTGGCTTTGATTTGTTCATCGAGAAAAATCACATTCCTTCCCCAGCAAACAAGTCCAAAGGCTCATGGTGAGACAAGATTAATAAACGAAATAAGACGAGACTTCTTGCGAAATCAATTCAGAGTAAAAGAAAGAGTTGATTGTGACGAACGACTGACAAACTCGAGGAAGCCAATCAGCAAACCTTTGTCTAACGTCAATCCTCAGGGAGATTAACAATTCAGACCAGCCACCAAGGATTATGGCGCTATAATCTCGTGGAACACAAGAGGATTCCAACATCTGTTCCAGAAAATCGAATTTGGATTAGACAACAACTTCGCCATCTGCCTTCAAGAAACTTGGCTGCGTGAATCCCATTTAAGAGATGGCTACATGATGCTGCTAAATCCAGCAGGGAAAAACAATCAAGGAAGGCCATTTTCTAGTTTGCTCACCATGGTCAATAATGCTCATGGGTGGAATATACTTGAAACTTGGAATCCAAATCTGTTTGTTCAGGGTACTCTATTGCAGCAAAAAGGAAACGTTGTTAGAAAGGGAAAACACCTCTTATTAATAAACACGTATTGGGATTCAGTGATGATTTCGACATTGCAATATATAGATGCCACCACTGTGATGATCGATTCAAGAACATTAAAATATAATGATCTGTCAATAATTCTATGTGTGATCTGAACTTTTCTTGGTTTAACAACAATAAAAAAGAAATAAAAAATCTCAAAACACATAGTATCTCGTCATATTTAAGAAGAGGACACATGTTTAAAGCAGCACTCTGAGCCAGGAACTGCGTAATGGCAAATGGAAAAATTAAAGGTGACATTCCACCCAATTATACCTGGCATCGTAATCAAAGTAGGAAAATAATTGACTACATTTGGATTTCGAAGTCACTATGGTCAACTGTTGACAATCTAAAAGTGCAAGAGTCTTCCTCAAGTGATCATAACATTCTGATACTGTCCTGGGTCCCATCTACTTCTATAGTCAAAGTAAACTATCCTTTTTCACCTGAAATCAACCAAGGGGCTAATAGACTAAAGATATCAGAATGGCAAATTAACACCTTAAGAGACAACCTTTCTTCCAATTCAGCGCCTGTAAATAACAAAATCAATTATTCATCTCTCCTAATGCAATTTAAAACAACATCCATAAAGCTTAGGACTGGTTAAGAAACAATATATGTCTTCAGTACGGCAATAAATCAACAAAAGAAAAAACTGCATAAATCCATAAAGCAGCTCAAAAAGTTGGGAGGACTAGATCTTCACCTTTCTATTAAAAGACAGAACATGAAATACCACAACTGGCTGAAATCCTTTGCCATTTCGAGAGATCAGGAGCATGCGGAACATATCCTAAAACTAATTAAATGTCGTCAATCAAAAGAAATCTGGCGAATAATAAATAACAAAACTGTTTTTCAAGATACCAAACTTTCGCAAGGAATAAGCGAAGCGAGCTGGCAGGATCACTTTCATAAAGTATTCTTCAATAAAGCAAGCCCCAAAAGTATAGACGTTCCGAGAGATATAAATAAGACAATGGGCACTGTGCCTGTAGTCTGGGTCCACCCAGAGTACGCAGGTCTATGCGTTTGTCATGCTGTGAGCATGAGCATAGGAAAATGTGTGTGGATTAGCCCCACACATTTTCCGGAGGTTGATCTACCATCATTCTATTTAATAAAAAATGTAAAACTAGCCCAGGCGTGCGCACACCCACCGTGCGGATGGTCGAATTCTTCACATGCCCCCCAGCCTCAACATGTGAACCACCAACCTGCTGAAGGTCTGGTTTGACACCTAGGCGAATGTACCGGCTGAGGTCATCTGCATTTCCATGTTGGGAGCCTGGCTTCTACTGGATGTCCATATCTAATCCGTGTAGGAATATGACCCAGCGCAAAAGCTTAGGGTTCTACATTTGCATGGCCATTAACCATCGAAAAGGACGGTGGTCTGTTTGGATAGTAAAGTGTGACCCAAAGATGTAAGGTTTCAGCTTCTTTACTGCCCAGACGACCGCGTAAGACTCTTTTTCAATGATGGCCCAGTTCCTTTCCCTTTTTTTCTATCACCTGCTAATGTAGGCAGCATGGTGCTCTACTTCTTGAGAATTCAGCTGTGATAACACTGCTCCAATCCCAAAATCAAAGGCGTCTGTCTGGATAATTAACTCCTGACCATAGTCTGGCACTTTCAGTACTGGGGCCCTGCACAATCCATCCTTTAAATCCTGAAAGGAGGTTTGACAGGTAGGGGTCCAAGTTACCTTCTTTGGTATTTTCTTGGAAGTTACATCATTCAGGGGCATGACTAAGCTCTCATACACCTTCATGAATGACTAGTAGTACCTGATGAGACCTAGAAAGGCTCTCACCCTTATCTGTATGGTGGGGATGTCCAATCCTTCAAAGCCTGTACCTTTGCTTCAAGAGACTGTTTCTTACCTGCACTGGCCAGGTGGCCTAGATAAGTCACTGTGCCCTACGCTATCTGGCACTTCATGGCCTTGATAGTCAGACCTGATTTCTGCAGCGCCTGAAGCACTTGTTTCAGGTAGGATAAGTAATCTTCCCAGGTGTAGCTGAACACAGCAATGTCGTCTAAATAGGCGACACTGAAGTTTTCCAGTCCAGACAAAACCTGGTTAACCATCATCTGAAAAGTGGCAGGGATATTTTTCAATCCGAAAGGGCATCACAGTGAACTGATGATGTCCTTCTGGGGTTGAGAATGCTGACCTTTCTCACGTTTCTTCTACAAAAAGAAAGTCTGATAGTCTATTGGGTGTCATCTAAACACTCTTCCCACATCAAAATGCATTCAATATCACAAAATTTGAATGATTAAGAACCAATACATTTCATAAAACAATCATTAAAATGATCATAGTGCATAAGACATATACAATATGTTAAAACAACACAAGTAGGAACACCACGGATGAGTAATGTTATCACAGTTCTTTGAGGATCAAAATGATGTGTGTATGCATCACACCTTGATTCCTAAGCTTCACTACTCTCAGCCTATTTCATATTAGTGTATTTCAAAACAACCCGACTTGTACAAGTTTCTGTCCTTGATATACAGACATGTAGGACATTCTTCAGGGGGAAGTGTCTTGTGCCGGAATTAAAAATCTTCTTTTATTGGGGAGAGACCCTGTTAATCAAAACATGGACACCCTATTAGTATTCATATCACAAAGTATTAATCTATAAATATAGTAGTCAACCCTCATCCCTGGAAGGGTATTATGGGTACGTTGATTATTACATACCTCTCTTTCCCGTAATTAAATATGGGGCCCGTTCTGGTACTTCTTGCAGATTCCAAATTTCTTCAGGAATTCTTGCAAATCCACTTTCCTTCTCTACACTAGTGTACAATTGAGAAAAACAGTGTTATAGTTCTTCTAAAAAATTCCTATTTCTAAAATAGTAAAAGTGTCAGGGGCATCTATGTATAGGATGGTACAGCTTACCTCTCTGGGCAAAAATACAGAATACAGAATCCAGAAATCCTATGGATAGTCTCTAGGCAGGATAGTGGTAGATGTACGCCACCCTGTGTAACAGAGTAAAAGCACTCTTGTTACCAATGAATCAAAGCTGGATAAACAATAATGAGCAAACAAAAATGAGCAGGGAACTGCCAAAAGGTCACAGTCACACTCACTTGTATGTTGCTGTAAATGCCAAAGTGCACCCCAATAATGTCTGGGGGAATCTTGGGAACAAACGTAGGTTTAGCCGCTCCACTCCCTTCTCTGAGTCAAGCTCTGTATGGGTAAAAAAGGTGAACCACGTTTCATCAGAAAACCTCGAGATTGAAGAGGAGACTCTGAACAAAAACTCCCAACTGGAACCTGTCCACTCACCTCTATGAATAGTCACACCAGGATGGCAAAGGAATCCCAACCGCAGTACCGCTAGGCTCTGCAGTTGTATCCTCGATCGCGAGTGTAAAGCGCACCCGCGCTGCGTCGTGACGTCATCACGCACGGGCGGCAACGTCATGACGTCACGACTTTGCGTTCGCTTATAGCACAAACAAATCTGGCCTGGGAATTGTAGTCCCCGGAGTACCCGCACAGCTCAAACACACCACAAGGATACCCTTAAGGTCTCCCCCAGCAACTGTAGGCCAAATCTCAGGTGACAGAAAGTAAACACGTGAAATGCTCATAATGGTCAGGTACGCCCCCAAGGGATAGAGGGGAACGTAACCCAGAAAAAAGGACGTATCCCCCTTTCTAAGTCGAGACATCATTATTCTGCATCTGTCACGTAGCATAAAGTTATTTTATGGAACATTACAATGGCAATAAATTATGGCAAAACTTCTGGGTTCAGTATACATCACAGTGAACCCATCACAATTATTGAAAGGCGAGACAAATACATGACTCCTAGTACATCCCCATTCAAGAGGTACATAGACAAAGATGAACCAGTTCATTTGATCAAAAGTTAGAAAGAATAAACCAATGTGCCAATCAAAGTTATTACAAGGAAAAGACATGACCGCTGGTCGCCCCTCTACAAGAGGTACTTCGCCCCAGTTACGCAAATTCATATAATCCATAGTTATATCACATTGGTATTTCAGGGTCCCACGTCAGGTAGTTACAAAAACACCACAAGGACATACTGTCACAGACAAACGCAGCTCATCAAAATGTTGTTTCTAAAGTTTCCACATATAGTGAAAAGATAGATTCATCCTATCATAGGGCATATTAGTGTTTCTTCTTAATTACCCAATATACTGTAAAAAGATTACTCTAGTTGGGATGAGATTACTCTAGTTGGGAAAAACACTATTGGGGATCTCTAATGACATGATTAAGCCTTATGCCATTCAACTCCCTCATTCAAACCATTGATGTGACTTTTAGATAAGAAAATTAGTTTCTGCTCCAGGTGCAACAGTTTCTTATTAATTGCTGTCTGAGACTGTCCTTTGATTTGTTTCAAGATGCACCACTCAAAATCATTACATGAATGTTTCATTTCCATAAAATGCTTCACCATAGGGGCTTGTTCCACCTCTTTCCTAATACAACTTTTATGTTCGATCATTCTAGTCCTGCATTTTCTATTGGTTTTACCAATGTACATGCGTTTACATGGGCATGTAATCAAATAAATGACATTGTTCGTATTGCAATTGGTATGTTCATTAATGTTCCACGTTCTCTCAAGGCCCAAATCAACATTCAGAGTCTTTCTTGTTTGGGTACACATAGAACAATTACCATAAGGAAAATGACCTACTACTGGAGGGAGGCCCCATAAGTTAGTTTGTTGCAGAGGTTTTCTTTTAACACTTACATCATTTCTCATTATTAAATTGCGTACAGTAGTACTTTTCTTAAATGCTACAATGGGACTCCCCATTTCTTTGGTCATAATCTTGTTCCAATTTCTTCTGATAATACCCTTCACCTTGTAGGACAAATTGCTAAATGTGTTAACAAAAACCAGAGGTGTCTCTTTGGACCTTCCTTCTCTCTGAATTTGTTGGTCAAGAAGGGGTTCTCGATTGTTATTAAAAGCTCTCTTAGCTGCTTTTTTTACCAAAGGGGATGGGTAGCTACAATGTACCAATTTGGAAATGAGATTATTCGCTCCATTTTCATATGATTCATTCGTACTGCTGTTTTTCTTCAACCGTAAGAATTGCCCGAAAGGGAGATTATTCTTCACATGTTGTGCGTGGTGACTCTTAAAGTGAAGCAAAGCATTCTTGTCGGTGGCTTTAGTATAAGGTCGAATGAGAAGGGACCCATTCTGATGGTAAATACATATATCTAAGTAATTTACCTCCTTGTTACTTATGTTACCTGTTGCTGTACCTTCAATTTTTTTATAAAATTGTCCCATAATTAAAATAAATGGAGCGAACAATCTAATTTCCAAATTGGTACATCGTGGCTACCCATCCCCTTTGGTAAAAAAAAGCAGCTAAGAGAGCTTTTAAAAACAAATTCAGAGAGAAGGAAGGTCCAAAGAGACACCTCTGGTTTTTGTTAACACATTTAGCAATTTGTCCTACAAGGTGAAGGGTATTATCAGAAGAAATTGGAACAAGATTATGACCAAAGAAATGGGGAGTCCCATTGTAGCATTTAAGAAAAGTACTACTGTACGCAATTTAATAATGAGAAATGATGTAAGTGTTAAAAGAAAACCTCCGCAGCAAACTAACTTATGGGGCCTCCCTCCAGTAGTAGGTCATTTTCCTTGTGGTAATTGTTCTATGTGTACCCAAACAAGAAAGACTCTGAATGTTGATTTGGGCCTTGAGAGAACGTGGAACATTAATGAACATACCAATTGCAATACGAACAATGTCATTTATTTGATTACATGCCCATGTAAACGCATGTACATTGGTAAAACCAATAGAAAATGCAGGACTAGAATGATCGAACATAAAAGTTGAATTAGGAAAGAGGTGGAACAAGCCCCTATGGTGAAGCATTTTATGGAAATGAAACATTCATGTAATGATTTTGAGTGGTGCATCTTGAAACAAATCAAAGGACAGTCTCAGACAGCAATTAATAAGAAACTGTTGCACCTGGAGCAGAAACTAATTTTCTTATCTAAAAGTCACATCAATGGTTTGAATGAGGGAATTGAATGGCATAAGGCTTAATCATGTCATTAGAGATCCCCAATAGTGTTTTTCCAAACTAGAGTCATCTCATCCCAACTAGAGTCATCTTTTTACAGTATATTAGGTAATTAAGGAGAAACACTAATATGCCTTATGATAGGATGAATCTAACTTTTCACTATATGTGGAAACTTTAGAAGCGACATTTTGATGAGCTGCGTTTGTCTGTGACAGTATGTCCTTGTGGTGTTTTTGCAACCACCTGACGTGGGACCCTGAAATACCAATGTGATATAACTATGGATTATATGAATTTGCGTAACTGGGGCGAAGTACCTCTTGAACAGGGGCGACCAGCAGTCATGTCTTTTCCTTGTAATAACTTTGATTGGCACATTGGTTTATTCATTCTAACTTTTGATCAAATGAACTGGTTCATCTTTGTCTATGTACCTCTTGAATGGGGATGTACTAGGAGTCATGTATTTTCTTGCCTTTCAATAATTGTGATAGGTTCACTGTGATGTCTACTGAACCCAGACGTTTTGCCATAATTTATTGCCATTGTAATGTTCCATAAAATAACTTTATGCTACGTGACAGATGCAGAATAATGATGTCTCCACTTAGAAAGGGGGATACGTCCTTTTTTCTGGGTTATGTTCCCCTCTATCTCTTGGGGGCGTACCTGACCATTATGAGCAATTCACGTGTTTACTTTCTGTCACCTGAGATTTGGCCTACAGTTGTTGGGAGGAGACCTTAAGGTTATCCTTGTGGTGTGTTTGAGCTGTGCGGGCACTCCGGGGACTACAATTCCCAGGCCCGATTTGTTTCTGCTATAAGCGGACGCAACGTCGTGACGTCATGACGTTGCCGCCCGTGCGTGACTACGTCACGACGCCGCGCGGGTGTGTTTTACACCCGCGATCGAGGACACAACTGCAGAGCCTAGCGGTACTGCGGTTGGGATTCCTTTGCCATCCTGGTGTGACTATTCATAGAGGTGAGTGGACAGATTCCAGTTAGGAGTTTTTGTTCAGAGTCTCCTCTTCAATCTCGAGATTTTCTGATGAAAGGTGGTTCACCTTTTTTTACCCATACAGAGCTTGACTCAGAGAAGGGAGTGGAGCGGCTAAACCTACGTTTGTTCCCAAGATTCCCCCAGACATTATTGGGGTGCACTTTGGCATTTACAGCAACATACACGTGAGTGTGACTGTGACCTTTTGGCAGTTCCCTGCTCATTTTTGTTTGCTCATTTTTATTTGTCCAGCTTTGATTAATTGGTAACAAGAGTGCTTTTACTCTGTTACACAGGGTGGCGTACATCTACCACTATCCTGCCTAGAGACTATCCATAGGATTTCTGTATTCTGTATTTTTGCCCAGAGAGGTAAGCTGTACCATCCTATACACAGATGCCCCTGACACTTTTACTAGTTTAGAAATAGGCTTTTTTTAGAAGAACTATAACACTGTTTTTCTCAATTGTACACTAGTGTAGAGAAGGAAAGTGGATTTGCAAGAATTCCTGAAGAAATTTGGAATCTGCAAGAAGTACCAGGACAGGCCCCATATTTAATTACGGGAAAGAGAGGTATGTAATAATCAACGTACCCATAATACCCTTCCAGGGATGATGGTTGACTACTATATTTATAGATTAATACTTTGTGATTTGAATACTAATAGGGTGTCCATGTTTTGATTAACAGGGTCTCTCCCCAATAAAAGAAGATTTTTAATTCCGGCACAAGACACTTCCCCCTGAAGAATGTCCTACATGTCTGTATATCAAGGACAGAAACTTGTACAAGTCGGGTTGTTTTGAAATACACTAATATTAAATAGGCTGAGAGTAGTGAAGCTTAGGAATCAAGGTGTGATGCATACACACATCATTTTGATCCTCAAAGAACTGTGATAACATTACTCATCCGTGGTGTTCCTACTTGTGTTGTTTTAACATATTGTATATGTCTTATGCACTATGATCATTTTTATGATTGTTTTATGAAATGTATTGATTCTTAATCATTAAAATGTTGTGATATTGAATGCATTTTGATGTGGGAAGAGTGTTTAGATGACACCCAATAGACTATCAGACTTTCTTTTTGTAGAAGAAATATATGCTCACAGTGCAAGAAGTTTGTTGATCCCTATTCTGTGACTTAGAACCGTGTTTTGAGAATAGACCTTTCTCACGTTCCATCTGTCAAGCGGACCTGCCAGTACCCTGCCATGAGGTCAACAGTAGTCATGTACTTGGCAAGACAGAGCTTGTCAATGATCTCATCTGCCCGAAGAATGGGGTGAGCATCTGTCTTCATGACAGAATCAAGCCCCCTGTAGTCCACAAAAAAGTGGACTTCAGTCTTCCAACCCCTGGTCTTTTTAGGGGCCAATACCACTGGGCAAGCTATGGGCTTTGGGAAGGCTCTGTCACTCATGAGTACAGCATATTGATGGTATCCCTGACCTTATCGGACATCTAGTAAATCCTACTCTTCACTGGCTTACTGTCTCCACAGTCCACATCGTGGGTGCACCAATCTGCACCGACCTGGAGACAGCAAAAACAGACAGGCAAACTGTTGCAGTAAAGAGCAATAGTCTGTCAGTTGCTGTTCTGCAGGTCCATTGAAAGGTTCACTCCTTCACCTGACCTATCTGTGGCTTCAGTAAACAGGAGGTCTGGGATGAGATCGGTCTCTTCCTCATTCTCTCCATATGTCACTATTGCCATGACCAAGTCATCCCAGCTATAATGGGGGTTTAGCCGGTTGACGTGAAAGACCCTCACATCTCTTTAGGTCCTTATACAACAATGAGATTATTGACCTCGCTGAGTTTTTCCAGCACACAGTAAGGCCCAGTCCACTTGTCCTAAAGGACACTGGATTTGACAGGCTCTATAATCCACATCCACTGGCCTGGATAATAGACTGTCACTGTGGCCTTCTGCTCCTGCCAGTGCTTTATCAGCTCCTGACTGGCCTTTTAGGTTTTTTCGTCGACTGTCCCATGCACTTTGTCATTCTAGACTGAAGGCCAAGTACATAGTCTATCACATCTCACGTAGGGGATAAGGGGTTGCCCTCCCATTCCTCTTTCACTAGTCAGAGGGGACCTCGTACAGGGTGTTCAAACAGAAGCTGAAAGGGGCTAAGCCCTACTCCATTCTGTGGCACCTCCCTGTAGGTGAACAGTAGGCATGGCAGGAGAATATCCCATTTTCTCCATAGTTGCACTTCAACGCCACCTATTATGCCTTTTAGGGTCTTGTTGAACAACTCAACAAGCCCATTCGTTTGTGAATGGAAGGATGTAGAGAACCGATATGTGACTTTACCCTCTTCCAACACAGCCTATATATACCCTGATATGAAGCTTGATCCCCTGTCAGAAACAACTTCATTGGGGAAATCAACACAGGAAAATGTCCCAATCAGAGCCTTTGCAACCACAGGGGCTTTGATTCTCCTTAGAGGGACAGCCTCAGGGTACCTTGTGGCATGGACTACCACCACCAAGATGTATCTATTCCCTGAGCTGGTTTGAGGATCCAAAGGACCCAAAACACAATGTACATGCCTATTTGTTCAAAAGGCCGCCCAACCATGGGTATTTGAATTAAGGGGGTCGTTGTGACACCACCTGACAAGCCAGAAGCCTGACACTTTGGGCAGGACCAGACAAATTCCTTAACTTTTACGCCGTACTGAGGCCAGTAAAACTGTGCAGACAGCCGGTCCGATGTTTAAGTCCCTCCTAAGTGACCTGCTAAAGGAATTTGGTGAGCCAAATCCAAAAGGAACTTTCTGTGGCATTGGGAAATCACCAACCTTCGGGTGCCCTCACCCTCAGAGTCTTTTGTCTCACTGTCCATCCTCCCAGTACACATTGAACAGTCAGTGGGCCTCTCCCTTAGCCTTCTCCTCCACCTGCTTCCGCAGGCCCGCGTGAGTGAGACACTCTTTCTGGGCTTTAAAGAAGGCAGTCTGATCTGGGCCACCAGATGATGAAAACTCATCCAGCTAGGGCAGGCCCTTCAGATCTGAACTTACCTGGTCCTCCACCTCAGGTGCCTGTGTTGCGCCAGGCAACTCTGAAGTCACTGAGTCCACTGCTACCAAGGTAGACTCCTCAGTGGCTACTGGCCCCTCTTCCACAGGGGTAGGTGACTCAGCAGAATGTGGAACTACACCAGAGGCTACCGGCCATGCCAGTCCTTAAAACAAGCCGTCTGGAAGCACTCCAGGCCCTAAGGCTGTGAGAGTCTTTAAACTGGCGGCCTCTTTGGCCTTCGATCTGGTAGCTGCTGCAACTATCTTGGGGTCAGGAAGATCATTACCCAATAGACATGGGACAGGGATATAGTATTTCACTGCTACACAACGCTGGGTTGTTTCACCTTGCCAGCTGAACTCTACTATCGCCAAGGGGCACTTACTCTTTCCGTCAAACTCACTGACGCACAAATCAGGCCCATTAATGTACTGGTCTGGTTGTACCCACTGTTGTGTGACAGCAGTGAGGCTAGCCATGTTGTTTCTGACAGCAGGAGTTTTGTGTCCATTGGTATACCCATATTCTAAATACAGTTCAGTGTTATTGGGAACTGGGATCTCTTCTGGAGACCCGGTACCGTTCACACTCAGTGTAACTAGTCCACATTCAGCCACTTCCTGACCTAGTGGGAAGTACTCCTTTGGGAGGCCCAGACTAATGATGGCCTCCTCCATGATTCCAACATTCACTATAGCTTGCTTGGGTAAGCCCTTACAAGCCGGATCCCCTTTCCTATACACACAATACAAACTTTGGGTGGTGAGAACGTAGGTGACCCAGTGTTAGGGGTGCCTGCACTCTTCTTTTCGGTGTGTACGCCTGAACTTAAGTTTTGGGATTTCCCTTCATTCTTTTGGGGATCTGACTTCGAAGAGGAGTGGGTTGGACCTTTGTCCATCCCATCCTTGTTAACTTGGTTGTCTGAACATTTCTCATCTGGTTTAGGTGCGCTCGCTTGAGCCTTTTTCTGGACTTGAGTACTTACAAAACTGTCGGCAGCCTTTGCGAGCTCCCTAGGGTCTGTAATAGTCTTGTCCACAAGATGCTGGTGTAGTTCAACCTCACAATTCCTCAATACATGCTGACACGCAAACAAATCGTACACCCCTTTCAATGTGTCAGCTTTGTTTCCAGACACCCACCGGCTCAGATATTTCAAAGACAAGTGTTTGAACACTTCAAATGTCTGCCCACCTTTCTTTCCGAGCTCTCTGAAGCTCTTCAGATACTGTTCAGGGGTTTTACAGTACTTCCTGAGAAGGGCCACCTTCATGCAATCATAAATGGGCCTTTCATCAGGAGTTAACTGAAGAATTGCATCAGTCCTTGATGTCAGTAAGCAACTCATCAGGACTGCACCCCACAGTACCTTGCCCACCTACTGTAGCTGAAAAGCAAGCTTGAGCACTTCAAACCACTCACAAATATCCTTCCCCACTTCATCTGGCGTGCAACTATTTACAGAAGTTATTGAAGGCCCAGAAACTCGCACAATCAGCAGCTATTGCCATCACATGCCTAATCAGTCATGCCATCCTATACTCAGGTACTCTGACTAAGTCAATTTAGGAAGAGGACACTTTTCACACATTTATTTTAAAAGGGACAATGTGTATTTCTGGTTCAATCAATTCAAATTATCACAAATTTGTATGACATGCCAGAAAAAAACAGTGTTTTATTCATTCGTTATCATCTTCTAGGACCTCTTCAGTAGCTGCATCTTTGGAGGTGGTCCACAGAGAGTGCTGGGCAGTGAACGCAGCACTGTACGCCGCTCCCTGCCTGACAGCAGCAGACTCATTCAACATGGCCGAGGACCTGAGGCTATGCAGCAACTTCAGAATGAGAACCGGTATTGGGCTCTGTGCCCTCACGACCTGCACTGTCCAGCTGCCCCTCACCTCTCCCGCCGGGCCTGGATCCTCCAGTCGCAGGGAGCACATGTATCCTGGTTTCCGCCTCATCGGTACCTGCACGCCTCCTGGGTTCGTGCCTGTCCCCTTACCGATGGGGACATTGGCTCAGAGAGCAGCAGAGGCGAATAGGGGGAGAAGCTTACTTGGCACCCACCATGACCGCCCTCGCCCCGCTCATGGTACCAGAGGTCTTTCCCAATGTGCCACTCATCCCAGTCACCAGGTACCCGGTGTTGCCCTGATTTATCCAGATCCTTTTAGTGAATTAGTCTGCGGAAATGGGCGTGTGTGGGGCATTGTCCCAAAGAGAGAGGGAGTGAACATGTTATGTAGGGGACGGGGCGGGATAAGGATCTCCTCACACAGTTGATCTGAGAATTTGAGTTGCCAGCACATGGGGTGCACTTCGTGGGTGAGAGTGGCACCCAATTGAAAATCTCTGCAGGCCGGGCTTCTGTGCTCAGTGCAAACAGGTGGCACGGGCTGTGGGCCTGTGGGAGCAGCTGTCATAATGCAGCATAGACACTGCCTCTTCCAGTGTGTGCTCACCCGATGCTGGAGCCAGCCCTGCCATATAGTCTCTCCCACAAGCAGTGGCAATGCAGAGAGACCACTCATGTCACTGCGGCTGAGGGGAGGGGGATATGAGGCGGCGCTGTTGTTGTAGAGTAGGAGATGAGCACGGTACAACGAGCTTAGCAGCACATGCAGGGTGCCCCATGGGCAAAATAGCAACCATATATTTAGCACTTTGCGACAGTCAGCACGATCACTGCCACCACCTTTGCTAAAGCACAGCAGTAGCACACAAAAGTAAAACAATGGCTGTTCTGGGTAAACACACAGGGCCTCATCACGAGTTGGGCGGTAGCGCTGGCGCTATCTGCCCTACCACCAAACCCAACGGCGCTATTAGCGCCGGATCACGGGTTCGGCGGATTTGCAATTCCCCATTCCCCATTGAGCCCATTGGGGAATGCCCCATTCCCCATTGGGCTCGATGGGGAAATTTCGCGCTCATACGGATTTCCCGCCGGCGGTATGAGCGCAAATTTTCAGCGGATTCCCCCCCAGCTCAGAGCTGGGGAGAAATCCGCCAAAGCCCTGATTTGGCGGACCCTTAAATCTGGCGGTAACAGCACTACCGCTGGATTTAAGGGTTACAGCCAAACTCGTGATGAGGCCCACAGACTGGAGAACCACCCAAATCATACTGACATCAAGCTTCATCTAAACAGGTACTGCATCATCAGACTATACTAGACACCCACCCACAAATAAGTACATGGAAACATTTAGAGACATTTTGCCAAAAACGTATTTATAACAGTGGCCCTCATTACGACCCAGGCGGTAAGCGGAAAACGATGCCGGTAAATGAATACCGGCATCGTTTACCGCTAGGTCCGATTATGACCCGCGATAGTGCAATTAGCGACATCGTAGTTTACGGTGCCGCTAACAGCACCAATGTCGCGCGCGCGCGACCCACCATGCCGTAAATACCGGCATGGCGCAAAGCTACGCAGATCACAAACCAAGCGGACATGCCCCTAGCGCCATCGCCAAGGCCGTAAAGTACCTTACCGCCATGGCGCTAATTCCGCCATCGCGAACCAACCGTAAATGGCCATGTGCAGTGTTCCCAGCTGCCACAGGTGCACAGAATCAGCACAGGTGGAGGCAATACAGACTCTCCCAGTGCAAAAAGAGCACACCCCACCCCTACCAGCCCCAGTCACACTCCACAATGATACCAATAGGACTAGCAATGTTGGGGCTGGAGGACCTGATAGCAATGCGAGTGCTACAACTGCAACAACAACAACAGCAACAACAACAACAACAACCTGCACAGAGGAGACGCAGGAGGAGAAGGAGGGCAAGGCAGGGCAAGCAAGCCCCACCAGCACAGCCAGTGGCACCACACAGGCAGCCCCCAATCCCACGCATCAGAGCCAGTCCATTCAACCTCACCGCAGAGCAGATCCACACCCTGTACCGACTGGACCGGGACACCATCACCAACATTGTGCACATGATACACAACGACATTGTCAGCATGATAGAAACACCCACCGCCATCCCGCCCCTTCTGAAGGTCGTGTCCGTGCTCCACTTCCTGGCCACAGGCACCTACCAGCACACAGTGGGCCACTTGCATGGCATATCCCAACCATTATTCTCACGTACACTGATCCAAGTGCTCGATGCCCTCCTCAAGCACACAGACGACCACATCTCATTGCCACGGTCTGCCCAGGAGATTGCCAACACCAAAGTGGGTTTCCATGCACTAGCTGGCATACCTGGTTGCATTGGTGCCATCGACTGCACCCATGTTGAATTGGTGGTCCCACATGCCATGGAGGTACCATACCGCAACCGTAAACTATTTCACTCAATCAACGTGCAAATGGTCTGCGACTCCAACAGGATCTTCACACATTGTTGTGCCCGATTCCCCGGATCAACGCATGATTCAATGGTCCTTCGGAACTCCACAATACCACGCTACATGGAGCGACATGCAGGCCCAAGATCCTGCCTACTCGGTGAGTCTAATGTCATGAGCATGGAAATGCGAAGTGTGTAGGTGATCGACGTACCAATGCATATTGCACCTGGCAGAAAGGGGGGGGAATGATGCATACGTCACATGGCTGCGACTAGCAGTAGCCAGATCATACCCTGAGGCAGCACTCACGTCATCTGACAACAGTATACATGATGCCTGATCTAATCAGCCCTAACATGTGAATGAAAGTGTACCCCAACCATGACACAACCATCTGCAAGTGCATTGTACGAAATGTGACCACATTGACTCCAAAGGAACGCACCTACATTCACGTCACCAAACACCATCAACTGAAAGGCCTGTCCCCCATAACTGTGCACAAAGGAGGCACATGTCGGACAGGAACATCAATGCACCACTACACAGACAGCAAGACCCACAAACTCCCCCCATTGACACCAGTATTGTTCCCTGGGGTCATAATGAGCCAGACAGCAATGTTGCAATCATGTGAGCATTGACCTCACAGGACACGTGCCAGGTCACATAAAGTAATGGCCTGAACGGACACAGTGGATGGGCACTCACAAGGCAATTGTCCCCCCTGCATTGTGTCTTGGCATGCAAAACAGTACATGAGAGCCATGAACATATACCGGTTGCATAGTGTGAATCCATTAGCACAACTAAATCTGGTGCAAAGTAACAGTTGAATGCAAGGCATGGTGGCGCGTCATGTTCAGAAAGCAATCTCATTCCTGACACATACATTGTTGCCCATTTACAGGTGATGCAGGCTATCCCCTGAAGAGGTGGCTCCTTACACCAGTCCGGAACCCACAGAACCAGCATGAGGAGGACTTCAACCGTGCCCATGCACGTACCCGTGTGGTGATAGAGCAGGCCTTTGGCCTACTGAAGGCGCGTTTCCGCTGCCTCAGCAGGTCTGGCGGGGCACTCCTGTACCGCCATGAGAAGGTTGCGAAGATCGTCATGGCATGTGTCATGCTACACAATATGTGCATCAGACGTAACGTGCCTCTGCCCCCTGACGCAGAACTGCAACCACCTGAAGATGAGGATGATGAGGGTGGGGATGGGGCAGCACCTCAAGGAGGCAGCGATGCACAGGAGGGCCGTGAAATGCGTCAGAATCTCATTGACCAATGCTTCTAGCACACACTGCGTGTGCGTGTAACATGTGGACGGCACTTGGGGCACTGTGTGTGTCTGGTATATGCACACTGTAGACTGTACAACAATAAAGCACACATACACAATGAGCAATGTCCACACATTTGGTTTGTGATAAACGTAAAAGTGTATTGTGCTCCTGAAAAGATATGACACACCCAATCCCCCCTCCCCCCTGAACACACCAACACACCCAATCCCCCCTCCCCCCTGAACACCCCAACACACCCAATCCCCCCTCCCCCTGAACACCCCAACACACCCAATCCCCCTCCCCCTCCCCCCAGAAATCCCTGCAAAGGAGTGCCAGTGCCTGTGGTGAAGTGGGTAATGTTTTAGTGGTCCACTGTGCGGGCACTTTTGCCAGCCCCCTGTCCCGGAACCTGGGGCCCCCCTGCCTGTACTCCTCCGGGTCCTGGATGACCTGCGGACGGGGCTGGATGGGGCCGAACTTGCAGCTGAGGAGGTACCGGGCTGCTCGGAACGCCGTGTGTCCATGATTGTCCGTATCAGTTCACTAATCATATTCCGCACTGCGGCTAGTTCCGTGCATATGTTCGTGCTTGCTGATTGGATGGCTGCCTTGATGCTGTCAGCACACCTCTCCATGCCTGAACTGGCACCTCCACAATCAGCAACATGCTGCGTTAGGATTGACGCCAGTTGTTCTTGCCTCGCTGATATTTGGTCCAGCACCTGGCTGTAATCAGGCACAATGGGGGTTGCAATTGCAGGCCCAATAGGACTACTCCCCTCCTCCCCTACTCCCACTGGGCTTGGAGTGGCTGGCCATGAACCTCCAGGGGATTGCCCCTGTGTGTCCTGTCCATGCAGGCTACATGGGGACAGGTGTGGGGAGGTAAGTTGGGTGTGGGGGGGACCTTCCATGTCATCATCCCCATTCGCCACATCGCTGTCGGAACAGGCTGCGATGGCTGCAGTCTCCCCGACTGTACTGCTCCCCGCAGACACGATCCACTCAGTGGGCAGCAGTGGTTGTGGGTCTGCCGTGGGTGCCATCATGTCCCTTTCCTCGAGGGGAATTGCTGCCCTGGGCTGTTCGGCAACAGGAATATTGGCCTGCTGTGGGTTGGCCATGGGTCCAGCAGAGGTGGATGGTTGGTGGCCTCTTCCCTCTGTCCTGGTCTTCTTGGCTGGGGTGGTGCCACTCTTGTCCCTGCCGGTGTCCGAGTGTGAGCCTGTGGTGGAGCAGAGGAGGGAAAGTGTTATTGATGGTTCAGCGGACATTGAGCAGGCATTGTGATGAGTGCCATGGTTTAGATGGATAGATGGTGGACTTTGTAGGCCGTGACATACAGGTTGTCTCCCTTTTGGGTGGGTTGAGCATGCAGGAATGTGTGTGCCTGCTGTAGAGTGTACATGCTGCATGTGTGCAGGGTGTGGGTCTTCTGCTGATGTGTTGCGTTTGCCATATGGGGCGACATTGTGATTCCCATGTAAGTGTGATTCAGGGTGTTTTGCAAGGCTGATTTGGAGGCACCTACCTGTGTCTCCTGATGTCGGGGCTCCTCTCTCCATTCCGCAGATGCCCTCGATGCACTCTATGCCGATCAATGAGGCACATGTCTCCTCCCATGGCTGCATCTTCAGTGGGGAGTCTGCTCCACCGCCAGTTGCCAGTCCCAGGTTGTGGTTTGCTGACAGTATGCCCCTTACTCGGAGCCGGAGGTCATCCCACCTTTTGCGGCACTGTCTGGCAGTGCGTGGGGTGGTACATACGGCACTGACGCGTTGTGCCACGAGTTCCCATACTGCTTTTTTCCGAGCTATGGCTGGTCTCGTCATCTCTGATGAGAAGACGACGTCTGCCTTCTCCTGCAGCGTTTCTGCCAGCATAGTCAGTTCTTCGCGACTGAAGCGGTCCTGCCGCTGCCTGTCGCAGGCTTTTTTAACAACTTTTGGCATGGTTAGGTGAGGAAATGGATGGGTAATGGGATTCACAGGGTTTCAGGGTCGGATGTAGTGTGGTTGGGTGGGATGGCAATGGATTGTGTTTTTAAATATGGCCGCTGTGCTCTTTCCCGTTCCGCCGCGATGACGCTACTTCCGGTTCCGCTTATTTGCGGTGACCGCTAATTAAGGAGCCCGCTGATTACGGTCGCCGCTGTGATGGGTGGCGGTAGGTCTCCCAGCGCGGCATTCAATGCCGGTAAGGGCTGTTTACGCCATGGCGTAGTTTACATCACCGCCATGGCGTAATGCTCGTGCGCGATGGGTCGGAATATGGCGCTCTTTACGCCATCGGTCCATGGCGTAAACGATGATTACGCCATGGCGGTAATGTAGCTTACTTACCGCCAGGGTCGTAATGAGGGCCAGTAACTTGTTTATTGTTAATACAAAATACATTCAAATTTGTAACATAAATGAAAATCTGCAGTACATATTTTTTAAAGCATCAAACAAGTCAAATACATTTTTATTAACAGTAACACTTGGCGTCCGTAAATTTGGATGTAAAAATGGCTGATAAATTCATCACACAATGCATGTGCAGCCAAAGCGTGCAAAAGGGGTGTGTTTGGAGGAAAGATGGGTGGGAATGGGAGAAAACCTATATAGATTTCACTTAGAGATGGGTGTTAAATGGGTGGGACACATAGCCAAACTACATAAATCCATCCTCATATGTCATCTGAATTGAAAAGCACTAGAAACCTACATTCAAAGCCCCTAGTTCAAGCTCTTATGTTAAAGCTCTTATTCTAATGACAATAGTTTTGGCTTTAAAGATAGCGCTTTCAGCTCCACCTAATAGCCAAAACTAAAAATGCACAAAATGAGTTAAGGATCGGGCTACATTTATCAGTCTGTCCTTTGGTTTCTTAATTGTCACTGGAGATTTAAGATTATCAGCTTTGAGTTACAAAACTATAGGCGTCCCTATGGGAAGGCAAAGGGAGGCAATTCCCCCCCTTAATTGCTGTTTTGCCCGCTCCTTGGTTTCTTGCCGCCCGACCCTGGAAAACAACTCTTTTCATGAGCTCTGAAGATGCTCCTTTGACCAGCCCTGGCATTTGCATTAACCTTTTCTTTGTTTGCTGAACCTGCCCTTTCTTCTAACCTGAGGGGGACACAGCATGAATTGATGAGCCATGGCTATCATTGGGGAGGAGCCATTTTTGCTAAAAGCAGGCTTCCTACACACTGGGCACAATATTGTTTTGGAAATGCGCAGCTTACAACTTCATGGAAACCAAAAAACAAGGCATTTCCATAGTGAAACATTCTTCCTAAACTTAAATCTACCAGTTTGCTTTGAACTGTGTTTAGTTTTATATTGCACTACCCCCACAAATACCTTGTGATTTGTGTGCACCTACTTTTGAGTTTTTTGGCAGGCTATACTTCTAAAGCTATTTTGGTATTTTTGTATTTTCTTTCATTATTAATGTGGTACAGCCAGATACAAAAAATGACTTTTCACATGCTCCTCATGAGCATGTCTTATTTACATTTTTTGTATTCGAAATCTTGGATCACAAATGAAATGTATTTGCTCTTACTTGCCGTTCTGGGACATGTTTCTTCACAAATGTTTTGTATGACATGAGCTCCTCGCTTTTGTACCTGTCACGTTGCAATGCATTTATGTGCTATTGCATCTCATTTGCCCTCGGTCATTTGCCTTTGATAACATCCTTGATTATTGTACTCCTCTTTATACGTTCTTCTGATTCAGTATGATACCAAATCTTCATTATTTTTATTTGCATTTTTTCTCGGGAGAGGACCTTTTTCATTTCCCAACTAATCACTAGCATCTTGGACATTTTTTACAGACATCCGTCATGCACCGTTTTCACTTTTTCTTTTTCTTATTGCCTGGTAGCCCAAAGCTTTATTATCAAGTGTTTCTGTCATGTAACACCTGCTGTGCTTTTACTCATATTCTCAGATCTTTTTCTGTTAAGCATGTTTGCTAATATTTGTGGGTTGTTTAAATGCCTCATAGCTATTAAGCATCTCTTGTGCTATCTGACATCAGGCATGTCCAGAAGGGATCCATCACTTGTCCCTTCTGGACATGATGACACTTATTATTGTTTACATATGACGTCACTGTTTAAATATGACATCACGCGCGCAGTTGCGCGTGATGTCATCGCGGCAACACGCCGCCGGTTGCTACGTGTTTTCTCCAACCTCCGCTCACTGACACGTACAATAGTACGGCAGTCGGTGTTCACTTTGCTTTTCTCAAGAGATTAAACCCATTACCGCCTTGTGAGAAACCGGAATACGTCATAAGAGGTAAGAAAAATATGTTTTACTTCCCACACCGCCAGCATCTGGACCTTTTGCAACTTTGGGATTCTCTTATCCATATGCCCTGTTGCCGGGGCTCGTGCCATTATGAGCACATGAAATTCTATCTAATCTTGCACTTTATTTTTCTTACTTGCAATATTCACGACCCACGGATCCATGCTGTCTATGCGAAGACAATTCCATGAAGAAAAATGTTTTGCTTCTCTAAGAACAGTATTCTTCTATTACGACACCATGTGGTGAGGAATTTCATGTTCTAACTTTTTTAGGTTCGAAGCTATAAAGCCTTCTCTATTATGATTATTCAGAAGACTGGTTTTGTTTTTCTTCCTCTCCTTGTTTTTCTGTCCCATATAGAGGTGATTCTTTAGGACACGAACTACAGATTTGGGGTACTTTTTGATCAAAATATACTTACGTGCTACTCTGCAGACGCTCTTTGCCGTTCCATTTTTGTGACAGCATTAATATATGGTACGATCTATTTTTATTTTGTCAAATTTGACATTCCTGTCTTTATTGTTTGGGAAGACCTCCTAAATCAATTCAATTTATTTTTTGGACCAATAGATTCACTATGTTCCTTTTTCAATATATCAGGGTAAGCTGGCACGCTTGTCACTTGGTGCATGTTACTCTTTGCATGTCTTTTGGATTTTTAACAGTCTCCACATTTATCAGACAGGTGTGGTGTCGTCTTTTTATGAGTTAGCTTATTTTTCGGCACTATAATTATTCACTCACAGGCGCATTGGCCTTGGGTGTCCTGATAATAATAAGGCTCATAACATTATTCTAATACGTTAGCACTGGGGCAAATGAGGTGCAATTACACTTTTATGAACACATATATTAAACTGATGGAATTTCCATATGATTGTCATTTTTATTTGCTTTCTCTCTCTTATCTCTTTTTTTTTGCTTTCATGTGCGCTTTGCGCTCATCCCTGAACCCCCAAAAAAACCTGTTCTGTGGTGTGTTGTCTTTAAATTACTATTTTCCATGTGGCATGTTAACCATTTCCTTCGTTGTTTTTTTATCGCTGATGTTATGATATGATATGGTATGATATGGCATTTATAACGTGCCTATACACAAGTGTTTCAAGGCGCGACGAGGGAAGGGAGGGGGAACAGAGGGAAGACAGACAACTATTCTACTAGAGCAGGTGTCATTTAAATCGTGCAAGTGCATGGGAGGGGGAAGTGGGAAAGTGCCGGGGGAGGGGACAGTGCAGTACATAAATAGAATAAATAATAAGTAAAAGTATGTCCAGCAGGTGGCAAGTGCAGGGGTAAGTGCAGATAACAGGTGTCAAGTGCTGGTAGTGGGACTGTAGGGATAAAGAAACAGTCCTCAAGTGCAGGGGTTGCCAGGAAGGCAGTGCAGGTGTGAGACTGGCGCGGGGAGGGGACCTGGGCCCGAGATCAGAAGGTGGCCAGGTAACCAGTGCAGTTTCGGTCAGAAAGTCAGCAGGGGAGAGGAGGAAAAAAAGCAGAAGCGAGAGGCTGTTCCAGAGGGAGGCCCCAGCCGAGGAAAGAGATCTACCACCAACTCATTGCTTGGAGAAGCGACTGACCCTGAGGGAGTTGGAGGTGGATGTGCGCAGGGCTCGAGAAGGAAGATATTTAGGAAGAGAGATTTGAAGGTATTGAGGCCCCAGGCCCCAAAAGTCCTTGTGGACAATGCAGAAGGTTTTGAACTTAATCCTTGCAGCCACAGGGAGCCAGTGCAGGGATTTCAGTCCTGAGGAGATACGATCCCTGGGCTTGAGGCCAAGGACAAGTCTTGCCGTACTGTTCTGGATGAGTTGCAGAGGGCGGAGAGTAGAGGCAGGCAGATTTAGAAAGAGGCTGTTGCAATAGTCCAGCCTAGAGAGAACCAGAGCTCTGGAGACAGTGAGCTTCTGGGGGAAGATGAGGAAAGGAAGAATACCTCTGAGGAGGTGCAGCTGGTAGTGTGACTTCTTAGAGACGTCAGAGATGTGAGGAGAGAAGGAGAGTGTGGAGCCAAAAATGACCCCAAGGTTTTTAGCCTAGCAGGTGGGAGCAGGAAGAGGGCCAAGAGAGGCTGGCCAGAGAGAGACGGGAAAGGAGGGAGTGGGGGTGCCGATGAGGAGAATCTCAGTCTTACTGGCATTAAGGCAGAGGTCATTGGCGGCACACCACTCCTGGATGGCACACGGACAGTCAGTGATGCGAGACGGAGAAGAGGTGGCCGAGGGTAGCCTGAAAATTAGCTGAGTGTCATCCGCATAGCACTGAAAGTTGGGGCATAAGGCGTCAATGCGGTGGGCAAGAAATGCCAGGTATTGGTTGAACAGCCAGGGAGAGAGGTCAGATCCCTGGGGGACACCACAGGTAGAGAAAAAGATAGCGGAGAGGAAGGACCCAAGTTGGACCTGGGAGGGTCAGTCAGAGAGGAAAGAAGTCAGCCATACCAGTGCCTGACCGGTGATACCCAGGTTATCACAGAGGCATTTGAGCAGGATGGCATGGTTGACCGTGTCAAAGGCAGAAGAGAGATCAAGCAAGATGATGACACAGGGGGTGTTAGAATCAAGGTTGGAGAGCAGGTCTTCACGGATGTTCAGGAGAGCAGTTTCCGTGCTTCTGGCCGCTCTGAATCCAGACTGATGGTCATGAAGGCAAACAACAGATTCATTGTGGAGATTGATCTTCGAGATGGCCAGCTTTTCTAGGAGTTTGCCTAGGAAGGGAGTGATGGAGATTGGGCGATAGTTAGCTGGGCAGGAGGGGTCGGCAGAGGGTTTCTTAAGGAGGGGGTGCACAAGGGAGTGCTTCAGGGGGGATGGGAAGACTCCAGTGGCGTCTGCAGAAGGGCCAGAGGAAGAGCAGGGAGTAGAGGGGGAGGGGAGAGGAGGAGAGTGAGGACAGGATGTCCTGAGTTTAGAGATGAAGTGAGGAGCCAGTGCAGTGCAGAGGGCCTGGGAAGGGACAGGAGAGATGGAGACTGCGGCAGGATTGGCCAGTTCCTTGCAGATTTTAAACAGTTCAGCCGAGTTGTTAGATACCGCAGAGAGGCTGGCTTGGATATGAGCTCTCTTCTTGGTGAGGACAGAGAGTCGGTATTGCCGTTGGAGCAAGTGGCAGGCCAGTTTGTCAGAGGAAATACATGAAGCGCGCCATTTCCTCTCAGCCACCATGCACTTACGTTTAAGGGTGACCAGGTTTGAGTCGTACCAGGAGTTGCACTTGGCTTTGGTCTTCATGCGGATTCTCATGACAGGGGCAAGAATATCAAGAGTATCAGATATAGCAGAGTGTAGCATGGAAAGGGCTGTGTCAGGGTGAGAGTCAGCAAACAGGAGAGAGGGGGGTGAGAAAGTGGCGGCGAAAACCTTGACTGACACGCGCTTCATGGGTTGGATAACAGAGAAGGTGGGTGGCCGCAATGGGAGGTGGCTTGGCCTGGTGGGCCGAGAGGGTGAGATGGGAGGAAAGGAGAAAGCGATCACTCCAGGAGAGAGGAGTGGTGAGAGGGACAAAAAGAGGAAGGTCTGTGGAGATCAACACATCCAGAGTGTGCCCTATCGAGTGAGTCGGGCCAGAGGGGAGAATAGAGAGAGAGAGAGTGAGTTGCAGAGGTTGCGAAAGAGTCCAGAGGGAGGACAAGAGGCATCCAGGTGGATGTGGAAGTCACCAAGAAGGAGGAGTTGAGTGGTCGAGGCCAAGAGTGAAGAGGAGAGGTCAGCCCGCTCTGAGAGGAAGGAGGAGATCTCACCAGGAGGCCGATAGATAGTAGCCACAATAAGGGAATAGCTAGGGGTGAGAGAGAGCCTGCAGATCAGGCATTCAAAAGAGGAGTAGGCCTGCATAGGAATGACAGAGGCAGGAATCCACTCGGGGAAGATCAGCAGAGAGGATCTTGTAGCCATCAGGGAGGAGAGTGTCAAAGCTTGTGACAGAGCTGGCTCTTTTTCTGCCTTTTTTTTCTTTTCTTTTTTTAGCTCTTTTTTTATTTATTTGTCTATGGTTAAAAAAAACCTTTACAAAAATACATATATTTTCTTCATTATTCGAAAAAGGGAAATAATAAAATATATATATAAATTCATACGTACTCTAGTTATTAAAACATACATTACTAATAAAAACCTTACATAAAACCAAACTAATAAGATCCTTTATGTTGACTTGCAATGGTTCATATTTACTATGACAATATTGAGGTTTGGTATTGGGCGTTCACCTACTTTATATTATTTGTGGTTATTTCTTTTTGTATCATATCTATAGTACACAACCTTGAGAACGACCAGTTGGGTTGAAACACGTGTCGGCTGTTCACTACTTGATTCAGGCCCTGATTCACAGAGCGTTTTCCAATGGGGTTTTGCCATTATAAAACGCTTCTGTGAATTAGGCCATAAATATCTTTGTGAAATCAACACAAGTGTTTTTGTTACTATAGGTTAAAACATTTTTTTTTGTTGCAGAATTACCTTTCCTTACCAGTGTGCGTTTTTACCCTACTTCAAACTTATTTGAATTTAAAAATGCATAAGTCTCTACCTAACAAGTCCTCTGAACCTATTAATCTTTTTCATTATACAAATTCAAAAGGCCAAATTCATCCAACAAATTAATTATCTCCAAAGCCAAAGCAGTTTCATGCCCAGAGGACAATCTCAACCAAAATTCTTCAGTTTCCAACCACTCAACATTGTTCACAAAGCGTTCAAGCGGCTTAGTTCTTCTAACTAGTGTTCCTGGGCATTTTTACCAAATATAATATAATGTCTGTTCTGGTCGCCCCTCACACCAGTTACAACCACTACCAAATTCTGGATCTTTCTGATGCAATTCTAATAGTTGCCTAGTTGGTAATAAATTCATTCAGAATATAAGGAAATCGCCTCTTCTATTGGCATTCGGAAATATAATTAAATATGTTGGTAAAATTCCCCTATGTTTATGCAGAATTGAAAAATTGTTATGTAACTTGGAAGTATGTACACCACCAATTGTCTTAATTGAATCCATACTAAATAGAGCATTTTTTTAACACCAATTGGATTAACTGTAAGATCTTCAAATGGTTTTATCACATTTCATTAAGTATTTCCGACACCTCCTTTTCTAAGGCTCCAAGATAGATACTAGAGACCTCCTTCAATATAGAATACACATTTTCATGTAAGGTGTCTGCAGCAGGAACCTGTATAGATCTATATAACTGAACCAATTAGACACTCAAGGAGCTCATTCTGAGTTCATGCCTTAAAGAGACCATTGGCAGCTACTGCAGGAGATCAACACTTTTTCCATAATCTCTGCTCCAGTTCTACCCAGTTCAACTGCATTGCCTTTGATTCTATACCCATACCATAAATTAGTGTTAGAATAACTTTTCCCTTATAGAATTTAATTAAGGGTATTATAGAAAACCTGCAATATAGTCTCATCAAGCTCTTATTTGTTTGTCAACTGCTCATTTGAAAGTAAACGGTTCTATGGTTCACAGAACAATCATTTCGAAACAAAGCTGTGAGTTCATGGGCGCTAAATTTAGATTTTCTCCATTGCGGCAGAGATTCCCCAGTCCTGCTCTGATTAGGAGCAATTAGCCAGCCCAACCGATCCTCTCGCCGAACAGTGCATTTTACACCACCTATGTTTATAAGGAATGGCAAAAAGCACACAAGATTTACAGCCAGCTTTAAACCTATACCATCTCAACAAGTCATCAACCCGCTGAGCTACCTTGGTAGCTTTCTACTTTAGAACAATATACAGTAAACTGGGGGATAGGGGTGTACAACTTAATTGTTAGTTAATTTGAAATATTCGCATCATGATTCTTAAAACATTTATCTAGCTATTTCTGGTGCACCAAAATAGAACTCCCTGCCTCAAGCCTAACAGAAACCATACATCAAAGGACTGTTGTTGCCAACTGTCAAGTTGTGAGGGAAGGATACCGACACCCACTCCCAAACCACCAAAGCCGAATGAACTTGACGCTCCAATCGTGGTTGGCACAGGTTCCTGATGGTAGATTGTACAGGTGACCACGTGGCAGCCAATGTGGTGAGGAGGGGTTAGGGAGAGGTTGTGGCGGGGAAGAGGGAGTTTAGGAACACCGGAAAGAGGATAGGGTAGCCAGAGTGGATAGGTAGGGGAGTTTAGGAACAAGACACATCTTAATATACACAGAACATCGTATCACATTCCTGAATACCTGGCCTAACGTGCACCTGCCCCGCCAGAATACCTCTTACACCTTCCTACTGTAATATCTTCCACACCTGTCAGTTGAACCTCTCATTACCAGGATTCTAGCACACTGTATGCCCTCACAACACATAATCATAGATTAGTGAACATTGCCCTTTGCACATGATGAGGGCCTAGCAAACAATGAGCAGGCAACAAATGCAGGTAACTTGAATACCACAGAACAGGATGAAACAATGAATGAAACAAGTGGGAATTAGTTCCCAACATGAAGCACAATACGCATGGCCAAAGAGGCAAGATGATAGATGGGAAACGAGCAACAAAGTCTCTCCCTCAACAGGAGCCTAACGGTCTATGGTCCCACACGTTTTGTAAGATAAGCCATGTTTCCCTTCACATAGCATACCCAAGTTTGTACTCCTTGAGCGCTTAATCATGTGTTTTCTTTCACACAGCATCTACTAACTTCTATTCTCTATGTGCATAACCGTGTTGCCTTCCACACAGTGTTTTCATTGGCAGTTCCAATCCCTTAAACAGAAGAGCAACTGTCGGAGCAATCAACCCCCACAGCTTATATATACGTGTATTTGCAGAAACTCAACCAGTGACCCACAAATAATTTCAGGACACTTAACTGAAGGTACAGGAGCCCTGTGAGGGCACCCAGACACTGATGAGTATGGCAAGAAATTCACTGCGAGCTGCACACATCATCGCCATCCGGCCCGGGTCTCCTGCCTCAAACTGCATGCGCTGAACAAAAACCCCTTGCACGCCATCACCCCCGCTGCCCCGGGTCTCCAGATGCTTGTTTCCTGCACCTAACTGCATGCGCCCATGCCATAATCTACTTCAATAAGCCGCACCTGGCACAGGCAGAGGGCAAGCTTTTTTTCCGGGCGCACCTGCGTGCGGTGCGTTCTGTGGCCTCTTTCCCAGGACCCTGGGAAGCGTAGTCCTGCCTTGGACCAGCACCCTTCTGCACCGCCTGATTGCACCTCTCTCGCCCCATTGCTTATTCCTGACACCAACAGATAATCTTAGTGCACTCTAGATTGGAGAAACTCCAATAAACCCTCTTCAATTGTGGTTAGAAACATTAATTTTCTTCTTTCAAAATATATTCCATGGCCTCAGAGTTCAAAAAGCCACAAGGACCCATGAACAATTTAATACAGATTCTGACAAGGACAATACATGTGATATTTCGTACAAGTAAGTGATTACCACAGGTAAGTGAGCCCAAACACATTCCCAACATTTAACATACAGTGAAATTCAAAATAATAGGGACACTTAGTACATGTTCAGAGTATCAAGTATCTCTTCGGTACATCGCATTATGATTGAGAAAAGGGGGCATTGTATTGATGTTGGTTTTAACAATAAAATAATGAGTGCCCAGTGTGTGTGACAGTCACTGTGCAGTATAAAAAGTTGACACCACTGTATTTCGGCCTTTAGGATATTCTGTTGGCTGTAAGTTAGATGGCCTTCATCAGGATGAAGAATTGCAGTTTGGGCTGTATTCTAAAAAGACAAATCTAATCTGCTGTTTGGATCTGAGTACGGGATATTAATTAAAGTGTGCAATACGTAGCCAAAACAGAAGCTTACTGTGTCAGAATTCTTCTAGCACGTCAATTCACAAATGAATGCCATGCCAGTCGCAGTGGCAATGGCGATCCACCTTCGGTGGATGCAGATCAGGAAAATAATTGTCCTCAATCAAATTCCACAATGGGATAAACAGAGCATCACTCTGAGGCCCCTTCAATGCGGCCATCCCTCTTTAGCATGACTACCGAGGGACATAGTGGAGCACTTACCCCACTGGTGCGAATTTGTGAAAGTGCATGTGACAAGTGCTGTTTCGCTGTTCCCGAGCATTAACCGCCTCGGAAGAAGATTTATTGATATATTGATTAATTTAAAGCTACGTTGTTGTGGAAACCTTGGCCTCTCCCACTTTCCCCAGAAGCCCCATATTAATGGAACGTGCACGCATTTGTGCATGAGCATTTGTGAAAGTGCATGTGTCAAGTGCTGTTTCGCTGTTTCGCTGTTTTGCTAGTGAGCGTTTACTACTGTTTTTACTTTATTATCTCTTTTTGTCACCATTTGTTAGTAAACCTACTAATAGACTGCTAAAGTGACCAGTCGCAACGACTCTTTGAATTTCCATGCCTGGTGTTTACATGCTGACTTCAGCAATGCCTCCAGCCAAGGTAATCTCAAAGTTGTTAAATCAGTCGAAACGCACTCCCAAATGGGTAGCTCACTCCTTGAACCTGACCGGGAGCAGTCGCTGACAACATATATTCGTGGCTTTTGTGTTTTGGAGTCATCGATCAAAACGATTTCCAGACTTGCAGATAACAACTCTGCTCTTGAAGTTGTCACCCAGTTACCTACGGAATGCTGCAGCCATAGTCTACAAACAGTTGATTTATGTACTCTGACAGACTCTTTATTGGCGGCGGGCTTTGCCCTGTCATCTATGCCTACTGCTGTCAGCAGCCCCATGACATCGGATAGCCATAGTGAAACGGTTACTGTGTCCCAAGTGCACAGTTGTGCATTAACTCCTCATGAGACATCGAAATCACCCATGCAAAATCCAAATAGTGCTGTCAGAGACTTAGAGAGAAGCCTTAATGATGCTGGAAATGTCAAGATCGCAGATAACACGCCTCGGATGTCACCTATCCCACATGTTAAAGCACCTATCTTGTCGCCTTCTGTTTTGGCATCCTTACCAATTGTGATCAGCATCTCACAATCCCCAGTCATGTTTTCAAACTCGACACATAACTTCTCTGTGTTATCTCTTTCCCTTGCAAACCCTACACCCAGGAAGATAGCTGCTACGCGTTCAATCACACCCATGTCTCCGTGATCATCCAATGCTCCCTTCATAGAACTTACCCTTAACGCTGTGAACACAGCCCTTTTTTCCCTAACCAAACTATATGAAAATATAGACACAAAAATGAATTTTCTAACAGTTATACTAATGGCACTGCTGGGAACGAATTCATCTACCACTACTAATACGCCCCTCAGTAAAATGAAGAATAAAACTCCGATCTCGGAGAACAACAGCAGTGAGATTTTCTCACCAGATATGACTTTGATCACAGCTAGCCCTCTTGAAATGCCATTGAAAGCCCCAGCTAAAACAACAATAATCTCCAATACTCAATCTTGTAACAACTCTCGTCAAGACTTACCAAACACCTTAACTTCTTCACAAAATAATGTTGTTGAGATCTCCGACACTCAGTCTCAAGGCAAACTCTCACTACCGCCATCTTTAGAGAAACCAGTGTTTACTATATTCTCTAAAACGAGCAGATCTTCTAAACTACAACGCCCCTCAAAAAAAATAAATTATTAAGTCATCAATGACAGTAAATCTGTCGAGTTCTCGACACTTCATTCACTCTTAAACTATGCCAAAAAATCAAACTCAGATAGCGCGAACTGCTGTCACAAAAAAAAATTCACTTGGCCTGACTGAAGAGAGATGTACAGAAAAAGCAAAATGATGTTTCATCTCATAAGACAAGCTCTGCTGATCTACAGTACAATCCTCTAGATGACCTTTTACACGAGGTGGAACTTTGTCAAAATAAACACTCTTTGAGTCTTGCCCCAGTCACTCAAACTAACTCTGCTGCTATATCGAGTGAGTCTCCTTATATCCATTCAACTGCCACTGATGACAATTTAATGACCTTGGAAGAAAGATGATCAGAATTTGCCAAGTCAGTTGCCGTGTTTGTTGCTCGCCCCCAAACAAAATCAACTGCTCCACTCACAAATGTTTGGAATACCAAATACGTGATGTGCAAGCAGACCATAGAAACCACTTCCAGAGCGTGATCTCCACAACTTGAATGCACCAAACAATTTTAGCCACCACTAACTATTAGTAATGCTATCACACTTAAATCAAAAAATGATATGTGCACTTTTAGTACTCATCATCATTTAACCCTCCAATGCAAAGATGTCCTCTTCTCTGTTTATGATTTAAACAGAACTAGAGTTTTGAATATCTTGGTGATATTCCATTGTTGGAAGATCTTTGCTCATCTGATATAGCGTAGATCGAGTTTATAAACATCAACGATTCATCCAATGTGAGATTGTGGACACAATCGGGCATCGTACTCAACACCATATGGCGAGCCTGTGAAGCTCTTTACAAATTGGGATCTTTACTTACGCAACAACCTCTGTCAGATCAACATATCCTATCTGCATCCAAAAATAAGAACATTGACCTATCAAATATTGATTCTCGTCCAATACCCTTAAAGATAACCTGGTCTCAGGGAGCTTTTCAAACACTCATGTAGAACCACTTTCAAGTTAATCCCTACTTCGACACCAAAACGAACAATCCAGGGACAAAGCATCTTCCAAGTGCAATTTTGTTTGTTGGAACACAAGAGGCTACAAGCATCTCTTGTTGACCATCTCCAACCCCCTGAATTGATATGACTTCATTGCTTTACAGGACGTCTGGCTCCTTGAACCTCCCATTTGGGACAATTATAGCCCTTCCCTGCTTCCTGCGAAAGCTTGAGCCAGAGGTAGGCCAATGGCTTGCCTGCTCGTAGCAGTAAAAACCAAATCTAGTTTTCAACTTCAACCTTGGGCTACTCCAAATATGTTTACACAATTAGTAAAAATTAAGACTTCCTGCCATACTTTGGCCCTAATTAACATCTTTTGGAACCATGTTGGCATACAAGATGATGTCTTTTTACACAACTTGGAACATATGCTAGACTTAATCTCTAACGACCACTCGACAGACTATACAATTCTAGCCGGGGACCTTAACATGAATTGCTTGACCGAAAGCCCTACTAGACATTCCAATATTTTAGATCGCTGGGTGTCCTTTATGGATGAAGGACAGCTCATCATGGTCAATTGACCTACGCCTAGTGATAACCCTTGTCGCAACACCTGGAAGAGAGACAAACAAGTGGCGTTCATTGACTATGCTTACACTGATCACGATCTGTTTGCAAAAATCAATGACTTCCAAGTCAAATCTCAGAAACATAGCGATCATGAGCTTTTATCCCTATCATGGTCTTGGTCTCCCTCTGTTATTCTCTCACAACATCAATTCTACACTCCAACTTTGACTGTATCCGGTGGTAGAAATCGATTTAGGTGGACTCCAAACCTACTGAGAGACCTATATTTACAAAGTGAGAATCCAACTGACATACTAAATCTAGAGCTAATATACTTTCATGGCCTCTATATTGCTGTATTACAGGCTTTCAAACTACTGACGCCATCCTTTTATAGACCACAGTTGAAGCAGCAACATGCATACGACCGTGAACTGCATAATAAGAAAACTGCCTATTGTCTATCTGCAAGAGAGCTCTCAAATCTACCTCTGGTGATTAAATCCGTCAAATTGAAGCAACTTAAAACTAAGTATAAAAACTGGATGAAGTCACTGAAAGCTATTACATGCAGCAAGATGCCCAACAAATATTACAGGCCTTAGCCTAAAAAGATTCTGCCTTAATATAATATGGGGTCTTTTGAATCGGGCTAATAATGTTACCCAAACTCCAATGCGAATAAACCCGGTACCAGAAGAAATCTGGAACATCTATTACTGAACATTATATGCCTCTGTTCTCCTATGCGGTCACCAAACAAGAATAATTAGCCATGATACCATCAACATCAGTTTCAGTCTTGAAGACATCTTCTATATTTCAAAACTTAGCTCAAAACTTAGCTCATCCAGAGCACCAGGGCCAGGTGGTCTCAGCAATGCCATGCTGCAATTGCATCCAAAAGCGTGGGCTAAGATTCTTTACATTATTTTTACTAGAGCTCTAGAATGCTGACAAATTCCTCCTTCGTCATGCAAATTGATCATTTTTCCTATCTACAAGAAAGGAAAATGTCGACTGACAGAGAATTATAGACCAATTACTCTGCTAGACGCCCCAGGCAAATTGTTCGCCCGTCTGATACTAAGATACTTTAACAATTGGATGTGATCTGTAAATCTTCATGATCCGTTTCAGACGGGTTTTATTCCTGGTTTGGGCATGTCGGTTTACTTGCAAACTCTTAATGCAATCAAAATGCATGGGCTTCAAATGAAACATCCGGTCTATTTGGCTTTTATATACTTCAAAACAGCATTTGACATTGTCTCTAGAGACTTATTGAGAACCAAGTTGAGAAATGCTGCCTGTCCTGCCTATATTCAAGCCTGCTTTCTGACACCACTGTTCAGATACGTCTAACGTTAGATGGGAAGCTTTCAGACCCGATTTCCCACCTTTAGAGGCCTCAAACAAGGCTGCATGCTAGCCTCTGCGCTATTTAACTTTATCTCAGACATGAGACACCATTTCGCCAAAGTAATTTCTGATTCGCCAAAGCTAGATCAATAAGCAATCCCCTGGTTATTTTATGCTGACGGTTTATTTATTTGCATTCATAAAGCACACTGGCAGCCCAAGGGCATCGAGGCACTGTTACAAGAGAGTGACTTAGTTACAGGTTACGTCACTGCTACTCGTTACAAGAAGCGTAGCAGGTTGGAGCAGGTTACCGGTTTGAAAGTCCAGGTACATGCAATGGGAAAGCCTGACCTCATGTTGCAAGGCGGCTACATCAGAACATCCGGTTGCAGTTTGAAAGTCCAGGTACATGCAATGGGAAAGCCTGACCTCATGTTGCAAGGCGGCTACATCAGAACATCCGGTTGCAGTTTGAAAGTCCAGGTACATGCAATGGGAAAGCCTGACCTCATGTTGCAAGGAGGCTACATGCGGTTACAATTTGAAATGGGCGAGATGACCAAAGTACATAGATAATCGCCAAAGTGTTGTATTAAGGCAAGGTAAGTGAGAGATATATTTAATCACATGAAATCACCCCGAACATTGGAATGACTAGTCACGCATAATTTTTACGAGTATTATGTGTGCAGCAAATTCATGCGAGTGCTTCAGGAGAGCAGACAGTAGTACGCGTTTAAAGGCTCGTATGGAAGGAATTAATATCAATGTGTACAGGTTGGCGTTTCAGGTAGGGCGGCCCTTAGGTACATTAAATTCCATACAGTAGTTGAGGTAACAATTAGCTGATAGATAATCTTGCATGAGTTTATGGCGCCATACCGTGGTTGGGACAGACGTGCTATGAGCAAAACTCACTCCTGAAAGGTGTCGGGTGGTGGTGGGCGTGTTCCGGCCATCCATAAGTGTTGGTGAGTGCCCAGGTGGTCTAGTAATTCGTACGGTAGGGTACAGAGCTCATCATGGAAAGGCGCTGCATGGGTCTGATCCGCCCTGCCGTACTTCCGGCGCTAACAGGCACAGAAAGGGGCTGTCACTATGGGGCGTTACCTGCAGGGGCTGGCTAACGCCTTCCGGCAATCAGATTGGGTCTCAAAGGTGCTTTGTTGCCTGTTGCTACGCAACCAGATACACAAATGCAAATTAAGTTGGCTTGGCGTGCTGCAAGCAGTGCAGCCATTTTAGAAGAGATACTGGTGTCAGTGATAGCCATCAGCTGGCGTATGAGCAAGTACGAATGAGCTCATTTGAGGTAAGCATGCCACGTTGCAGATGACTCGTAGTCCTTGGTTAGTCAACGTGCTGCAGAGTGTGGTGAGGATTCAAATCAGATATGTTGTTCACAGGGGGAGCGAGCTCCACCCCTGAACCTGCCACAATGTTGCTGGTGAGTGACAGGCTGCTCCTGCAGCACCGTGGGGGTGCTCCTGCCCAAGTAGAGACGGAGAAAGCAAAGGCTGAAGGAAGCTCCTGATGAAGGCACAAACAGGGGCCTTCACTACGGGGCTTTACCTGCAGTGGCCAGCTAACGCCTTCCAGTGATCGGATTAGGTCTCAAAGGTGCTTCGTTGCCTGTTGCTAGGCAACCGGATAAACAAATGCAATCTCGTCCTTCTAGCAAATACTCTTTGGGGCTTGCAACAACTTCTAAGTGAATTAGAAAAATATGTTGACTTGAATTTACTAAGAGTGAATTTTGACAAAACCAAAGTATTGATATGTGCCACTAGGCATCACGTTAATAAGTGCTCGTACAAGGGAAATGCTTGCATGTGATTGATGGATATCGATACTTAGTACTAACAATCACGTATCAGATCTTCCCTATTCACTTGAATTAAACAAAAAAATGCGAACGGCCACAGCTCAATCCCACGTCTTACATGCAAAATATGGCAGATTCTCCATTCTGTCCCTCCTGACGCTCTATAATCAAAAGGTTGTTCCGATTATTACATACGGTGCTGAAGCTAGAGTTTGACGGCTTGAAACCTTTTGGCTACATCTTGAAAGCTATTTTTGGAAACAAGTCCTATGGCTGCCTCAGAGTCAGCCGATGTGCATTGTTAGGCATGAGTTGGGCCTGTTATCCCTAAACAGCTCGTATGTATGGAAACTTTGCTCTCAGTACAGAAAGTGCCTACTACCCTCAAACCCAGGCTCCTTGTTGAATGTTCTATCTACATACGTCCAATCCACTGAACATACATCCATGACTTCCTGGAGACAGAAAATAATGGACCGTATGACCATAGCAGACATATCTAGTGAGCTTCTGATGACAAATCCCGCTAGGGAAAAACAAAAATGGTGGCAACATGATTGGATCCGTACAAGAGAATTGTGTAGGACTTACTATCACTTCCAAGCTGAACAGTTTTATTCCAAGCGTTATCATACTCTGGAGTCTTATTTGACAAAGTTTCCATCATCCAGATATAGAAATCTATTCTTAGGTTTCAACTCAACCTGTGGCTAACAAATGATATCTTAGCAAAACACAGACTCATTCCTAAGTCTGGAAATATATGTAGATGTTGTCATAACTAGCGAGAATATGAAAGCTTGAAACCCCTGGTTGCCTTTTGTCCAGCCTTGCTCATGAAACTGAAATTGTACTTTCAGCACTTCTTTGGTGATCATCTCATTGTCACATGTGAATCCTTGTGGGATAGACTATTTAATTGTCAGCAAACATGTATTACAATTGCTGTTGTACATTTTTTGCTGTTTCTTAACTTAGACTGAATTAGTCTATTTTATTTCTTTCTTTTTTATCAAAGGATATCTATTATTCTGTCTCAATTAAGTGTAATTTTCTTTCAGATTGTAACATTCCTTCTAAATTTATGGGTATAATGAGAAGACATAGAAATGGTATATCCCCTTTGACACTAATTGAAAGGTTGATTATTTTTTCAAGTATATCAATCAAAAATAAAATTTAAAAAAGATAAATCTCTTGCAGGCACCATGCAGTGTAGGCATCCACCTGGTAAGCCGGTCAAGTGCACCACGTCTGCATCTATGTATATATGAGCAATGGTTTATAGTGAGAAATGTTAGGGACACAGGAAGAAAAGCCAAATGTGGTGCGTTAAATGGAGAATGCATTAATTAGAGCCACTGAGAAGGGAACCAGTGTCAACGTACAAGAAAAATAGGCTCACAGAAGCCTTCCAGAAAACAGGCCATTTGGGCTATAAACTGTGCACAGTGGTAAATGAAGGATGCTGCATTACAGGCACACATGAGAATGTACAAAGAATAGTCTGTTGGAGTGGAAGCCCGTAGGAATCGGCAATAAGAATAGGCATAGCTGGTGCCAGGGTTCACCTGATAACAACATAACAGGGAATAACAGATGGATGAACTACGTAGCGTATGGAGGCCCCGGACAAGATATGGATACATCAATATTTAGAGTCCATAATTTCAATTATATATATTTTTGAAAGTGAACAGATGAGAGGTGCCTTCCTAGGTTAAGCACTCAGTGTATGTAAGCCCCGGATTATATATGGACATTTTATCATAAATGTTCAGCATGTTTAATTTAATTTAATTTTAAATGTAAATTTAATTGAAAATTTGATTTTAATTTGATTTTAATCTGAAGGAATATATGGGGAACAGTTTCGGGAAGGAGTGAATAGGTGCCCTCTAAAAGGCACAGCTAACCTATATTATCATATGTGAATTTCGTAACCTGAGCTAATGCACGCAACAAGCACTAGGTTAAAATGGTCGCTACATGGATGGGAGCGGAGCCTCTCTCTCGCCGAAGTGGTCTGCAAGGACACACTGTATACACAGATGCAAACGCGGGGCACCCGGTGGCTTTCCGGGCAGATGCATAACGTTCTGCATGACAAGGAAATAATACAGTGAGTAGAAGAGCGGTCAGGGGACATTAGGTCCAAAATCGGTCCCTTTTGGAATTATAGTAATGAGGACACATGTATTTTTAGATGTATAAGGAATATGAAGCAGGGAGATCGAACCTAGCTGAAACACTTGGAATGCATTAGCCGACAAACAGTCGGTTAACTTGGGAGCTATAAGACATGTTAGTTAATGATAATAGAGACAAGCCAGCCTAAATTTAGGACGTTTATTGGTCAAGTTGATAAAGTTGTGTTGTTGATTTTCGTTTTAGGTAATTGGAGAAAAGAGACAAAGGAGTTCTTGAGGTGGTTGATTGACAAATCTTTGACAACAGATTAGATAGAGAATTGTAAGAATATGAGGCAAGATGTCTAGAATGAAACTGAGACATATTATGTTATATTTGTTTTGTAGAACATATGAATATTCAAGGGAACAAAGAAACCACATCAGTGTAGCCCAAGAAGAAGGCTAAAGAGAGATACCCGAAACACGTCGGTAGCAACATCAAAAGTGAAAATATGCTGATTGAATTGTTATTCTTTAATTTTCTGATGTATAGAACCACATGATGTGGACACAGTGAATCAAGTGTGTAAGAGTACTTTTGAAAACATGAAAAACATGAAAGAACGTGCTGGTTGTAATGGAAGCAACATATGGGTTGCTAACATTGTATAGGTACATTTTGACACATGTACAAATTTGAATTTTGATTGATGAAGTAAGGAGTCCTTTTGTCGAGAGGCAAAAGAAAGTAAATATGTATTTTTGAACTTTGAAGCCATGGAATGTTTTTTGAATGAAGAAAATTGATTTTTCTATCCACAATTGAAGGGGGGGGGGTCATTGGAGTTACTCCAATTTAGAGTGCACTAAGATTAGCTGTTGGCAACAACAGTTTTTTGGTGGAAGCTTTCGACTTTAGGACATGTCACTCTACCTTCTAAGAATTCACCATCAGATCTGAATCTCCTATTGTGCTCAAAATCCCTTTATTACCAACAGTGCACTTCACATGGATGACTTTGAAGTCAATGGTGTTTTATCGCCAACTAGACTGACACCTCGCAGAGTCATTTGGGATGTACCTTCAGAAAGTGAAACTGTGAACATCTCTATGAGGGTATAGTGAGGTTAATGCCTCCATTGCTAATGACCAAACGGTGCAGTTGCCCACTTTCCCTCTGTACTCAGCACCCTTAGGTGATATATATTCTGTTAAACAGACTGTATAACAGTCGTGCTAAAACACCTAGAGATTACTATTATCTGGTGTTTTACCACTCTGCCAAAATGTGAGCTTTGTTTTTTAAACTCTTTTTACCAGCTGCCTTTGTGTGATGGCAATTGCTGCCACACAAAAGCAGTACCACATGTGATATATGCAGGGAGCGGTAATTACCGGAACCAATGGAGTCCTATTGGATTCCAAAATGGGAAATAAGGGAAAGGATTCCTAACTTGTAGTTATGCAGACGTACAGGTGCACCCACTAATTACCACATGTGGTAATGGTAACAAAGTTTGACAGAATTACCTCTGGTAAAACAGCTAAATTCATAATCGGGTCAGCTGTCTTTGACTACTTACCATTTGAAACTGAGCTATGAGTGATTTATTTTTTGTTAGACTGACTCTTTTTTGTGTGCATAATATTTGAAGTTGTGCTGTGAGTGGTGTCTTTTCGGCTAACCACCATCTCTTATTACATATTATTTGAAGCAGAGCCTGGAGCAGTGTCTGTTTAGTCAAAAGGAAACCGTCTCCTGCTGAGTGAAAACTATTAGGTGGTTGAGCTATGAGTTATGTCTTCTCATTAAAAGTATCCTGTCTCTTGCATGTATGCATATTATGTATAACAGGAAGCTGCATGTCTTTTTCAACCAATGACTAAAAGCAATCGACTATCACATGTATTACCTAGCTGGAAAATTAGACTTGTTTCCAAAAATAGCCTTCAAGCCGTAGCCAAAAGGTTTCAGGCCGCCAAACTCTAGATGCCAAACCAGTTAAATCACTTAGGGCCAGATTAAGAAGGCAATATTACTATGAATAACATGACCAACCTGTTATCTTTCCCCATGTGGTAATTACCCAGTGCCTGGTAGGACCATATGATTCCAAGTCAAGTGGACCTTTCCATTATTTCCCATTTTGGAGTCCCATGGGAGCCGGCATTTACTATATGCAGTAATTACCAGATACTGTACTGCATTTGTGTGGTGGAAATTACCGCCACAAAAAAGCAACTGTTAAAAATGAACCTTTACTTTTGATATAGTGGCAAAAAAACACCTGGTAATGCTAATTACTGGGTGTTGTAGCACTACCACTAAACTTGTGATCAGGGCCTTAGCCTTTGGAAAATCTCTCAAAATCTGTCTGTTAATTAGACTGCAACAAACTAGCATGGTGCCTCCAAAAACCCAAGAAATCAAACTTTTCAACCTCTACCTACCCCAGGCCCTGACTTAAGACCCATCAGAACCACCCAGATGAGCAAGCAGGGTTCCACAACTCCCAAGGGATGGACCACTCAGATTTTAAAATGATAATAGATATCATTAACCTGGACACAAATTCCTATCAGAGCACCAACCTCACAAACCAGAAAGAAATAAAGACATTTGCGGCAGTTTCATTGACTTGTGCAATTTGCCTCTCAACAACACTTAAATCAAGAACGCCTTGCACAGTGCTTTTAATGGAAAAAAGAAGAACAGGTATTACTCAATCTAGGCTTTAAGTGGGCCAGGGACCAGCCCTAGCAGTTCCAAAAATTGCTGTTGTACTGCACTCGTACCGAGGGTCTTTTTACTAACCCCACTCTGGGTGGCCTTTTGCATAGTTTTCTATTTCTCACTTATAAGAGCTTGCAGCAATATTTAACCTTGTGCCCCTCAATTAGACTAAGATGATTTATATTGCTAACCACGATTAATCATTTACCTGTTCTGGCAATCACTGGAATAGAAAATCAGCTTCCTCTGTCAGAACGTTACTGCCAGTTATGTAAAAATAAAGAAATAACAGCGACAGGCAAACATGTATTGACTGAATGCCCAAATATGTCAAAGACCTACAACAAGACACATTATGGCAGATACGTACATGAAAAGGATTTTATAACTGAGAGAACCTTTTGGCTACGCTGTGTTAATACAACAAATAATAAGCTTTTCATAGCAGTATATAATGTGTGGTCGGTCATAGAGAGCATCTTGGGGATATCTACATGAAAACAACTAGCTAAAATGGTTACAGTATGTAGAATTATGCTGAATCTGGCTGAGAACTCAATATGCTTGGGAACATCATTCACTATGCTCTATTTTTAACAGAAAGTCCATCTGACTATTGGAGTGATTATGAATGGGCTGTAGCAATTTAGGCTAGCCCTATGAGTCCCTCAGGAGAAATGTCTCGCAGATTTAATTACATTTTTTCGCTGTTAATGTATTAAGATGAATGTTCTCTTTTTTAATTAATATTTGACTTTATATATTTTATAGTATTAATATATTAACATTGTGAATGTTTCGTTTCTTTTTAGTATATTTTAATGAATTATGATTAATTTGCGAATTATGTGTAAAGTTTATTTATAAACTATATCACATTAAATAAATAAATACATTTCTCACTTTGCTTGTGTATCTCCAACTTTGTGCACCTTTGTATTTGTCTCTTTGCTCACCTACCCACATCCCAACTCCAGTCTAGTTCTCACCCCCTCTTAAACTATCCAAGTCCCTCTTTTTTCTGAGCCTGGGCCTTGGAGCATGATGAGCTGAAACATCCCAGCCAGTGATTCCAACCATTATTATGGTTTACCCTGAAGTCATTAACTTTAAATTCAATTGTCAGTCTAATGCAGCAATCTCTCAAAGATGATTGTCAATCACAGACCGATTTCACCCCTTTTCTGAATCAGCATTTTGATGTTCAAAGGTTTGGAGAGTTTGAGACCTCACCATTTGTGCAAATAAGGTACCCTGAGATTAAATTAACTGCCATGGCATACACAGTTCTTTAAACTGTGAAGAGGCAATTTGAACCCATTGTGCAATTCAGGCACCTGGCCACATACCGTCTGAGCTGCAATTGGGATACACATTTTGGTTTTGGCTTTCAAGAACACAATCTTTTAAATTGACTTGCAAAGTACACAAACTACTTACTAAAAAACGTGACATTACACATGCATTTAAAAACATGTTAGGATAAATAAGTATGATCGCAGCTCTATTTCACACATCCTAAAGGAGAACTACAAGTCCCAGAAAGCAAAGTACTACAACCCTAAAACATATCCTCTGTTTTTACACTACTTTACTTTCAGAACTTAAAGATATATATAAGAAATGTTGTGATAAATTCACCTGCCTGAATAATTGTTTCAGAAAAACGTTCAGCTTCTTATTATGTATGTATATCTCCACATAAAAGCAAATCCTTTCTTTTTTCCATGTCAAACTAAGAGACATAATAAATAAAAAACTAACATTCAAACAGTGAGTTTCTTTTTTTGCTCACTTTCACGGCCTAGTAAGAAGGTCAATATTTGGTAGGTAACTGGAGTGGTGAGTGGGCTTTCAGTCTGAAAAAATCCCATCACAGTTTATTTTTTTATTTTTATTTAAAAGTGTTATGGTATAAAACAGCAAGAAAGAGCTATCGCTCCTGAGCAAAGGCATATCCTTTGTACCGACAAGCACCACTGACTGGTACAACCTCGAATTGGAAATTCATAGGTTCTTTGGAAGCATACGATTGAAAATATTTTTCCAAGATCAACGTAATCAGGATCCCATTGAAGGTACAGGGCTTGGAGCAAAACCCACATTTAAACAACAGGACAACCAAACCCCAAGGGAGATATTGGCTTTTGAAAAATGTGTCGTACAAGAAATGCTCAAATAAAAAAAAAAAATCTTCAGCATGAAATAACCTAACAAAACAAGAAAGGGCAGCACTGACATCCTTACGCGCCAACAAAGAGATGGTCATAAAAACATCCAATAAAGGAGGGGTATCGTTGTCCTCGGGGGTCCATCGATACCACAGAATGGTAACTGACATCTTGTTATGTTGTTATGTTAATTCACTTGTAAGGCGCCAAAGCATGAGGGCATCCGGGTGCCATGGAGAGAAAGAAAGGGGAGCTACCTTGTCTTGTTACACAAACAAAATGGTCTTTAACTGTTTCCTGAAGACCAAATGATTTGCCATATTTCGTAGGTATTCTGGTAGGGCATTCCAAGCCCGTGCCACCTGCACAAGAAAGGCACAGCCATTTCCGCACTCTCTTTTAACGCGGTCTACTTCTAAAAGACAGGCCTTAGCTGATCGAAGGTCTCTTCTGGGTTTATAGAGCCTCAGCCTATTCTTAAGGAATGCAATGGCATCATCAAAAGCACACTTATGGCAGGTGGCCGTAGATGTAGGCTCAAAACGGTTAATCCGGAATATAATGCGCACAGTGGCATTTTGAATCTTCTGTAGTTTTTGAATATCAGTCTTTCTGGCTCCCCCTAGAAGGGCATTACAATAATCTACTCTCAGGAGTATCACGGCTCTTACCAAAGTTTTGTGGTTGTCTTCAGAGACCAGTGGGGCCACTTGCCATAACACTTTCAGATGGTAGTTTGCACCTTTCACAATTGCATCCACATGAGCACCACTGTCCAGACTAGCTTCCAGGTAAGTGCCCAAGGTCTTCACCTTGTTTACCACTGGGATCTGACAGCCATCAACCAGAAATCTGATATAGGGAAGACTCATCTTCTCTCTGGCTTGTCAAGGGACATATAGCATTAGCTATGTCGTAGTTGTGTTAAGGCATAGCCAATTTGCCGACATCCAACTCTTGACCATCTGATAGACTGAGTCCAGCGTCTGTTGGTCTTTTTCATGGTCCCCGCAGATTTCTAGTACCAACTGGAAATCATCTGCATAGTTGCAGAAGAAGAGATCCACATTTTGGAGGTCCAAGCAGAGTGGAATGATATAAATGTTAAAAAACAGGGGGGAGAGACAGGCCCCCTAGGGGACTCCATAGGTGATGATTTCGGCATCTGATGCACTGTCACCCCAGTGAACTCGGGAACTACGTCCCTCCAGAAAGGATTTAAGCCAGGTTATTGCCTCCACTAAGAGGCCCCCGACAGTGGCCCTCCGGTCCAGCAGGATCCCTTGGTCTAGCAAGTCGAAAGCTGCCGATAGATCTAGCAACATCAGCAGCCCCGACTTGTCAGACTCCAGCCCGGAGAGCATATGTGTCTGCAGGTCCAGCAGAGCACTCTCAGTGCAGTGGAAGCTGCGAAAGCCTGATTGTTTTTTATGGAGGATACCCATTTCTGAAACATGTGTCTGTAGTTGTAGCGTGGCTACTTTGTCAATAAGTTTCAGGAAAAAAAGCATATTAGTGATTGGCCTAAGATTGGCCGCATCATTAGGGTCTAAGCTGGCCTTTTTTAGTAATGGTGTAACTGCTATGTTTTTTATGGAAAGTGGAATGCTGCCGGTTCAAAGGGAGGAGTTTACGAACCTGCAGAGGAACGGGGCAAAGATGTCCTTATGTTCAAGTATTGTCTTAGATGATAAAAGTTCACCCCGGCAACTCGTAGGGTGCATAGTCCTCAAGACATTATAGATTTCTGTCGTAGTGTGCTCCCTAAACCTAAAGCCAGCCTGGGGTTTCTGATGAGTTTGCTCTCTGTCAACCAAGGTTTGGAAGCCAGTTTTAAACTTAGCATGTCCTTCCTCATTACCATTGTTACTGGGACTTTAATGGGAAACTGTAGAGTGTAACATTTTCCTGGTTAATTCTTCCAGGATTTTTTTGGAGCAGTTTTTAATTTATTGGAGAAGGCTTTCTGCACTCTTTTACAGTCTTCATTTGTTGGTTTAATGACAAGATGTATACGCACAGGTTTCTCCCAGGACCTGAGGAGTCCGAAGAGTTCCTTAGTTTGATTCCCGGCCTGAAGGATTTGATTGTTATAAAAATTGCACTTAGCTTCCACAATTTTCATCTTATATTCCTTTGCCTTGTGCTTCCAGGCTACCAGGTTTCCCGGGGTGTTATTTCGCAACCAAGTGTGTGCCGCCTGCCTTTTTATAGTTTTTAGTTCTGCCAGCTCTGGGGTAAACCATTTATGGTGATTGGGGGTATCTCTAACAGTTCTAGTTTTCACAGGTGCCACCTGATCCAACATGCTTAAGATCTCTTCATTGCTGATGAGGACTTCCGGGCTGTCAGAATCATTCATTTTTTTCATTATGGTCTCTAGGCACTTTGAAAGGGTAGGTGCTGTAGCTGCCTTCAGGTTCCTGATCAGCACTTTACGCGCAGGTTCATGTTTTTTAGATGGGGGGACGAAAGTGTCAACTGGAAGGAAATGGAGAAATGATCCGAACAGATGCATGGTGCAGTAATGATGTTGTCAAGGAGGATATTTCCACTTCCCACCCAGTCAAGGATATGTCCTTTTATTTGTGTTGGTTCGGAATTGTGGATTGTTATCTGATGGCTATTTAAGGCCTTCTCAAGGTCAAGAGCTTTATTATCTTTTACGTGACCTTTTCAAAGGTTGAAATCTCCCAATATCAATAGGGAAGAGTTAGCTGTCAACAAAGGGGCTACAGCATCAACAAGGTCCTCATTAAACTTTGAAGAGTCACCTGGTGGGCGATAGAGCAAGACCAGGTTAATACTGTGATTGAAGTCAGGAAGCATTTTAATATGCAGTAAGTCAAGCCTACACACTCTATTTTGGCTTGGTAAATTCCAAGCTCCTTATTACATATAACAGCCACACCGCCTCCTAAACCCCCGTCCCGGTGCTTCCCAAAGAAAACATAACCGGGAGGGGTCACCTGCTCGATGGTGGTGCTGTGTGCGTCGGTGAACCAGGTTTCACTGTGTTCAAGAACAAAGTCATGGACATCAATCATGTGCTTGGCAAGGGATCTAGTGTTTAATAATACTAATGTCAGCTTTGTCGGAAACAAACTCTTCTTAAATGGGGCATCTACTCTCTGGGGAGTCTTTAAAATAGGATGTACGTCAGCTGTCGTGACATGGTCGGGGCCAACAGGCTGTATACATTGTACTATCACCGCCCCGGTTTGATTGAGGGTAGGTGAACTATCAACTAATCCTTTTCCCATGTCGAAATCGGGGTTAGCCAGTTTACTGACTGTGCGCACAATATGTTGAGCCTTAACAAGAGTTTCCTCAAACTCTGAGCAACGAGCGCAAGATTGTTCTCTAGCCCTGACAATGGCTTGAATGATTTCTGCGATACCCATGTATCAAAACTTGAAATAGAACACAATGTACTCACCAGCCGTCGGTCCACCTGTCTGCGCACAGACTAGCACAGACTAGCTTGTCCCGTGCACGGTGGCGCGTTTGCTCCGGGTTTGGAGGGAAATGTGCGCCAAAAACTACAACTGCCTCTGGATAGTGTCGTTTCTAGGTGCGTATAGTGCGTGCAGAGGAGGATTTCCTCTAATTCAAATCACACTAGTGTTTTACAATGATGATGACAAAAAATTGAGGTAAAAGACCCCACGCCAGAGATGAGGCAAGAGCTAACAGGGGTTGGCTTGACCAATGAATGGATAACAGAGCAGGAGTACACCTTCTTGAACACTTGTGAAAGACGGACACTGACTATGTATGCCATCCCAAAATACATAAAAACTCCACAAATCCTGCGGGTTGACGGATAATCTCAGGATGTGGGTCCATTCTTGAACATATGGGCAAATGTACAGAGTGCTTTTTAAGCCTCTAAGTCAACTAACAAAAACCTATCTGCGAGACACCACAGACGCCATCAAATGCTTTGAAGGCACAATAATAGTACTATCAATGTACCTTATTGTCACCATGGACAGTATCCCACAGCAAAAGGCAATAGAATGCCTTAGGGAGGAACTAAACACCCAGGACAACCAAAACAGAGTGCCCACTGACTTTATCACAGAGCTATTAGCTATGGCTTTGATAAAGAACTTTTTCAGGGATGATAAAATCTTTTATCTACAGATGAGAGGAACAGAAATGGGTGTAGATTTTGCACAGAGCTTAGCCATCATCTATATGGGCCAATTTGAAAGGATGCACGTACTGAACCCCACCTACCCATTCCATGATAAAATACTTAAGTGGAATCGATACATCAATGATGTAATCTTTATATGGCATGGTACCCCAGAGAAGCTTGAAGAATTCTGGCAATAGCTCAACACTAGAAATCCTAATATCCAGTTCCCAATGTCCTGGCACCAGGAACAAGTCAACTTCCTAGACCTCACAATCTGGGTCAACCATAATACCCTACAGTGCACAGTTTTATTTTTTTAAAACACAGACCTCAACACCTTACTGCACTACTCTAGCCACCATATGACAACACTGAGGAATAACTTACCGTATGGTCAGTTTTTACGCATATGACGCAACTGCTCAATTATCGCAGACTACCAAGAGCAAGCTTACAAACTGGATGAGAGACTAAGAGCTAGGGGATAAACCAAAAACATTGTCAAACATGTTCACAAGTGCACAAACTGTACCCTAAGAGAAGTTCTGCTCATACCAAAATGCAGAAAAGCACCAGAGGATAGATTAGTATGCGTGCATACGTATAATCACAAAACAACCAAGATCAAGGCCATGATCAAGAAATTCTGGCCCTTGGTCCAGACAGCCCTTCACAGTGAACCAGTACCTCTGATGGCACTAAACTGATACACAAATCTGAAAGATTATCTAACCAACTCATACTTCCGAGGTCCAACTAGCAGAAGCATAATGTGGAACATGAGAGTAATAACTGGTCACTTCCCCTGCAGCACATGCAGTGTATGCAAATTTACAAGAAAAATACCTAGCTTTTACATTATGGGCAGGATCTGGTACCTGAAACATCATTCTAATTGCAAGACAGCCAATGTTGTGTATTGTGTGCAATGTCCTTGCGGCCTTATATATGTTGGGCAAATGACCAGACCAATCCACAAAAGAATCATTGAACATCGGTCCAAAATCAAGTGCAGGACACTGACAGTCCCCATAGTTCCACATTTCGTACACCTACAGCACTCGCAGGGTGACATACGATGGTGGGTACTCGCAGTGGTCAATAATACACCTAATGTGAATGCATCTCTTAATCACAAAGAGGGGTGGTGGATTCACAAAATGAATACGCAAAGTGAGGGCCTCAATGAGGCTTACAATGCACTATGAGACACTACATAAACACTGACACCTGTAATAAACTGAATGGAGGCACCTACCTCCATTCTGGTCCACACCCATGATGACATGACCGTCTAGGACGAGGGTGTACAACACCATTATGGCAAACTTAGGCTACTAATAGACCTGCCCTGTCTCCTGTCTACATCCACGATAATAAGATTGCACAGGAGAAGTGGGCAGAATAGATCTATAGTATCCTGCCACCCGCCATATGAGTGATACACATGGCAGGGAGGAACACAGCATGCCGTTCTACAGCTTTGAAAGTCAGGGAAACATCTATAGCCCTGGTCGGTGAAGAATCTTTTTCAAGTTAGTCCAGCATAGGGCTCCCAGCACCTGCCTGCCCCCTTCTTGACAAACACACCCCCCACACGGCCAACGGAATAGAAGCAACTTGACATCATCACGCCAACGCATGCAGTACCAATCAGTGAGGTGGATCGATCATGGTGATAGCTACTATAGCAACCGCTTGTGTTTACCCACCACAGTTCTGCACACAGATGCAGGGAGGCCGCATTTGGCTCACCGACGCCAGCACCCATTACTGCACCACCAGACAGGCAGGACAGCCTACCTTCCGGTAAGAACAGCTCACGAGCCACACAAGCCCAAGAGCTGCACCTCTACAATGCCTAAATATTTAATGTGCCCTCTAATACAACTAGGACACACCTTGGGACACATGTACCTCTGTCTCCTTTTCAGCCTTTGCGGCCTGAAACCACTAGAGCAGAGGGTGATACTGACGAAAATCCCCGAACTGGAGATTCGCTCTCGCGAACGTCCCCACTGGTCGAAGCCTCTGTTGAGAAGGGAGCTTTAGAACGCACCCCAAGGCCAAACATATTGCTGCAGGTAAACAAACACAGTACATTTTACGTTTAATGAGCTACACTATATACAGATACATTAATGCAGATGTACCAGCGAAATTGGGCACACCTCCTGATTTTGGCCAAACATGCATCCAGTGTAATAAATGTACAGATATATATATATATTCAGTAAAAAAACTTTGTTAAAGAGACGTTATGGTCAAGTTGCGCTACTAAAAACATATGAAATTCAGTGAAAAAACTTTGTTAAAAGGGACGTTATGGTTAAGTTGCGCTACTAAAAATCTATCAAATTCAGTAAAAAAACTTTGTTAAAGGGACGTTATGGTTCAAAGTAAAACCGAAAAACCCCTGAAATTCGGCAGTTATGGTAAGATAAGCAACCATAACTCGCGCCACCGTGCACTGCTAACACTAACACCCAGGACATCAAAGATGACATCACAAATGTCATTGATGACATCACTGATGACATCACATGAGCATTTACTTTTACTGTAACCCATTTGTTGCAACCACAATCTGTGAGTAACCTTTGATTTAATGAACCCACATGTTTTCCAGACCAAAGTATCCGATTACCCTAAATGATTATTTCATAGTTCCCTTCCAGGTATAAATGAGTGTTAGGGTTTGACTTATCAGTTTCCAGTTTACAAAGTTTGTTGTCACTTAATTCTGTGGACTTCACACAAAGCTCCAGCAATGGGAGTCTCATGCAGCCAGACACAAAAATATAGTCCACACGACTGGAAACAATGCCATTGGACCAAGTCGAGCTAGTGTTCGGATTTTTACCACCATCCTGATTTAACTACGTGTGGTCATATGTTTTCATAAAGCCTAACTACCTAACTCCCTAATTTAATTGAATCAAGTACCTAGCTCTCTGACCCAAGTCTTTAAAGCCTTCTACATTACTCTCCCCAAGGGCACCGGCTTTGCCACAATGTGCATGGAAATCCCCACATATGATCACTTCCCCATTGGGATAATTCCAGTGCCATTCAGCCAATACCCCAGTCAGGAAGGTCATTATAGCCTACGTCACTGCCCCTCCCGGTGGATCATATATATGAATGAAAAGGACATGGGCCTCCCCTTTAATACCACACTCTTGGAGGTGAACTGCCAGGACATTGGTATTGGTGTCCCCTACTACAATTTCTGCTGCTTGAATAGAATTCCTGACACCAATGATCAGGCCCCTGTGTGGTCTACCCAACAGACCTTTAATAGCTGGTCTAGAAATGCGTACATAGCAATCTAATTGAAAATTAGTGGTTAGACAAGTTTCCTGAAGTATAGAAATATCACTAGCTAATAGTTTGGCTAACCCAAATTCCTTGTATACAAAATGGGAGTGTCTCCTTGTGTTCCAGCACATTATAGTGATGCTATCTTCATTATCTGTCCTTCGTATTCAATCTTTCTACATCAAGGGGAGACAAGCTCCAAAAAATAGCCAATTTTCAAGAAGCATGTTGCTATTGCCATAATAAATTCTACCATCATTTTGTTTTGAAAATGGAGACACGTCCAATTGGCTTCCCATGAGGAGTCCAGTAGAACCACCCGGGCCAAGTCCTCAGAGGTAATAACCCTCAAATGAGGATAAATATGGACCTCACTACGAGTCACACTGTGTCAAACAACACCAAACATTGGTTGCTTCCGACACTGACTGACAAAGCCTCCAATGGGCGCTCCTCCAGGATTTCATCCACAGATCACAGTCACAGTTCCAATCACCTCAACATTTCCAAATAAGAAAAGGCACTGCTAATACAAAATAAACAGGTTCAAGTTAATTGCCAAGCCCTTCTTAAGGTGCTGCAAGTGCAGGGTTCGCCAGATGCTATGTTCATGAACAATGTTCCCTTTAAGCTGTACGCATGTGCGCTTGCCCAGCTTCCTTCTCGGTGCCGCTCAGAAGAATTTTAGCAGCGCACACAGACATTTCTCACCTATTCAAAAAGATTTAATAAGGCACAAGCCACAGTAATTACCTGAAATGTTCTTTCTCTTAAAATAAGCAACTAGTCTTGATATTATGATCATTTGCATTTTCGAGGGTGACCGTAAACACCTAAAATCCCTAACAGCAAAAAACACACACAAGAGGTTAAAAACTAATATGAAAAACTGGCTCCATGAACAGAAGAATCTAACCAATATATGCCTGCACACATTAACCAAATAATGTTCCCTCCCCACCCATCACTCCTAAACTTGACTACCACACTTTTCACCTTATGACTCTAACTTCTGCCCCAGAACACATTAAGATACTACCGGACAATCTTGACTCTTCCTCTCTTGGCTCTGCGAAAGGTTAGCAGACATATAGCTACATCCCTATTTTTATGTTTGTTGTAATATGAATAACGTTCATGCGCCAGAATTTCTGTTACTCATTGTGCCTTACCAAAAGCGTCACCCACAATATATAATCGAACTACCAGCTCAAATATCAGATACTGACTGTAAGTAAGCAGGCTACTCGGATGTGTAACCTTATCCCATACTTCCTCTTCTTTGTACATATGTCGCACATGTGCTTTGAAGCGCCCCCCCTTGCAAGTTAACGCATTATAACACTCAAATATTAATTTGCCCGTTAAGGATTTTGAGAAGACTAATGTGATGCTCAGCATCTCCTACTTTAGTATTTCTATCATTACCCTATAACTGGAGAGCAACATTGCAATATCATTTACTTTGCCTACAAGGGATAATGGGTATGGACTATGCCTGGAATTACTCGTCCATAGTATCAGGGCACTGGATATTCAGACAGGAGAATGCTTTTCACTCAATCTGCATAGTTTCCAAGTGTTGAGAGTTCCCTTGGGCAGAGACCTTATCACATTATATGGCAATTCGGTGCTATACAAAAACGGTTTCAATGAGCACTTGTGTAATCCTACACAATGATATAAGGGTGGGGTATGTTGCAAACAATCTTGTGTGCACTGCAAAAGAATTGTGTACATGCAGAGTTATGACACTCTTAAAATTCACATAAATTGAGGCATTAAATATGCCTTGCTTGCAAAGTATTGTGGGTCTGCAAATATCCCAGTGGATGTTTACTGCTACAATGCCTCACTTTTTACAGTGCTCTCTCAACTAGTATTGGAGGCTAGCAGAGGGGTCAGGGGAGGGTATGGGTCGAACAGCACATGTCATCACTCCTTGCGTGTGATGAACAATGCAGCACATTTCAAAAACCAAGGCAGATGTTTCGGCAGTACATGGAAGGAAATGTGTTGATTGTTTGCTAAAGAATAGGAAATTCTAGTACCCATCTAAACGGTTATATGTGATATTTCCACATTTGAAAGACTGAACACAAAAAAGACTGTTTTTTACGGCCCTTTTTGTGTTGGCTTTAAAATGCAAAATATTACATGCTGCCCCTGCAAGTTGATCCCTTCCTCACCCCACCCCCTCCTGCTGGTTGTCTTGTTAATCAGGGGTTTTAACCCCACGAATACCCCATTTCAGCACCCACCACCCCTTCCCTGAATAACGCACACTTACTCCCCACACATACCTACACACACACATACACACACACACACACACACTGACACTCACCTGACACTCACCTGACACTCCTGCAACGGCTCCTCTGGGTCTCGCTATGCATGTCAGCCCCTGCGCGCGCTTGTGTGCGGCATGGGCGTGTCAGTTTGATTAAGAAAGACTGCTCTGTGCGGTCACAGAGCAGTCTTTCTAAATCAATATTTTTTTTCTCTGGAAAGTGAAAAAAAAATGTCACTTCACACCGTCTAGACAACAGCACCTTCTTTTTCTTTCCATGCTCAGCTACTGAGGGCTTTTCAATATAAACGCGTGTTCTGTGTGTATCGTCTCTAGCATCTCGCTGCATCTTATTTAACTGATAACAAAGAATTACAGAAGAGGGATCCATAGTTACAGAAGAAGGCTCTCAATCAGTTGTATCTCTGATTAATTGATGCTATCAATTAAAAGGCATATATATGTGATTTTCTTCAATGGGGTAATTAATAATAAACCTCAGTAAGGCTCTTGGTGCGCAAGGGTGGGCAAAACAAATTATTTTTTTATGTGCCCTGTAATTTCACTCCCTATGTCAGGGTAGAAGCAGGGCTCTAATCCGATTTTGCTCCCTACCTGGAGTCAAATGACTTTTGAGGGAGTAAAAAAGTAATTCGTTTTGGCAATATAGATACTTTCTGTGTATTAAAAGATGTTCTTTCACCTTAAAATTCCTCTTGAGATCAAGGCATTAATATCATTAGGGTTCCTTCTGGTCACTAATTCAATAAAATATCAGTGGAGCTTTGTGAGTTGAAGCAATGATATGCATAGTATCTTGGGTGGCAGGGATTATCAACTAGTAAGCAGGAACCACTCCAGAGCCAGATATGTACAAAAGGTAAGCTTGCTTTATTGTTTCAGTTACAGGGAGGATGGTGAGTAAGGAGAGCATGTAACAAGCTTCTACCCCCTCTCTCTTTCCCCACCAAGCGTCATCCCTGGAACCTAGGTGACACCTAGGTTCTAGACCACTACAATATGTTCATTGTTCCTCGTTTTTGTAAGGCACATTTGTTTAGGGAGTAAACATGGATGGTGCATATGTCTCTTAGCTGTACGGCTGGTAAGGCTTACCTTTTGTACATATCTGGCTCTGGAGTGGTTCCTGCTTACTACTTGATAATGGTGTTATCACTAACCATACAACAACATAATGTGGATAGTAAGCAGAGGCACAGGAATTTCTGTTCGTCATATTCTGAGGTGCAGTTATTTTGATGCAATTATCATCCTTACACATTATTAGAAGCATGTTCTCCTGGCCCTTGAATTACTTCATTAAAGTGATACTTGAACTCCAATCAGTATGTTTTTTGACACATTGCTTTTAATTGCCATTAATCCATCGGAAAATGTTGTATTCTTTCTGAATTTCTTGACAGCCACATCAGTTATCACACGAGATATTTGTGTTTTGGAATACACGTGAAACAAGTGATTTTCCAGTGGCATAAAACATACATTTTTCTCTGCATAGAACTACGTTTGCAAGGTACTTTGGCAGATGTTAAAGTCTTGGACTGGTTGATGAGTTTTCTGTATAATCACATATGACATATTTTATTTAAACCTATGTGTTTGGAAAAAGTGTCTTAAGATTTGTAAAGAATTGCAGTGGCCGGGAAGAAGACATTCCTTTCCAAACTCTCTTCTGCGATGGTAGTTCACTAGATATGGATGCTCACAAAGTGACTTACCTCATTAGTCAGTTGCACACATAGAAAATAATGTGCGCACAACAGCCAAGCAGTTCCGCACATAGAAAAAAATGATTAGAGGGAACATCGATCATGAATATATCCTCCAGATGAAAGCTCAGGAGGATCCTGTGAGCAACAGATACAGCTCCATTTGCCAAATGGTGTTGCACATCCAGTAAACACACCAGCAGTCCTGTAGCTGTATGTTTGGTTCTCTTTTTTTTCTGCATGGTCGTCCCTGAAGGTGACCTGATAGGCACTGTGCATGTGGGAGGGAGAAGGAGGAGGCAGGCTCTACCTTCCACAACCAAGGCTTTATGGGCTGATTCTTCATCACTGTGCAATTAAATCTTCATTTTTCAGCTGCTCCCATAATTGAGTAATGGTTCTCCCGTTCATCTTGGAGAATTCTAGGTACGCAATATGGTAAAAATGTGAAGTGCAGGTAATGAGGGCTGGTTAGGACAGGTGCATTTAAAGTGCTGCCCTTGCAGATCTAAACCCAGTCATGCTAGTTCTCCTATCTTTTTCTCCCTAAAGAGGCTGCTGGCCCCGTCCCTGTGCCACTCACAGTCCCCAAGGGCACTGCCTCTCACCCACATTGTACAACATTGTATAACACTTATACTAAACCCCTCTTTGACCTTGTGTACTCAATGGGTATCACTTACACAAACTTTGCGGATGACACCCAAGTACTCATCCCCATTACTCACTGGACATCACCACTGTCTAAATGATGATAAAACAGAGTTTCTCATCGTGGGCTCCCCCTCTCGACTAAAAACTCTTTACAGCAACTACTCTTCCAGCTGCATTGATGGCATAGCCATGCCAGTCCTAACACAGTTGAAAACACTGGGAGTTTACCTGGATGCCGTGCTGACAATGTCCAGACAGATAAACGTGATTTCTTCCTCCAAGGCATACACTTCCAGGCTCATATATTTGAGTAGACAATTCCTATCACATGATAACTGCTTGACACTTGCACGTGCGCTAATCTTCTCAAAACTGAACTATTGCAATGTGCTCCTCCTGGGCACATAAGGTTCTTATCTATCCAAACTGCAGCTTCTACAGAACAAAGCCCTACGAGCCAGCCTTGAGCTCATACACAGTTACCACGTCTCTGCCACCAGACGTGATGCCCACTGGTTGCCCATTAAATTTCGGATTGTCTTTAAACACTTACCCTGGCTCACAAATGCAGCTACGAAGATGCTCCGCCATATCTCAATGGCTGTATCATTTGGAAAACACTTATTTGCACCCTAACATCCAGTACTAGCTTTTCTCTTGTCGCTCCCTGTTACAAGAGCAAAAGGGCTGTAGGCTTCTTGTTTTGCAATTACCGCTCCCACCCTCTGGAACACTCTACCCCCTTCCATTAGAAATTAACAAACCTATTACAAATTTAAAAAAAATCTAGCCACAACTTGGCTCTTTGTGAACTACAATTAATGTCTGTTTGTAATTACTGCATTATTGTTTTACTGTCAGGCAGTAAGTGAATTGCACTTACTGTCTGTAACAAACACTGTGATACCCCTAGGTTTGGACGTTACGTAAAAAAGCCATCAATAAATAAATCACACATAAGACATTCAAACCACCCTACAGTATTCATAAAATTGATCCCAGTAATACCACCCTATCAAGATGAAAAAGGACAGCACCTGAACTCTACTGGTTCAGTATAACCTACAGTTGTAGATGGTCTCCTCAGGAGCCACATCAGACATCTCATTTCCACAATCTTTCAATCTGCTAGCACCTTTAAATTACACATAGGCTGTTTGCATTTCAGTAAATCCGATTTAATCCAATTTCTGCCCCTCGGTCCCGCACAACCACCTCCCCGGGAAATAAATTTCCCTTTTAGGGGTTATTGGAAAATGTCTGAAAATATCCACCTGATGGCAGCACTGACCTTGCTACACATAGGGCCTGTTTACGACTTCGGTGATAGTTGTTTTTTTAACGAAGCCCGGGAATGGGCAATTACCGGGTCATTACAACTGTGCCAGACCCGGTAATTGCCCATTCCCAGGCGCCGGTAAAAACTGCTCTCCATTCTCATTCGAGCCCCACAGGGCTCAATGGGAATGGGGAGGCCAGATGCACCGGCACCATTCAGAATGGTGGCTGTGCATCCGGCATGGTCTGCTCGAGGGTGTCGGTCCGCCCGCCAGGTCAGACCTGGCTGGCGAAAATGTACCCGCGAGCAGAACTCATAGTTTGCTGGTACAGTAACAACGGTACTGGCAAGCTTACCGGTACCATTGTTACTGTACTGGCAAACTTGGAATGAGACCCATAGATTCCTGTATTAAATTGAAAATAAAAGAGCAAGGTCGGTGCTGCCATCTAGTGGAAATGCATAGGCATTTTCAGACCTTGATATGATGCAAGCTAAAATAGACCATATGATATGTTCCCCTTAATAATTATTTATTGCATGCACCCAGCAATTTGGAGTTGATCATTGGATTCCCAAAGCTACAGGGGTGAACATCTTTTGGTAGCCACTTGTCAGAGAGGATCCGAATGGACTTCTTGATCAAATGTCATCTTGTATTCCAATGATTCTCTATAACACACTAGTAGTCCATTGAACTTCTATTTGGGAAATGGAACAAAGGAAAAATATTTTCAGCAAAATTTTGATTGTACAGTTCTATTAAAAAATGACAGAGTGACATGTGTGATTTGTAATCCCTAATTCACATTAACAAAATCCAGCACTTTTTTGTGGTTCCAGAAACTATGTGGCCATTCAATTAGTAAATAAGAAAACATTTATTGTACGAAGGGCTTCATTGTAATCTTTGTGATGAGAACCTTGCTTCCACACAAGTGCTTTTTAAAAAATTAACATACTTAGCAACCTGCCTTGATCCTTTCCCTTCATTGCCCGTTCACGATTTATTAAATGATTTATTTAAACATTTGTATTCCTTAGTGTTCACTGCAAAGTGAATTTGGTCTCTAGGTTTCCCCCTATTAGGCAACTGGAGCCCATCAAGTCCTTATTTCATTCTTTGTATTTTTGTATGTGCAGATTTCCATTCCATTATAAATTCAGGACAGGTCCAAGAGCACGAGGCGGTAATAAGGTAAGGGATGCATCAGCATGATCTGATATCATTTTTTGTTTTTGTTTCTAAAGAATTAGTCATAATCTATATGCAGCAATAAAAGATACATTTTTGTTTACACTAGGAAAACACAGCGGTCTGTGATGAACACAGATTTTGGGGAAATTTGAAAACCACTGAAAAACACCACTGGGATTAAAAAAAAACACATACACACTGAAAACAGGAAACCCTAATTACACACAAGGACTATAACACACACAGCAAGCAGATGCATGCCTGCTAGCACTGTTCCAACCACTGGAACCTTGGTAAGAAGCTGATTGCACAGCTTGCTACATCTTTAGCTCTATCACACACTGTGCTTTGCCAGAGACTTTCTCAGTGTCCCAGAGCTGTCTTCTAATAGAACACCTGGCCAAGCATCAATGCCACAAACCACGTAGAACCAACCATACCAGCACTGGGGCCTCTGGTACCTCTGACCCACAATCATCAATGCCAAATGGTTAGTACCTGGCATTCCCCTTATAACCTCTCCTCTTTGGTTCTGGCAAAATCACGAACAGAAAGGCCATGACAAATGTCAGAGATGCACAATAAAGGACCCCTTTAAATTGTATTAGATTCCCATTAATTTGGGGAATAATAACACTTTTACAGCACTTAGGCGAGGAAGGTATCTGCCATGAAGCACTAAATAAAAATGTGATATGATTATTATTGTTAAACTTGAAATAACAGACTTGGGTTAGATAGAACATTGGCATGGATGAACTGTTTAAAACACTCAGAGGGCACATTAAGGAAGGTAGCTGAACCGTAAGTTTATCTGGGGTGCATTCAGAGTGCTGTAGGTTTGACCTTGAGAGTTCTTGATAAAGGGGAGCTTGAAGGAGATTTCAGACTGTGCAAGTTATTTAACTTTTAATTAATTGTCTTAAAGATACAAAAACAAATGATGATGATTTGTTTTCAATGAAAAACACACAGTAAAACGCTTGTAAGACTAAAGAAGTTTTTGGAGAGACCTTTTTTCCAACTGTTGAACATGAGGTAACTTTTTCGGGTGTATATTAACTTATTAACTTGATGCAAAACATTTATAGTCTTAAATCTACTCTGAACTACCCTAATAAGGTCACCTTTATTATTCAGCGCCTTAAAATATATATTTACTGAAACCAGTCTGGCATGATGACCCTTATTCGATGTGTCACCGCCCACACCCCCAAACTCCCTTTGTTCTATTTGTGCTCCCTGGTTTGCCCCACCCCTAATAATGATTTATAGGGACCCACACTGCAAAATGCAAAGCGTTCAGAGAAGTGAAGGGAAACATGATATGGAAAATTATAGGTTTGGTTGTTGGGGCAGGACCTGCTGAACATTTTTCAGGGCTCGTGAGGGGCCATATCCAGATGTTTCGGGGCCACCTGCCTAAAGTGGGGAGGAAATAGACTGAGGGACCCATGGGCTGCTTAAATAAACATTGATGGAAAACAGCAAGCTTATTAATCGCAGATTATCACAGGGCAGGGCGTAAATGGGGAGCTGAAACACCAATGTCCCCGGAAAAGCGAATTGCTCTTTGTGAGCCAGGTAGGTGCTAAGCAGACGAAACCAGAGTAAACGAAACAAGGCAATAACAACACTGCTGGATGCTGTGCTTCAGCAAGCAGCCTATAACCCGCGCAATGGAATGTGCTAATTCTGTCATGAATTAAAGAAATATGTTGCGTTTAATAAGACTGCCAACATTAGAGCACCTGCTCTTGGGCCCCCAGAGGCTCAAGCCCATTACAACTGAAATGGTTGTAACTGGCCCCGATGCCATCCCTGGTTTGGGGTGACAAACTGACTGTGGGGGGTGTTATGAAGAATGGGAAATGGTGATGGAGAAAGGGTAGACAGAGGATAAAAGAGAAACGTGGAAAACGGGAGCAAGATACGAGGCACTAGAGAAAACAAAGCAAACCAAAAGAGACAGGAAGAAAGGATAGGACTGGTAAGAGAAATGAGAGAGTCAGAGAAGAGAAACAGAACAGAGCAATGGACAACAGTGAAGCATAGAAACATTAGGGATGGACAAGAACATGAATGAGAGGGTGAACTGGGGAGCAAAGAGAGAAGACAATGAGTGAGAACAATGCATAGAGAAAATGAGACATTGAGGGGTGAAAGATACCTATACAGAAACTAAGAAAGTGGGTGCACGAGGGCGAGAGAAGGGGCATGAGGCAGCAGAAAGCGATAAAAGACAGAGAAAGGCATTGAAGGGACAGAGACATAGGAAAAGAGTGAGCAGTGAAGGCAAAGGGGAGAAGACTGACTGGGAGAATGTGGCAAAGTAGTGTGGCAGGAACGGAAGGAGAGAGTGTGGGGTGGGAGGATAAAGGTAAAGAGGCAGATAGCAATAGAAAAGGAGTGAGAGGAGATGCACAAATACACCAATGCTATCACACTTCTTCTAGACTGTCCTGTCTCGTGGGGGAATGTCAGAAAGTCCCTCCTCCCCTACCCTTCGATGGAAGTCACCCTTGCCCTCCTCACAAGTTCCTATGTTGAGATCCCATAGGAACGTTTTTGAAATCCTAAATCAGCTACTGGAAGGATGACACCCTGTGTGCTTCTCAGTCACCCTTTGCTCTTGCTGTTCTCACACATACTAGCCACCTCCTCTTGTACCGATCTGTGCCTCCTTTATCCCTGTGTTCCTCTTCAGTTAACACACCCCACATGCACGCTGCAGTCACACTGGCCTTACTCACACCCACACATCCACACTCCTCAACCCTTGCACACACACTCACACCCTGGTATGCACACATTCTCCCTCTCTGTCACTTTTGCAACCACTTGTACACGTGCTAGCTTGCATGCACCCTCTCTCACACAATCACACACACAATCTCTAACACGTTATCCAGAACCTCAGTGTCTGGTAGTGCTGCCCCACCCCCCAGAGGTTAGCTGATAGCCCTTCACCACCACCAGCCTGGGTCATAGGCAGTGCAGCCCCCACATTACACCTCCATTTCCCATAGCTACCTGCCATGCAGCCCCCCCCCCAAATACCTGCTTTGCAGCCCCACCTGTTGCCAAGCACAGTCAGATTCCCTCTAAGGGCCACAGGGATCACCAGGTGTCGAGCTGGTACCTCTGGCTACCACCAAATGACACCCCCGACAACGGTGAACGCAAGTTGGTGGCGGCGCATCAATAGCCTTATCAAATTCCAATTGCACAATGTTTACTTTTTACAGTGGACAACGAACACTTCCTGGTTGAAGAAGAGTGCCAGAGAGCAAAGACCAGTTAGAAAGGTTAGTCTTCCATGCTTGTGTGGGCAGGTGGGATGTTAAGAGTCCTGTGCAGATCATTGGGGTTCTGGTTTTCAGGCATTTTGAGGAGTAAGCAGGTAGACAGCAGAAACCGGTTGGGGGTGGACCAGAAGCAGGCATAGGGGTTCTGAAGAAGTGGGTGGCTGATGGTGTCCTGGAGGAATGTGTCAAGTGGCAGTGCCAGCTGTGGCAGGTGCCCGGAATCAGGCAGACATGGTTGGTTGGCCACCGGGCACTTCACTAACCTCCAACATTCTCAGCTGCTACCTCCAATCACTCTATGCGCATCCCAACAAAGGCAGCCACGCACAGCAATTATTATTGTTTTATTCAGGACATTGTGGTTTGCCACAAACCTCTGGCACAAATATGATACTTTCAAACACAAATCTAAATGTCAGTCCAACAGTAACCTAATACGGACACAATTCAAAAAAGCTTAAACAACCTCAAATTGAAACATGCTCCAAAGATAGGGAATATTCAAGGTACGGCCTTAAGACAACTGAATAATCTTCCCAACAGACATAAAAAAAGATACACCTTTTACAATCAACTTACATATCACTGTGCCGGCATCTTAGCTGCGTGCAAATACAAGGCTCCCCTCTGGACTCATGCTCTTAACACAGAAGACCTAGAAACAGACCTGCACGCAGAGGTCAGTGTGCCTCCGGTCTGCATACATCATGCAACGGACATGTTACTATGCATTTTCCCTCTCTCTCCAAAAACTAGCCCGCCCACCTCTTTCAGATTCAACAGGGACCGTGCAAATGTTAGCAGTCTAAATCCCAGTAACAAAACATCCTGTTTTTCAAGCGATCTCGTTTTTCAAGCCATTTTTCTTGTTCTGCTGTAAAATGCACCCAAACTTTTGCCTTTTCTGTTCTTTGACCAGGGTGGCCACAGCAGGACAGTTCCCCGGCTGATCCAGCAGCCTTCACAGTCTGTTGGGTGTAGCTTGGGAACTAATTTGTTTTCCGGTGGCGCAATGACAATGCAATGTTCAGATTGCAATTATTGTGTGCATCCCTGACTGGCCCAACAGTCTGCACAGCCTACGTTGAAGCAGCATGGGAACAGAGTGATCATTTGTTTGCTGGTTGCAAAATGATGTAACGTTGAGCTTAGCAAGGATGCCCCTTTTTCTGGATTCCGCCAGGAACATATTTTGCCAGCCCTGAGCCAAGGAGCAGGATCCGTACATCACAGAAGAATCCACTGTAGCTGACACCGCTGCAGACATTTTCCGGACGGGTCAAGCGGGAAGGAGAGCACCAAACCGCAGCAGGAGACTTCTAGCCCAGTCAAGTGTGCACAATGGAGACATTCTTGCAACCATTGAAGCCTGAGAAGAATCGCTTCCATTTGTCCACCCAGATAACTGCAGCTGACAGGTCAAAAGAGTATAGCAAGATAGTGGATGCAGATGGTCGAGTCCTGTTTTGCTCCCTATGTAATGTAGCTGTGGACCACGTCTCAAAAGACGTGGTTGATATGCAAGTGCGGTCACAAAAGCACACAAAGCGCTGTGCAAATGATGCTGAGCCTCATTCATTTTTAAAACATCCCTGGGAAAAAGCAGCTATTACCTCAAACTTTGGCAAAAGTACAGGTGCTAGAGCAGCCAATCAGGATCTAATCAATGACTGGTTCCAGGGTCGGACTGCGACACGAAATAGGCCCGGACACCCAAAATAAAGTTGCCCACCCCTCGCCTCAAAAAAGTGGCCCACCCCACACCTCAAAAAAAGTGGCTCTCAAACCATCATCCGTGAATCGCGTCTATTCACGACTTTACAGAAAATGCTACTTATGGAGGTTTCATGTGTCTGTTACTCATAAAATAACATACATTTGCATACAAGAATGGATCACCATATATACCATTAATATCTGTGTGTATAGATTCATATTAACTTAACAAATTACTGTGAATGCAAGCAGACGTCCAAGGTCAAATGATACTATGTTATTGTATAGCACTTACACTTAAGCTCTTTTTTTATAGAACAAATATGTATACAATATCATCCAACCTTTGTTGGTACTCATTTATCGACCTCAGAAGGATGAAAGGCTGAGATGGCCTTGTTGGGATTCTAACCTGCAGAGCACATACACATTGCAGCAGCGAGTGCTCAACCCACTGAGCTATCATATCGGCTATAGTAAAATGAGCAATTATTATCCACTGGATACCATTAAACTGGTAGATGAGATTTAACAGCAGGCCAGTTCATCTGCAGGTCTGGTGCAAATTTGGCCGCATGTCAAGCCTGCGTTCATCTACTTTTCAGGCTTCAGAGCAGAGGTTGGCAAAATAGGGAAAGCAGCGCACTCACACGACATCCCATACTCTGAGGCTGAGCACTCGTTACCTCATACCTGCAAGCAAACATCCTAACAGCATGCCAGGGAGATGGGAAAGATAGACACATTACAACAAAGCATTCATTGTGGCACAATGAAGTCAATGGCAACTTGATGTGCTATGGTCAAATATTTGTGTACGTTTCTATTGGCCTCATTACGACCCAGGCGGTAAGTTACCGCCTGGGCCGTGACTTTACCACCATGGCGTAAACTACGTTTACGCCATGGTGGTTGGCGGACTTACCGCCCCATTCCGACCTTGGCGGGGCGGTAAGTCCCCAATCCCCATTTACCCTTCCCCATTCCCATTTTTGCCCCATAGGGCATAATGGGAGTGGGGAAGGCGTTAATTACGCCACCGTAAATTACGGTGGCGTAATTAACTCCATGGTCCCTTAGCGCCATGGATTTTATCACCTGCTAAAAGCAGGTGTTAAAAACTCCATGGCGCTAAGGGACCTCGTAATCAGGCGGTAAGGGTCGGCGCTGTTTGCGCCGCCGTAAAACCCTTACCGCCTGAGTTGTAATGAGGCCCTATATCTCTTTCTGTACGTTGGACCCCATCTTGGAGTGACGCCAAGATTCGGGTCCCTGGTGCATATGATACCATATGTTTACATCAGATGATACAATTGTAACTTGTTTCAGGTTGGAAAAAACTGTCCTTTTTTGTATTAACATAAAGTCTTCCCCAATGACCCCTCGTAGATAAGAGAGCTGATCCCATCTAGACTGCTTGTTCCCTGGTCTGCTGCATAACATCCCACTCTAATTAGCATGTGGTGTGGACCCACTCCACTAAAGCAAGACTGAACTCATGCACAAGCGAGAAACAGCCATGAAGGGAAACGTCTCTGTACCTCCAGCTGGAGCTTTCTGCAAAGCCATGGTGTCCTAGGACATCAGTCACGTGCTGAAATCTATCCACCCCACGGCCCAGTAGGCTAAAAGTTATGCAATGAATAGCAACAAAAGGAGCGGCTCCTGACACAGGAGCCGCTCCTTTTGCGATTCATTGCATTTGCAAGTTACAACTGGCGCCATGCCATCGCCGGATCAGCTGAGGGCCCAGGCCATCACGCCTACGTGATGCGTTCATCAAAGAAAGATGTACACTTGCGTGTTACCTTTCTTTAATGAATGCATCCGCTGTGCCGTGACCGAGGCGCAAGCTGGCTGCTGAGCGGGCTACAGCCTGCAGGCAAGCCAGCCAGCCCCGAGCCAGGCGGCGCCAGCCCACATAGAGTAGACCGGCCCCATGGCCCCGGATCGCAGACAGGCCGTTCCGACCCTGACTGGATCAATGTTTGTACAGCCTTGAATATCCCACTGAGCAAGAGTGACCCCCCTGTGTTGCGCAGGTTCCTTCATGACAACGTTTGCAATGGTGGCGCCATCCCAGGAAGTCACCAGCTTCATGAGAGGTATTTGCCTGAAAGATACATACAGGCCAAACATGGCCTCAAGGGAAAATCGAAAAATCAAGAGATATGTGTCATATTCAATGAGACACCAGATGGTGTAGGACGCTGCGTCCTCAATATATTATTTGAAGCATTTCTGATGAAGGATGGCAGTCAAATAATACACACATACCTTGCAGACAGACACAGTTTTCCTGGCGCAGTGCAACCATACCACAGTTGCACAAGCAGTTGTGAGGGTCCTCACTAACTATAACATCACATTCTGAAATGTTCTGTGCTTCAACACGGAAAATACTGCATACATGCTTAATGCATACAAAACTATAGTAAAATATCTGTATCCAAACTCAATCCCGATCACATGCTTGGCACACATCCACAACCTTGTTGGGTAGTCTATCCGAAAACCATTTGTTTTCTGATGTACTTGTCTAGGATTTTCTATATGTCTGGTAGCGGAAAGCTGAGACTCTTACAACAGCTTGCTGAGACCCATGGAATGCAACCCCGAATGGCACCAGACCAATACAGTACCCATTGGAATTCTTGGTTTGCTGCAGTTCAGTATCACTGCAAACATTTCCACACATATAAAGAGGCAATATGCCCCAAGTTGGCGGGCTCACCCTCTGGGTAACGGCCCCCACCCAAGTTAAGGGCCCGAGTGAAGCGAGGGTCCCCTAACAAGGGTGGTGGGCTGTTCCCCAGAGGGTGGGCCCAGCCACGGATGGGCACAATGCCATTACATTAGCACCCTTGTAGCATGGAAAGTATTTTCATTTTTTTATTTTAATTTTATTGGTTTATTACAAACCTTTAAAATACAAATAATTCCATCATTCAAAATGAACACTTCATCACATCACATTCACCCGATGGGCACAACGCCATTATATTAGCACGCTTGTAGCATGGAAAGTATTTTCTTTTTTTAATTTCAAATGTATTGGTTTATTACAAACCTTTAAAATACAAATAATTCCATCATTCAAAATTAACACTTCATCACAAGCAAATAGTCAACAAAGAAGGAAAAGAAAGATAAAAAGTCCAAAACGGTATAAGTCCATTTTCAGCAAGGCTCACAGACAGGGGGTAATTTATGCCAGTTTTATTAAGTCATTGGCCTATTCTTCAGTTTTGCCCGGCACTTTTGTCAAGCGGTGCATCATGTCTTCCAGAAAATAGGTCAGTGCAATTGTTAATTTCCTGTCTGATTCATCAAATAACACTTGCCACCAATCTTCAGCGCTAAGTGTCCGCCTTTCTGCAAGGTGCTTAACCAAATGTTTTGTTCTTTCCGAACGGAGGGCTGAACAAAACAATGTTGAATGTTTCAGGGTTTCTTCTTGTTGATCGCAAAGCCTGCATTTTTGTATAAGCTCAGCATTTTTTGACCACAAGCTTATCCTCTCATAGGTGTTGAACAAATTAAGACGGAATTTCATATACAGCAATCTTCGATGTTGATTAGAAAATGTTGCTAGATATTGCTGTGTTTCGTTCATCGCTTTCGCTTCAATGGGTACATTGTTCATGATCTTATGCTTTGCCATCGATCCGTGCAAAGTGTCAACATACACTGTTTATTTCCACTACTTGGATCATACAAGAAGTCAAATTGAGAAGGGGAATCATCCATAATTATCTTACAATACACAGTGAGCATATTCCAACATATTCTTGCATTCATACAAATTAGATTTAATTCATAGCGAATGCACGCTGTGGGGGTCCCCTTAGGAAGCCATAGGACTTTGGTTCAAAACATGTTCTCTAGCGAGGACCATAGTGCATGTGGACAAACTGGGGCACAATCCGCTCCATAAATTAAAGCAGGGACCTCTTTTTGTTGGTAAAAGGCAATTGCTGATTTAAGAGAGAATTTCCCATATTTTTTATTCAGGAAGCCAACTTGAGTTGCTAGTTGTTGGCATTTAGTTTAACATTTTCAACCCATGCTGAGTCATTCAAATTTGAGTTAATCTTAATGCCCAAATATCTAGTTTGTGATACAATTTGTTAGGCCTCAACTGCAAGGTGCCATTGACATTTTTTGTTTTTACCGTGTTTATCATTCCTTAGATCTTGTAATGTGAGAATTTCTGACTTGTCCGTATTGATACATAAGCCGGTGAAGTTGGCATATTGTTCCACGGCTTGCAGTTTTCTTTGTAAACCGATTTGTGTTACATCTAACAGAATAAGGTCGTCGTGTAAAGGATCCAACTGATGTGAGATCCATGAATCTTCGGTGGAAATGAAGATACGCTTTCAATGGTTTCACCAATATCTTAAAGGAACAAATTGAAGATTATTGCAGCCAGCGGACATCTCTGTTTTACTCTGCAGAACATTCTTATTGCTTCTGACAGAGTTCCAGCTTGGTCTAGCCTGATCTTAATTTCCATGTTGGTATGCAATTCCTTAATAGCCAGAAGTAAAGTCATGGGGCAGTTCCACGTGAGCAATTTCGGCCAGTGGATTTCATGATCGATGCTGTCGAAGGCATGGGATAGGTCTATGAGGGTGAGAGAAACCTTTTTCTTGTTCTTATAGCCTCCATTTTCATAAGGTTTATTATTAGGAGGTTTAGACCACAACCCACGCCCTTGACGAATCCAAATTGCTTAAGATCGAAATGTTGGCTGGATGTAACCTATTCTTGAAGTTGAGGTTGAAGATGGATTGCATACATTTTCCCCAGCACGTACAGAAGTGCAATGGGCCGGTAATCCTTGGGGTTCTCTCTATTACCTTTTTTAAAAATGGGCACAATTATCACACTTTTCCAGGACTGAGGAGTTGCACATTCACTTATGATTTTTGTAAACAATGAAATACAAAATTCGGCCCATTTTTCTGGGTTCTTCTTTAACGTGTAATTCATCAGCCCGTCACGGCCCGTAGCACGAGAAGGGCTTATCTTTTTGATGATGTTTGAAGTATCTTCATTGTCAAATTTAAGCTCCCATGAAGAAACTTTCAGAAGCCCAAGTTCACTTACATTGCCCTTTTTGGTATACAACTAGCTATAGTGCATCATCCAAACAATTTCAGACACCATATTGTTCTGAATTGCGGCTTGCTTTCCGCTTTCTTCATTGTTTACTCTCCAGAAATCACAGCTGTTTTTATTCGCCAGTTTAGACATCATGAACTCGGCATCTCGCTGAAAGGATAATGATTTTATGAGATTTCAGCCAGTTTTATATTTTTGTCTTGTCAGTCTTTTTCGGGCGTGGTAAGATGTCTTATCTGATTTTAGACACTGCCTAAGTTCAGTTCTCATTAGGCGTTTCTTTGTCAAAATCTCAAGATCAAAGGTATGTTTAGGTTTAAAAGGGCAGTTACGTAAACCCTGTTCTTTTTCAACAAATTCAGTCATGAGAGGTTCATATTCAACTTTGTCCACATCCTCACAGTATGATTTTACAATCGACTCCACCACCTTGTCTTTAAGCCGAAGTCTAACCCTACAGGATTCCACTGCCACCTTGTGGTTCCAGTGACGACTGAGCTCTTTTTGTGGGTGCAGCAAAGAGTAGCTTCACCATATCATGGTCACTCTGTGCTGTAGGAATCACCTGCATTAAGACTGCACATTTGTGCATGTTGATAGACACAAAGAAATAGTCTAATGTTGAATACTGGCGATTTCTTCTCCATGTGGGTTTTGCCGGCAGATCTCCTTTTATATTTCCGTTTAGCATTGCCATATCTCTTGTTTCCATTTCAATACACCATTTGGATTTCACATCACAATTTCCACCTTTTTCATGGGCAGTTGTAAATCTAGTTTCTCGACAGTTAATATTTAGGTCACCACACAGGAGGATGTTTGGAGAAGTCTTTTCTTCATTGATTTCATCAATTAGTGTTGCGACTTGATCAATGAATGTGGTTGTCCCAGCAGCTCTGTGTTGCCAATAAAAATTAATTATGTGGATAGTCCCATTTACTGACTTAGGTTGTCCTTCGCACGTAACTGTTGTGGTCTGGATGCACAAAGATATATTCTAGGAGTTAATAATCCTGTACCCAGAACTCTTCCTTGCCAGAGTTAAAAGGCCCGCTATCGGTCTACCTTTTTGTTTCTTGATGGACGGGTTTATAGCAATTTCAAACTCCTCTCAAGCCATGTTTCCTGTAGACACGCTAAGTCCAAACCATCAAGCCAATTTGATGGGAAAAGATGTGGAAATCCTCTAGTGTTCCAGGATCCGATTGAATGTGTGATTTGATACCCTTTTTTTGACATTAGCTCTGGTTTTGACCTGTTAAGGTTTAGCTAGCCAATCCCAATTGTTAGATTCATGTGCTTCATTTCGGTTTTCTTTACTGCTTGCATCTTCATTAGGGTTTTTCTTACCGCAGTCAAAAGTGATTTTAATTTGTTCCCCTATTTGGACTTCTTGAGGTAAATTATGGGCTTGCTCCCAAGGATGATCGTTCGTCTTGTCCAAATTGAGGGTAGCATCATAATTCCTGACTTTCAGATTTCCATTATTTCCTTTGTCACTGGATTTATTTTCAGTTATAGCACAAGACACATTATGAGCATTAACTTTATCTTCACTTTCAAGGATAGAGTCATTTGGTGTTTCAGATATATCAAAGCCCAGGGATTAAAAGCAGTGAGGCTGCCCCTAACATAATATTGCATATTATTCTGGGGTTTATATGCAGCCTGACTCTATCGTTCTGTGGTTCTTTAATAAACTCCACTGTTTTATGTCATTTGATTCAATAGTTCTTAGATTGGGGACATGATGTAAAAGCCGTAGGACATTATTTTGATTCAGGATGAAACTATCCCGGATTGATGTGATACGTTCCAATATTAAGGAATAGGCAGAGTGAGGTTTTTCACTAGTGCTGTTTGGGTACTTCTAGTGTTTGTACTCCCCTGCCAACCGTTTGCATCCTTTTGTTGTACTTGGTTCTCAAAAAGTGAAGCTTGTCAATTAGACTTTGGAATTACGACAGGACTTGTGTCAGGGTCTTCAATTTTATTTGTGGAAGCATTGTCTGAGAACGCTATTTTGGATGTATTCATCACCTCAGTATTTGCTAGTTGTTTACATTTTTCTCCTAGCGGGATGAATATTGGTTTCAGAGCATTAGTGGGTTTTAGTTGTTCAGGTGGATTGGTTAATAGCAAAGTGTATACACGCCCCGCACTTGCTCCCTTCATCATCTTGACGTTACTCCCAAGACCGTCTTCCAAAGGTCTATTTTGACCGGTCACCCCATGATATGTAGAATCTGCTTGTGCCTCCTCCAAATAATCTTCATTTCATAGGCGGACATATTTAATAGATCAATTGAGATCTCTTCAATGTTGGGTGTAACTACTGGCTGTATCACTTCTTCATTCTCTTCTAGATCTATAACGCCACTGTTTTGTTTTTTGGTATTTTGTCCACTACATCTCCAGCTTTATCTGAATTTAGAGTGAAGCTTACAGACTTGATGTTACAAAGAAATTGTCTTGAGGAGTTCGACAGTCGGGACTTCTTATTATTTAGATTTTTCGTTTTTTTCTTTGTTTGAGGTAATTTAGATGCAAGATTTTTGCCATTTGATATATTTTTGGCGTTGAAAATGGCAAATATCCCATTCTGGTTTCCGATCTCATTAGACATGGCATGTGGTACTAAGTCCAAGTTACCAATTAAGCCGTCAACATCCGCTGATGTAATAGGAATTTGTATATCCAGGTTCGTGCAGCTATCTCCTTGAGTTGATCCTGTAACAGCACTTGTGATCGAGGAGACCATGCTTTTTTCCTGTGTTGGGATGGACTCACGGCCATCTAATTTAAGATCCAATAGGGCCAAAGGTACGCTTGTGTTGTCTTCATGTTAGTTAGTTAGTTAGTCGAATTTGTAATGCGCCAAAGCCCGCAGGCATCCAGGTGCAGAGAGACAGGAGTAGAACGGAAACAAAGCTGGAGATTTATCCTAGCTAAACAGAGACACTCATCTGTTCTCTGGGACTGCATTACATGTTGGTTTCTTTATTACATACATTTATTCTTGTATGTCGAGTTTCTGACTAATGTCGTTTACTTGGATCTTTCCCAGATTTACGATTCTCCCCAGAGGGAGTGTGTTGTTTATATTGTACTAGACCTAGGGCTTCTTTGGCTACTTCAGCAAGTAACCTTCTATCTTCACTGTTATTACGTTTTTGTTCTGCCAGTGTGTTCAGCGATCGGTCTATTCTATTAATCGCTTCCTGTGTTGTTTTAAGGAGGTATTTTCACCTTCAATGTGTATTCATTTTGAATTCATTAGAGCAATCAGTGTGGCCAGGTCTTTGACATTGTCATTTACTTGTTCATACAACTTTGTGAGTGGAGAGGTGGTTATTGTCAACGCTGACATCAGGATTGGTTGGAGTTCCTGAATAACCTTCTTCACTATTGTTCCTGATTCACCTTCAAAATATTCAGTTGTTTTATTCACCTTGTAATAGGAACACCTTATTTTCGGAAATTCTCGTTCCATTATGGATGAGTCAGACGAGGAGTCATCAATGGACATCTCATTTTGGTGAGGGTCCACAGTACTTGCTGCTTTGGTTACAAAATGTTTAGTATTCTGGGCCAGACTCTGTTGTTCATCATATGTTGGTTCTCTGGTTTGATTTGAGTTTTTATTTTTCCATGGCTGAGAACAAAGTAGTCCAGGCGATAGACTTTCGTCAATTCTTCTTCGTTTTAGTGCCCCACTATGCCAGTTTTTCCGAGAGGGACTCTCCGGCGTAGTCGGACTAACATGTACATTCTGCCGATCCAGCTTCAGATTATCCTCAGCCTCATCTCTATTTACACTGCTTCTTGGTGTGTTAATTTGCGTTGTCTCTTAGAAGTTTATTCACTACTTCTAACGAGTTTCTTCTTTCATTACTGTTGTAGTTATCTGCACTTTCTATATCTACTTCTAGATTTAGAGGCAGCAGATGTTTCTGTATATTAGGCACAGATTCCAATACTTGATTTCTTTCATTCATAAGAGACGATTTAGAGGATAATCGCAAGCCAGTAATGTCCCAAGTCTTATTAATTGGGACATTGTACAACAGTCTCTCATTAGGCTGTGAGATTGGTAGGGTGGAGGTTGAAGTAGAAGCAAATAACGCAAATGAATTGGGTATAGAAGTCGTCTGAAGATTAGGAGCATAGAAGACGTCATCCGCGGAACAAGCTCCGCCCTCAACCGACTCCTACCAGTCCCGAATCTTTTTTAAAATGGAAACTATTTTCGCTCCATGGCCGCCATGGATTGGGAACTCGGGCACTGTATTGGAGCTCCTTGTCCATTTCCATGGCAGCCAGAGCGGGGACGGTAGAAGCAGCAGCTGCGGTGGCGGGACTCGCCACTGCAGCAGAAAGGTAAGTGGGATTGGGGGGAGGGATTAAAAATCGGGGTCGGGTGAGGTGTAAATGGCGGGCACGGGAGCCGGCCATCAGGCAGCATAGAACGCAGGCTTTCACTTGTAGTGTCAGCCCACGTTCCTAGCCACCTGATTGGTTAGCTCCCTCGCCCAGGTGCTAATGGTTGTTTTGTGGAATCTGAGATACAACTCAGCAAGTCACCCCACCCCTCGATTCCTTTGAAAACCTTCACAGGATACTCAGTGGCAATACCAAGAATTGCATCAAATTTTAGCTGGAGATAGATGAGAACAAGTGCCAAAGCATCCTGTTTCTAACAGACATCCTTTCGAGTTAGACACCTGTAGCCATGAAGGTTTATGATTATTTCAAAGACCTACACATTCATTTTAGTAACAATTCTGTGCTGAATATGAGGTCATTGCAGCCTTTTCTTAACGCTGGAGAAGGAACTGCATTGAGTCGAAATCCGAAAATACAGCTCAAGAATCAGCTTAATCAGGCTTTTGAAAATGTTCTCGACAAGCTAGGCAAATACATGGGTCATGGTCAGCCTGGGATAAACTTCTTAAAGCAGGTATGTATATGTAATCCAGCATGCTTTAGTGTCAGGTCTCGCATGTGTCTCTGACACAGACCTTTTCTGGCATGGGATGGCTGACCGTCTACCTGTGCTATCAAATTTGTCTTGGGGATACAAAAACTGTGTAATAAGTTCTGCTGATGGAGAGTGGAGTAACAGCATTTACAAAATAATGTTGTCTGCCAGGTGATGATCACTTGTTGAGAAAACAATCCAGGCACTTGTGTTTTTGCATTAGAATCAGCAGAAATGGGATGTTGAATTTGCTTCCGGTTCATCTGAGGACTTACAACAAAACGGCACCTTTCATAAGCAGAAGCTGAAGATGAGGCTGATGAAGAATAACATACTATTTTTAGGTTTGGTAAAAGTTCCTCACATTACCTCAAACATACCTGTTTCAAGGTACAATGCTCTATACTGTTCAAGTTTGCTTTGTTTTGGGCTAAAAAAGATGTTAAATTATTGATTTTCAGTAATAAAAAGTGCTGCGCGAGGGGGCGCTGTTGCGCAGCAGAACTATGCAGACGTGAGCGGCCATAGCTCCCGAGCCACGGCAAACATCCTGAAATCTCGTCCTGACTCCCTGCCGAGAAAATACTGGCAAAAGACAGCCCCGGACAGCAGATGTGTCGGGCTGCCGACGGCTGCGATCCCGGGGAGAATCAGAGCCGGGATCCACTCTAACGGACCGCCTAAAGCCCAGAAGGGTGATGGGCGCCATCTTTTCCTGCGCCTGCCCGCATCGAGGTCTGGGACGCCGTTGGAACCCAACTGGCCACAACTGACCACAAGCACCAAGGTGGAACCCCCCATGCCCACGGATCCCGACCTGACTCCAGTGGTGCCCGCCGGAGGTCTGCCAGAGATCCTAGGACCGGCACCCATCCCGCACGCCGGCGAGGCAACCGGCAGTGCAGATCAGGTGAGGAGGGGAACCGGCGCCGCACTCCCCCGCCATGAGCAGCCCAGCGGCATACTCCGACTCCCCCGCTGGGACCTGTATGAGGGCAGAGCCCAGCAGCACACCCAGACTCGCCCGCTAGGACTCGCAGGAGGGTAGCAGCTCGGCGGCATACCAGAGGGTGGCGGGAGAGGCATCAGCGCCCGCAGGACCAGGGCAGCCCTCACCTGCAATGGGGGTCTGAACCCTGCAGCGAGGAGTGGAGGGCGGTTCCGGGCCGCCAGCCCCACGCTACGGAACGGAGGGCTGGGAATTCACACTCCGGAACATATTCTGGGGAGAAAAACAAGCAGCCCAACACATGGTCCTGGGTGCTGCACAATCCAGCAGGGCTAAACAAGGGCCCCACTGGAAGAGACCTGCTCGATAACCTCTAGCCAGGAACATAAACCAGGAATAAGGCACAGGGGGAGACTGAACAAGAGAGCCCAGCGCCGATGCACTGGACGCCCGGCACCACGAGGTGCAAAAACACACTCCCCTTGCAGCGGGGCCAAGCCCACCCCATCCAGACAAGGCAGCACACAAAAGAGCAGGAGGAGGCGCTGTGCCTAACTGAGCACTACACAGATCATGCACCCTACCAGCACAAGACCTCAGCCCCCACTGCCACAACACCTCAAGCTGAAGCCTGCAGCGCTGTGGCCCAGCATCAGAACACAATGGGGAAAGATAAAGTAAAGAAGGCCGGTCTTCAAAGCAAGATGGATCAGTACACAGTGGGGGCCTCTCAAGCAACAGGGGCAAGCACTAGTGGAACAGAGGAAATGGAAGTGGGGCTGACTGATTCCCAAATTACGTTATGACACATAATGAAGGCCATAAGCGAATCCAGATCCTCCATGGAAGAGAAAATGGGGGGACTCTCGTCGGAGGTGAACCTCATCAGACAGGACATGAGGAACATGAGCTCCAGAGTTGGGGAAGCAGAACAGCGCATATCAGACTCAGAGGACTCCATAAAGAAAATGGAAAAACAGTTAGCGGCGGTCACCCAGAAACTCACGCAGATAGAGAACCGGGCAGAAGACAGCGAGGGGAGAGCCAGGCGGAACAATATCCGCATTCTCGGAGTACCAGAAAAAGAGAAGGGACCCGACATTGAGCTCTTCTTGGAACAGTGGCTGACCGAACTCTTTGCCCCCAAGAAACTTTCCAAATTCTTTTCAGTTGAAAGAGTGCACAGGATGCCAACGGGCCGTCCCATCCCCAGGGCACCCCCCCGCACCATAATGGCATGCCTGCTACACTACCGGTACCGAGACTCCCTGCTACAGATGGCACGCGCCGCCAGCCCCATTACGTACAATGGCAACCGAATCGGATTCTTTCCGGACTATACTAAAGGAGTTCAAAAAGCCCGCCAATCTTTTGAATCTGTTAAAAAGAAGCTACACTCACTAGGCATTAAGTACGCGCTCTTTTTTCCGGCACAACTCAAAGTCCAGTATGAGGGCATGGTGCACCTCTTTCACAACCCCAAGGAAACATGGCTGTGGCTTGAAACGCATATCCTATCGCAGCCAGAACACCCTACACCCAGTGGACAACCCAGCGGAGGACCACACCGAAGCCGCTCTCCAGTGTTGAATGGGGTGCGGCCGATGGTACCAGCAGCTACCGCTGAACCCGAACCCGAGGGAGAGAGCAACGGATGATCCGGGGCCCTCAGACCCCAACAGCACCCTCGCAGGTGGCACAGGAGCAGGAGACTTTAGCGGCCTCGGGATCGGAGGCAATGGCTCTCGTATTCCGCTGCAGCGACCACCCCTCTATCGGTTGACTCAGTTCTTTGCAGCCAGTTTGCGGGAAGTTAGGGATACAGGTGCTTCCAATTGGGGAGGAGTAGAGGGAGGGTTAAGGGGTAGATTAGAAATCACAGTTGGGTTGATTATGCTTCTATCAAAGTTTCGATTGTACGCAGCACGCATTGGCATCCCTCCGGGGACGGGTACATGCAGAAAAGGGTGGGTGGATCGCTGGATCAAGGCGAGAGGAGGAGGCACCACACGGGTAGCTATGGGACTCCCCTGGGATGATGGCTCCTGAAGGGAAAATAACAGTGATGACCTGGAACGTAAATGGGTTATGTTCGGGGATAAAAAGAAGACTGGTCTTGCAATACCTCAACAGGCACTCCCCCGACATTGTATTCCTTACAGAGACTCACCTGGCAGGGACGGAATGCAGGTTTTTCCTTAGGACCAACTACAAAGTGGCCTTCCACGTGGGCTTCTCCCAGGGTTCCAGGGGGGTACTCATACTCCTGCACAAAAGGGTCTGATTTCAACTGATGGAGGTGAGGGCTGACCCAAGGGGGTGATATGTCCTGGTCAGGGGAGAACTGGGGGCAACACCCTGGGAATGGTAGCAGTATATGCCCCCCCACTCTCTATGGACCGACTGACGGAACTGCAGGAACTTACGACTCAATGCCACACTGACACCTGGGCACTAGGCGGGGACTTCAACGAGGTGATGGATCGTGGCATCGACAGATCCCACATAGGCTCTAGAAGCCTGTCGACCTGCACTAAATTGCGATCCTTCACTGAGGCCCTGGGATGGGTGGACATGTGGTGGTGGCTACACCCCACCGAGAGGGGATACTCCTTTCTCTCGGGGGCCCACGCCTCGATGTCACGTATTGACTACCTGTTTGTCCCCTGCCAATATGACGCACCGGCTGCTCGGAGCTAAATTCCTAGCAAGGGGAATTTCAGATCACTCTCCCCTGATCACTGAACTAAAGAATGGGAGGGTGAAACCCCAAGGACCCTGTTGCCGCAACACCTACTACCTGGGGGACCACGAGTTCACTGATGGCCTTGCAGCCAAAACCAATGAATTCTTTGAGCTAAACTCAGCGACAGTAGACAGCCCAATCACATTATGGGAAGGGTATAAGGTTATGCTGCGGGGAGAGGCCCTGTCAATGGTCGCAGCCAAAAGGAGACAGCACAGGGAGAGGGTGGAGGAGGCTGAAAGGGTGGTTCAACAAACGGAGGTAGAGTTCCTCTCCTCCTGGGCGCAGAGAGCCAAGCGAGCACTCGTTACAGCACAAGAATCGCTACACAACATTGCGCTCGACAACGCCAAAGAAGCCCACTAGGTCTGTCGGAGCCAGATCCATGAATTGGGGGATAGAGGTGGCAAGACGCTGGCCTGGCTGGAAAGGAGGGATGAAGGGTCGAGGAATGTCATAGCCCTAAGAAACAGCCAAGGAGAAGAAATCACGGGGGGCACAGAAATAGCTGAAGCCTTCGCACAATACTACGAAGCGCTATACAGTGTGGGTAGTGGAGACTGGAAAGACTGGGACCTGGCAGCTCTTGAACAGGTGCCTATCCCGAAATTATCGGCTCAACAGGCTTCCGGATTGGAAGCTGATATATCCGGAGAGGAAGTTTCCGAAGCAGTCGCCCAGCTACAGCCTGGGAAGACACCCGGACCCAATGGGTTTCCGATAGAGGTGTGGAAGCGACTGGGGAATAAGACTACTGGCCATTTACATTGCCTCTTTTTACAATGTAAAACAGATGGGGACCTCCCACCTGACCTGAAACGGGCATGCATAGTTGTCCTTCCAAAGCCGGACAAACCCCCGGAATACTGTGCATCATACAGGCCAATCTCTTTAATAAATGGGGAAGCCAAGGTCCTGGCTTGAATTCTAGCCAACCGCCAAATGCCAGTGATAGGCACACTAATACACCCGGACCAGTGCAGCTTTATGCCCTCCAAATCCACCAGAATGAACATCCGCAGGGCTCAACTGGCAATTGATTTGGCCACTACAATACCGGTTGAGTTGGCGCTGCTCTCCATAGACTTTGAGAAGGCATTCGACTGAGGTGGGATAGAATGGGATTCGGCGAAAAATTTCTGGCCTGGGTCCGACTACTTTACACCTCCCCCTCAGCCACTGTAAGGGTAAATGGGATCACATCCGGGACCTTCTCACTGGAAAGAGGCACGAGACAGGGCTGCCCCTTCTCGCCACTAGTCTTCATCCTTGCGATAGAACCACATGCAACACAACTCAGTGAGTGTACAAACTGGGAGGGATTTAAATGGCCATGGGGAGGAGAGGACAGGGTATCACTTTACGTGGACAACCTTCTAATTTACATGAGCAACCCCACAATCTCATGCCCTATCGTGACTGGAATATTACAGGAATACCAGACTTTTTCCGGCCTTAAAATCAACTGGTCCTCTTCCCAATACGTGGTGAAATTACTGGGCCTCCTCGTGGATGCCCATACACGGTGTCCACAGCAGGCTTTAAATACCTTGGAATCCACTCAATCTAACCCCGGTGATGAACATGTTCGCCTCTGACGTCGCGCATTGGCAATCCCGCCCACTGACCCTCCTGGGAAAAGCGGCCCTGTTTAAAATGCTGGTCCTGCCCAAATTTCTATACGTCCGGCAAAACGCCCCGCTCCCAATCCCCAAAAAGTGTTTTCACTAACATTGAGGCATCTGTAAGAGGGCTCCTGTGGGGTGGGAAACAACCCCGGGTGGCACTACGGACACTACACAGGTCTGTTTAGGAGGGTGGGATAGACCTGTCCAATCTGCGCAGGTATTACTGGGCAGCCCAGCTAGGGTCAGTAAACGACGGGCTGCACGGACACCAATCCCTTCCACACATTGCGGCGGAGAGAAGACGACTGGGATTGAAACCCAGACAAGCCCTGTATGGGGGGAAACGGTACCAGGGAACCCTACCCAGACCAATGAAACACACGTGTCGGGTTTGAGCTGAAGCTCATCAAGATATTGGATGGGGCCAAAAACCGACCCTCGCACAACCCATTTGGCACAACGCACTCCTTAGGGAACTCAAGAAAGTGGAGTACCTGGAAAGCTGGGCAAAGAAAGGGATAGACACCCTGGCAGACATTACATAGGACGCCAAGCATAGGCCGTTCCGAGAACTACAATTGCAATACGGGCTGTCCACAGCAGAGGGTTTCAGATGCATGCAAATATCCCACGCCATCTCAGCCCAGTTCCCATCCCTGAGCAACATCCCTAGCAACTCCCCGCTGGAAGCCAATTTATTTGAAGCAGGCATTCCCACTAAGGTAACATCCACCTTATAATCAAGTACTAACGGCATTCAGGGCAGAGGACCTAGCCAACTTGCAACGCAAATGGGAGCAAGATCTGGGTAGGATCGAACCTGAATAATGAGTAGAGGCTTTGATGTTCCCAAGAGAAATCGGGATAGCGGCACGGCTGAGACTGATTCAATTTAAAATCCTCCACAGGGTATACTACTCTCGCACAATGCTAAATAAGTGGGGGAGAATAGATGATGACACCTGCCTCAGGTGCGGAATGGGGGGCGGCACATTCTTCCACACACTCTGGGAATGCCCACAAATCAGAACCTTTTGGGCCAAATGCACCCGGAAACGTCCATCCTAATGAGGGCCCCGATCCCCTTGGAACCCAAACTGGCATTACTGGGACTCTTTGAAAGCACAGACTTCAACAGCTATGAGTAAACCTTTCTGGCCGTAGCCCTAGAGTTGATTAAAAGACTGATAGCAACTGCATGGGGCTCAGCGGAACGCCCCAAACTGAACCAATGGGTGTCGGACATGGACCGCTGTATGGGTCTGGAAAGGAGGGTATATAGAGCCAGGGGTAACCCCCGGAAAATTACGAAGACATGGGGGAAATGGGAAGATAAGGCCTAACTGGATGAACGCCTGAACACTAAGAACTGGTATGTTCCACCATGGATTTTCCACACCGAGACCCGAAAGGCATGCTCACAGACCAGCAAGAATCCTATGTTGTACCTTAAAGGCATGGTCTAGTAAAAAATGTTATTGTCCCTACGGGTCGGCCATGTTTTTTTAAGCCTAAGTGGCTCGATTTTAGAAAACTTTCCTATGGACCTTACCCGAGTGTTCGTTCATTAAACGCAGGCGAAAACAAGCACCAGGGAGCCGCCATTTTCTGATAATCCTATCTTTTCCCCCATCACCCTGGCTGACCTGCTTTTGCAGGCATTAAATCAATTCCCCCGCCCCTGAGCCTGACATTATCAAAACATTCATATTCCCCGCCTCTCTCCGTGACGTTACTGAGCTGCGTAGGCAAACGCGCCCAGTCGTCTTCTGCGCGACTCCACACAGAACCCGGAAACCAACACAGATCAACTCACAACACAGCGCGCCACAATTCGGAATATGAAACTGTACTTTAAAATGAAACAGCAACACGGTACATTTGGTAAAGTACATTTATTTGACATTCAATGTTTAGAGAATATTCAGCAATTGCCATATGAACTCCGGAAGCCATTTATTTTGTTTTATCTGTATCCGCAATAACTGTTCCGTTTCATCTTGAGTCACGCGCTGTTCCTTTATGGTACACAGGGTGTTCATTTTCGTAAAAAGAATCACTTTGGAAGCACGGTGAACCGCAAGGCTGTTCCATCAACTAGGCACTAGTCCAGCCTAAAGGTTGATATGTTGCTTCTAGCCACTAGTACAGCGTAAGGGCATGTGGGCCCTTGGCGATCCCCCCATAATATGGTGATCGTGCTCCAGTTGTTGACACGAAGCTGCAGGTGTCTGCTGAAGAATCCATCCGCCGGTGCCTCAAACAGATGGCAGTGGCAGAATGGGATCAAATACCTGTTATGAAAACAAAAACATTATAATTAGTCTCGCTAGCCGAACTTCATTAATATTACTCATGTTATTTATTACGGCCGATCAGAAACTATTTGTTTGCAAGGATAGTTCAATGGAGTATGTTCGTCTCTAAAATCAATGCGAAAAGTAACGATATAAATCGAGGCAAACACACAATGATAAACGACAGTTAGTCTACATGCGTGAGGAATGATATGATATATGATATGGCATTTGTAACGCGCCTATACTCAAGTGTTTCTAGGCGTGACGAGGCAGGTGGGGAACAAGGGCAGACAGACAACGATCCTACTAGGCCAGGTGTCTTTCTGACCGCGCATGGGGAAGGGCTGTACATGGTTAGTTGAATATAAATTAAATAATAGGGCCAGCTGGTGGCAAGTGCAAGGTAAATGCCGGGAGAAGGGGCTGAAGGATACAGAGACAGTCCCGTAGTGCAGGTAGGCAGTGTAGGGAAAAGTGGCTGGGCCAAGGACCGAGATCGGTGAGACCAGTGGACCTGCATGCCCATGTGCCCACTATGATCACGTTTTACTTGCTTTTCCTAGCTCTTCATTCATTCATTTATTCATGCATCCATTCTTTAAATCTTCATTCCGGTATAAAAGCATGTAAAGATTTACTTACATTATATTTGAAATTTCCATTGTGTCTCTTCGTAATGCAGCCTGTAAAACGGACCGTGCTCTTGACAACGATTTTTCGTATACTGAACTAAAATGAAACTCGGTCTAGTTTCTGAATTTTCTGCCTTATCGTCTCTTACGTTATTGCGCACTCCCTTCAAATGTAGTTCTTTCGGCATGGTCCCTGTCTCAAGATAAAAAAACAATAGACCCTTATACTTTCAGTGCGACTTGTGGGCCTCATCTGGGCGCTGTCCTTCGCATTCTTTATTTGCAACATCACGTGGTATAGGCATCTGTGAGAACTTGAAGTTTAGAATCCGTCTATGTAGTGTGCCTCAATGTGCAAATGCGAACTGGCTTCTCTCCCAAATGCCACGGCCCGCTTGGCTGGCGCATTCTAAGTGCCCCAATTTTGGCCCTGTTGTCTGCGAGCTTTGCAGCCCAAATTGAGACATTTAATTTTTTGCGGAAGGTCAGGGAAAGTATAAAGTACCAGAGGAGTTGAGTTACAAGTGAGATTTATTGTTTGTTTGTTTGATTTATTATTTGCAATACGCAAGCCTCCCCTCCGTTAACAGTGCGCAGCATTTACATTTACATGAGATGAGACATGAGAAAAATATATACATACACATATGTGAGGTGAATAGAGAGAATTCAAAGATGACACCCAGCTTGTTCGCCACCCATGATGGTGAAGTTAGGGGTTAGGTTTACAGGTACACTGTACAATAACATTTATTTACAAAAAGACAATTGTATTGCAATTATTTAAACCGGGATTTGTACTTCACAATCAGCTGTGCTTCGGGTGGGCATGGCACAGTCGCAATGTTCGGTGGCAATGGATCACTGCTCTGCACAGAAACGTCCAAAATTCCATATCTGTGCTTCTCTAACACAGCAACAATAAGGCCTTTCACAAAGTCGAACTGCATTTCATCATAGACTGGTTTGATCACCCATTGCTTACTGCGTTTTGAAAACACCTTAGTGTAGCGAGGCATCCTTACTTTACCCCTAGTCCTAGATTGTTCACGTCCGACATCGCTGTTATGGGCCAAGACCGCTAGTAGAGTGCGATGTTTCATGCCCCGAAAGCTAAAATGCAAGCGCTTTGGTCTGTACTTTAGGCACATATTGTGGAACACCTCCAAATCTCCTGTGTGACAGAATTCTGTCAGTCCTCTCAAATCTCTTGATAGAGTTTTGTCGAAAACAATCTTCTCAATGGCTTTGTGTGTCGGTGAAGATGGAATCAACCACTTATTCTTCCGTGCCTCCTCTGGGGACAAAGGGCCATGTTCACATAGGTGGAAATGTTCATTTGCTGTCCAGCGGTGAACGTTGGTACAGTGGTGCATCATTGACCGCCATTTTTCAAGTAGTATTTCCACTAACCCCTCCCAAGTTTTTGAGCTCCACCAAAGATGGTTGGTGATAGAATGTGACCACTGCAAAATACTTTCAAAACCTTTTTTTTCCCTGCAGCCGAGATTTTCTTATTGATTGATTTAGCAAGATGCTATACGTCAAATTGATGTTTAATATGTGGGAACTGCTCTCTCATTGTCTTGGCAATTGAAACGTGTCTATCCGTGTCTATGAGGTCGATGTGCATTGCCCTTGATTGTCGATATTCCACAGATTTTATAAATCCTAGTTTCTCCAAGGCCACTGACGATGTACATTGTGTTACCTGCAAGACCACCAAACTCACAATTTTCTTACTATCCGTGTCCTGAAAGTGGTAGGTGCAGTACTTGGCAGAAAATCCAGGGCTGTCGCACTGTCCATCGCCGGCTAGCCTGAATCGTTTGCCTTCGAATGTACTTGCTAGAGACATTTGTTCAATTTTCCAAGCATCACTAATGGCCGGAAACAGATAATCACGTTGGTATATGTAGTACAGCGCTTTAGAAATGAAATGGAGTCCCACAAACTGAAAGAAAGCCTCTAACTTTCTAAAACTGGAGCCACTAAAAAGTGATGCAGCTGCACACAGTAGATTGCCTGCTGGCAGTTTCCCCAGCATCGGTTGTGCAGACCATGAGAACCTATGATTTAATCTACAGGCGGCATTTATTTTGACGTTACTGCCTTTTATTTGACGAGTCACATTAATCAATGGCTTCCCACATACTTTCCCTCTAATGGAATGCACACATTTCAGCATACTTATAATTTCCATCAAACAACTGTCGAATACAATGTATTTGCTCTCTTTCATTAGACTGTCATCCTGCGTCAACGTTGTTTCGGCCTGTGACGGTCTGGCAAGCCACATCTCTCATTCGCTTCACTGTCTGTGTGTGTATAGTTCTGACACCCACGGGTAACTGGAGGAGAGATTGGAAAAGGGATGTTCAGTTTAAACACAAGATGGAGTGTAGTAGAATTGACTGGAAAATAACATAAAATAGTCCCCAGCACAAACATTTTTTTTAAAGTTATGAACTGTTTGTAACTAACCTTTTTTTGTTTTTTTTTCTTTGCAACTTTTTTGACTCGACCTTCAACATCTGCACGCTGTAGCTCCAATTCGTTTCCGCATGTCCTCCCTTCCTCTTGCGCTGCAACGACTATATTTTCTGTATCCGCATAGACAGCACGGAATGAGGCTCCATCGTCTCCCTGAAACATAGTACTTTCATTACTATGTATCAAAATATTGTTAGCATAAAACACACGTGAGGACTACCACACAGGTACATCTCAATAGCCAAACACGATTTAAACATTGTGTGCAACAATCAAACGACAAGTATTCGACCAGTGATGATCTATTTCGATGGAACTGTCAGTATCCATACCTCTGGCTCTGCATGGACTGCCATGAATGATTGTATTGGAGAGGAGGCATCCGCATCTCCCTGAAACACAGTACTTGCATTAGTATGCTTTTCAATATTGGAAACACAACACACACTTGGGGTCGACGGCACAGGTACATATAAAGAGATAACCACAAGTGATGCATTGTCCAAAAGAATCAAGGAAAATCCAAATATGATCACATTTCATCGACTTATTTCAACGATTCCTTTACATCTGCATAATCTAAATGAGATGTTGTGATTGTGGTGCAAGCTCCGTCGTCTCCCTGAAACACAGTACTTGGATTAGTATGGTTTTCAATATTGGAAACATAACACACACTTGGGGTCGAACGCACAGGTACATATAAAGAGATAACCGCAAATGATGCATTGTCCAAAAGAATCAAGGAAAATCTAAATATGATCACATTTCATTGACTTATTTCTCCAATTTATTTACATCTGCATCATCTAAATTGGATGTTGTGATTGTAGTGGAAGCTTCGTCGTCTCCCTGAAACACAGCACTTGCGTTAATAGGGAAGAAAGTATAGCAAATGGAATCACGTTATATGATCACGCATGATGGAGCTGTCATTATCCATACCTCGTGCTGCTGAAGAATATCTATGGATGTTGCAAATGTAGTGCGCACTTCCGAAAGCTGTTGCGCCGATTCGTATACGCATGGTCCCGCTTCCACTTCCCCTGGAATTACTAGAATGTCAGGCTCTGCATCAAGTGCAGGGGTTGACGCTCCATCAACTGCCTGAAACATAGTACTTGCATTAGTGAGGATTACAATAGTGAAAACATAACACACACCTGGGGTCGACAGCACAGGTACATATCAACGGCTAACCACGAATGAAACATTGTGTAGAACAATCAAACGACAAGAATTCCAGCTCTGATGATGACGCTCGATGGAGCTGTCAGTATCCATACCTCCTGCTGTTGAAGAACATCTAGAAATGTTGTAGATGTGGCGGACGCTTCAGCATCTCCCTGAAAGACAGTACTTGCATTAGTATGGATAACACTACTTATAACCGAAAACAAACACCAGTGGACGATAACTAAGGTGTATATCAATTGGAAAGCACTAACCAAACATTCGGTAAAATGATTACACAATAAAATAAAAATATTACTTGACATGCATAAAACAGGTCTGTAGCGGATTAGCCTAGTACGATTACCTGATACGCGCTAGAAGTGGTTGATAACTGCGACAACGTCAAGGATGTAGAATGTTCTTGCTTCAGATTCAATCAAGGGATAGTCAAGAAGTTGTAAAGGTAAATTAATGATTGATAATGAAATGCCAATATTAAAAATAGCCATGTAAGGCGACAGAATACTTGTAAAATGCTCAATACAGCACAGTTCCCTGTTCCCATATATATTCATTGTGTTTGTGGGTTATGAAATCGAAAAAGAATATATTGGTAAATGTCATTATTCAAAAAACTATACAATCATATCAATATCGAAATTATTACAAGGGATAGAACACCTACAATATCAATTAATCCGTTCGGATACCTACACACTACTGCAAGGCCTAAAGCTAAATCCGGACACTTGACTCACCGGTGGCGGAATGTGGACGAATAGAGTGGGAATAGCGTTTTCGAGCAATTTCAGTGTCGTTCGCCGTTTATTCTTCTTTGTTACCCAAGATGTTGTGTACATGTCCAAGGAAAAGTGCCGGCTGCAGATGCGGTATCGATCACCCCTCTTGTCCTGTAAGACTTGTTGGACTCTATTTTCCAGCTCATCCAGTGGATATCCGCAATGTCTGACCCATTCTCTTATTCGATCAACAGTTTTCGGGAAAACATGCATTGTAGTGCCTTCAGATTTCGCAAGGGCAACCACTGATCGAACAGGCAGGCATTGTTGATAAATCTGAAAAGTAAATATCGACATTATTATACAATCTTCAAGAATAAAGATTTGATACAAAAGTAAATGAATCATACAATGATCAATGCAAGGTTTGTTTTGGTCGCAGTAACTATACCAGTTCATTATGTGCGGCTTAGTATTTGCATAAGTTGCAGAAATGTATAAATGATGTGACTAAAAACTGAACATGTGACCCATCCCTTGGATGTTCTGTATTGCACGAGAAGGAAACATGCTTACATCATAGACTAGACCTCTGAAGGATGCAATTCGATGACAATTGACACAGATGAAAATAAATAGATCTATTGTTAGCATAGCAATGGAAATATTCAAGTCAATAGCAATGAGACCAATGAATATAGCACTATTGGGTACTCTACTCGCAAATAGATAGAAATTTAAAAATCTGCGAAATATGACCCTGATACATGGCCTTACCTTGACCAACAAACAGTTGGATTCAGCAAGCATAGCAGTATGTTGCGGGAGAAAAGGTGGATGGCCACAGGTAGCGCACTGATAGGTATGCTCGAAGCGGTCACAGAAGTTCACGGATAGCATGACGACGAGCAGATTAGCATAGATCTCAGTGGTTCCCAGGTAGCACGTTCAGGAGTTGACTTGCAAAGCACAAAGATGTTCTCATGAGACATATCGAGTGGTTTTTTAAGTATTAGAAACTGGGGTGTGTTTGTGAATGAATGACGTATGTATGTCGTGGTATTAGGGGGGCGGCCTGCTTCAAGGGGAGGCCTGGCTGGAGACACGGGGTCTGAGGAGGCCATGTGACCGATGGCCCCTTGGCGTGGGACACCTTTTGAAGTGTTTGGCACCTTGGCCGTTTGCGCCCGTGACAGCCCCCCATGCCAGCGCTCATCCCCGGGTGCGAACCGCCTTTGATAGAGGGGGTGGGATGGATGGGCCTGGGGCGTGCAGATAAGGCACAGGAAGACTGCTGAATGGACACACACTTATGTGGATTGCAGGGGGGCGGCCTGCTTCAAGGGGAGGCCTGGCTGGAGACACAGGGTCTGAGGAGGCCATGTGAGCGATGGCCCCTGGGCGTGCGACACCTTTTGAAGTGTACATGTAGTTTGGCACCTTGGCCTTTCGCGCCCCTGACAGCCCCCCATGCCAGCGCGCATCCACCGGCGCGAACCGCCTTTGATACAGGGGGGTGGGATGGATGGGCTAGGGCGTGCAGATAAGGCACAGGAAGACTGCTGAATGGCGATACACTTATGTGGATTGCAGGGGGGCGGCCTGCTTCAAGGGGAAGCCTGGCTGGAGACACAGGATCTGAGGAGGCCATGTGACCGATGGCCCCTTGGCATGGGACACCTTTTGAAGTGTACATGTAGTTTGGCACCTTGGCCTTTCGCGCCCCTGACAGTCCCCTATGCCAGCGCGCATCCACCGGCGCGTACCGCCTTTGATACAGGGGGGGTGGGATGGATGGGCCTGGGGCGTGCAGATAAGGCACAGGAAGACTGCTGAATGGAGACACACTTATGTGGATTGCAGGGGGGCGGCCTGCCGCAGGGGAGGCCTGCCTGGAGACACGGGGTCTGAGGAGACCATGTGAACAATGGCCCCTTGGCGTGGGACACCTTTTGAAGTGTACATGTAGTTTGGCACCTTGGCCTTTCGCGCCCCTGACAGCCCCCCATGCCAGTGCGCATCCATCGGCGCGAACCGCCTTTGATACAGGGGGGTGGGATGGATGGGCCTGGGACGTGCAGATAAGGCACAGGAAGACTGCTGAATGGAGACACACTTATGTGGATTGCAGGAGGGCGGCCTGCTTCAAGGGGAGGCCTGGCTGGAGACACAGGGTCTGAGGAGGCCATGTGACCGATGGCCCCTTGGCGTGGGACAACTTTTGAAGTGTACATGTAGTTTGGCACCTTGGCCTTTCGCGCCCCTGACAGCCCCCCATGCCAGCGCGCATCCACCGGCGCGAACCGCCTTTATATCAATATATAGTATATCGCCTTTATATCAATGATAGTATATCGTTGCTTATCAATAACAAATGCCACATACCGGAGATTCTTGTGAGCACAGACCCACACTTCAACCGGTGTATTATACTGGTCCAATGGTAATTGTTAGTATAGATATATGTGTGACTTTTATAGAGACATAACCTACTGAAAGACTTTGAACAAGTGTTATTTAGTGCATGCATTATCGAGAATATGTTATGTTAGCTTAGATAGATAGTGACCACCCTGCTTCACAGCGACCAGACCTTCACCCATTCGGAGCACAGATGTCTGACGTCCATCCTTGAATGGAGACACACTTGATTCATTTAAAAAATCGAAACAAACGTTGTTAAAATATATGTGGTGTTTTATTTTGTATCTTATTTTCATGACACAAAAATACAAGACTTTAAAGATTATACAGGTCAGGTTGCAGCACAGCGAGAGAAAATCCCCTGTACTGACCGCTGTCACTCGGGAACGTTTCTCTAATGGCACGAACGGCACAGGCGGGTATCACTCTTCGAACGCGGTGTCCAAGCCTCCCGTGGAGCCACCATGTAAAGGAACGATAGGCCACCAGCCTGTACCACCTGTGAAAAGGAATGAAACAAACTGTTTTTAAATGACCAAGATAAGTTTAATAAACGTTTGTTGTCAATGACAATTCTTGTAACTAATGGCATTCTGCACGGACAAATGCTATCTAGACAATGCACACTATTGAACGACTTACATGCGTTACAATGATATGTAGATGTAATTTTGGATACAGTAGAAGAGCATGAAATAGGAGTGGCATGACAAGCAGAGTATACTTACTCGTTACTCGGATTACGAGGATGAACAGTTGCGCGAAGTTCGTGCATAAGCACCATCATTATTCTCAACATGGCCCGTGTGAGGCAGGCTGCCCTGAAGTCTGGCAGCTCGGTGATGCATTGCGGTCGTGGCTCGCCTTCCGAAATGTAGGCCAGGCATCCCGAGTTTTCTCGGCAGCAGCAGTTCTCGTCCTCAGTTGGCATTAGCTCGCACCGATTGCATGTGCACCAGGTGGAGACGCTGTCCATTCGACTAGGCCCAGGCTCTTCATCTGTTGATTCGTCCTGCCAATTGCCGTCCGAATCCCCATAGTTTTTGCGTGCTTCCCTTTCCAGTAGTTCCTCCTCGGTATACTCGGGCTCGTACATGCAGGGCATTATTGTAGCCATTGTGTGGTAAACAGAGTAAAATAATTTACCGAGATGGTACAGGTGTTCACACGGGCTACAAGCGGCGAAGGTAGCTGACCAGAGCACTGAAACGAGTCACAGAATACTCAAAGTAACACAGAGAGAGGAATGGAATCGAAAATCTGCTGCTGTGTCTTGTGAAACGGTCTGTTTATACTTATTGAGCAAAGAGGCACCCTGCCATTTCCATGGCGACACGTCATTAGCTGAAGCGCAGCGAATGTTGACACGAGACGTGCTTTGGCGTTGGGAAATGGCCGGTACGAGTCTGCTGATGACAGGCTCAGGGGCGGGGGAATTGATTTAGTGCCGCAAAAGCAGGTCAGCCAGGGCGATGGGGGAAAAGATAGGATTATCAGAAAATGGCAGCTCCCTGGTGCTTGTTTTCGCGTGCGTTTAATGGACGAAAACTCGGGTAAGGTCCATAGGAAAGTTTTCTAAAATCGAGCCACTTAGGCTTAAAAAAACATGGCCGACCCGTAGGGACAATAAAAATGTTTACTAGACCATGCCTTTTGCTAAATCATGCATAAGTCGTACTTGTTATGTATTGTTTGTTCTGTAAAAAACAATAAACAGATTTATAAAAAAATAAAAAATAAAAAGTGCTGCGCAAAATGCCACAGAAAATGCAGTTATGTGCCACCATTTTTTCCTTTTTGTGCTGCAAATTTTCATATTTCGTGCTGCAATATTCTGGGGGGGTCTGCATAGTAGTTCAGTTTAGAAAAGACAAGAGTGGTTAAGGGTTGCTTGGTGGTGTTGCAAGAAAGGTGGTGCATGATTTTCCTAATTATTTAGAAGGTTGAGGCATGCTGCTGGATGAAACTTCCAATCACTGTTGTCTATGACGTAACATGAGTTCCAGTGGGCCACTACATTCTGCTCTCCCAGCATAAACTCCACTATCAAAACTATGTTCCTCTCCAAGCAGTGATGCCAAAGTCCTTCACCAGCTCAGCTACCATTCTGGACTTCCTACGCCCCATCCGGTTTATGTACGGACCACTGAGATGTTGTGCATCTTCAGCAGATTGCAACAATTGACTTTGGGCCTCATTAGGACCCTGGCGGTAAGTGAAAATCGATGGCGGTAAATGGTTACCGCCATCGTTTTCCGCCAGGTCCGATCATGACTCCTGACCGTAAACTACGATGCCAATAGCGGCATCGTAGTTAACGCTGCCGCTAACTGCGCTAAGGGTGCGCGCACGCGACCGGCCACACCGTACTTAGCGCCATGGCGGAAAGGTATGCAAATGCCGACCCAAGCGGACATGCACCTAACGCCATCACCGAGGCCGCTAAGTACCTTACCGCCATGGTGCAAATAACGCCATCGCGAACCAACCGTAAAGGGCCAATTCAAGTGAATGCAGCTGCCACAGGTGCACAGAAACAGCACAGGTGAAGGCAATACAGACTCAGGGGAGTACAAAAAGAGCACACCCCACCCCTACCCACACCCAGTCACACTCCACAATGATGGCAATACGACTAGCAATGTTGGGGCTGGAGGACCTGATAGCAATGCATGTGCTACTACAACAGCAACAACAACAACAACAGGCAGCACAGAGGAGACGCAGGAGGAGAAGGAGGGCAAGGCAGGCCCAGCAAGCCCCACCAGCACAGCCAGTGCCACCACGCAGGCAGCCCCCAATCCCACGCATCAGAGCCAATCCAAACAACCTCACTGCTGAGCAGATCCACACCCTGTACCGTTTGGACCGGGACACCATCACCGCCATCGTAGACATGACACACGACGACATCGTCAGCATGATAGAAAGTCCAACCGCCATCCCCCCCCTACTGAAGGTAGTGGCTGTACTCCACTTCCTTGCCACAGGCACCTACCAGCACACAGTGGGGCACCTGCATGGCATTTCACAACCATTATTCTCACGAACACTCATCCAAGTGCTCGATGCCCTCCTCAAGCACACAGACGACCACATCTCATTACCACGGACTGCCCAGGAGATTGCAAACACCAAAGTGGGTTTCCATGCACTAGCCAGCATACCCGGTTGCATTGGTGCCATCGACTGCACCCATGTGGAATTGGTGGTTCCACGTGCCATGGAGGTACCGTACCGCAACCGGAAACACTTCCACTCCATCAACGTGCAAATGGTCTGTGACTCCAACAAGATCATCACACATTGTTGTGCCCGATTCCCCGGATCAACCCATGATTCAATGGTCCTGAGGAACTCCACAATACCACGCTACATGGAGCGACATGCAGGCCCAAGATCCTGGCTACTCGGTGAGTGCAATGTCATGGAAGTGGGCATGGGAATGACGTACCAGTGCATACTCCACCTGGCAGAAAGGGGGGGGGGGGGAGATGCATACTCCACCTGGCAGAAAGGGGGGGGGGTGAGATGCATACTCCACCTGGCAGAAAGGGGGGGGGGAGATGCATACTCCACCTGGCAGAAAGGGGGGGGGAGATGCATACTCCACCTGGCAGAAAGGGGGGGGGGAAGATGCATACTCCACCTGGCAGAAAGGGGGGGGGGGAAGATGCATACTCCACCTGGCTGTGAGTAACACAGAGAACGGATACAGAGGAAGGGCACCCACAATGCACAAAACCCCTCTGCATACATAGGGTGATGGCATGCAAAACAGGCCATGGCAGCAATGAGCATATACTGGTTGCATAGTGTGAATCAATTAGTGCATGGAGAAGTGAGCCAAGGTAACAGTTCCATGCCAGCCATGGTGGAACATCATGTTCCTGATCAGACAACATGACTGACACATACATTCTCGCCTACATACAGGTGATGCAGCCTATCCCCTGAAGAGGTGGCTCCTCACGCCAGTCCGGAACCCGCAGAACCAGCACGAGGAGGACTTCAACCGTGCACATACACGTACTCGTGTGGTCATAGAGCAGACATTTGGCCTCCTGAAGGCACGGTTCCGAAGCCTCAGCAGGTCTGGTGGGGCACTCCTGTATGGCCATGAGAAGGTGGCAAAGATCGTCATGGCATGTGTCATGCTGCACAATATGTGCGTCAGACGGAATGTGCCCCTGCCCCCTGACGCAGAACTGCAACCACCTGACGATGAGGATGAGGAGGGTGCAGATGGGGCGCCACCACATGGAGGAGGCGATGCACAGGAGGGGCGTGCCATGCGCCAAAGTATCATCGACCACTGCTTCTAGCACACACGGCTGGTGTTAATGGCATGGAGACTGCACTTGGGGCACTGTGTGTCTCTGGGACATGCACGCTGTGGACTGTACACCAATAAAGCACACATACGCAATGAAAATGTCCACACATTTCTTTTTTTGAGACAAAAAAGTGTATTGGAACTATGAACTGTCGTGTCACACCCCCTCCCACCTCCCCCCTGCACACCCCAACACACCCCCTCCCACCTCCCACCTCCCCCCTGCACACCCCAACACACCCCCTCCCACCTCCCACCTCCCCCCTGCACACCCCAACACACCCCCTCCCACCTCCCACCTCCCCCCTGCACACCCCAACACACCCCCTCCCACCTCCCACCTCCCCCCTGCACACCCCAACACACCCCCTCCCACCTCCCACACCCCATGTAGCTGTCAACAGATGCCTGTGGCCGTGTCCACAGGCCGTCACAAGCCCCCTCTCCCGGCACCCGGGGCACCCCTGGCTGTGGAGCGCAGGTTGCGTCCAGAACGGCGCACGGGGCTGCTCTGCGCAGAACTGGCAGTGGAGGATGTCCCTGGCTGCCCATGTGCATGCAGCTCCTGTCGTGTGTGGGTGAGGTCAGTGACCGCACGACGCAAGCCCGCAAGTTCGGCACAGATGTCCCTGGACATGGCCTGCATGGCATCCCTCAGGGTGGCAGTGCTCCGCGCCACTTCCGCCCTTAGTGTCTCCGTGGCCTGTTCAATGCTGAACCTAGCCCCCACACATTCCGCGGCATGCTCATCCAGCATTGCGGACAGTTGATGCTGCCGCTGAGTGATGTCCTCGAGGGACGGCTGGCCGTGCTGGCCCATGGCCAGTGCAGGTGGAGTGATGGAGGGGCTGGTCCCCTCCTGTGGAGTGTGGACAGGGCATGGGGTGGAAGGCCACTCCTCTGCCTCAGTGTGCCCCTGTGTGTCGCCCTCATGGGGGCTGGCGTCTGAGAAACAGGGGGAATGTAGTTGGTCAGTGGGGCTTCTGATCTCCTGCTCCATGTCCGAGTCAGAACATGCAGCTGTTGCAGCTGTCTCCCCGATGTTGCTGCTGGCCGCTGACCCCCTGCCTTCTGTGGCAGGCAATGTCGGTGGAGGTGGAGCAGCTGCTGCTGGCCTGCTGACAACAGGGGTGCTTGCCGGTGGGACCTCCGGTATGCCTGCAGTGGGACCTGATTGTCGTGGGGTCTGCCTCACTGCAGCTGAGGTTGAGGGTGCAGGGAGGTTGTCGTTGGACTTCGCTCTCTTCGGCGCAGGGGTGTCCTGGTCCTCTGGGTGTGATTCTGTGCCTGTGGTGGAGCAAAGGTGGGAGGGCGTTATTGATGGGTCTACGGACTTCTGAATGACAATGGTTGACATTATTTTGGCCAGTGGATGAGGCAGATTTCAGGCAGTGCCATGCAGGTAGTCTCCTTTTGGTGTGGTATGTGGATGCAGGTATGCGGGTGCCAGCAGTGTATGCAGGGTGGTGCTCGCATGTGGCTATGGGCAGTATTGATTTGTGTTGCATTTACACTCTAGGGCAACCTTGTGCTACACATGATTGGACTGCTGTGACTATGGCATGTCTTGTATGAGGCACCTACCTTCATCACCTGATGTCGGGGCTCCACTTTCCATCCCTCCAACGCCTTCGATGGATTCCATGCCGATGGTGGTAGCACAGATCTCCTCCCACGGTTGGAGTTTCAGGGGGGATTCCGACCCTCCACCGGTTGCCTGGGCAAGGTTGCGGTTTGCCGAGATGACGGCTCTGACCCGTATGCGCAGGTCATCCCAGCGCTTCCGGCACTGCTGTGGGGTGCGGGGTACGGTCCCCACCGCGCTGACGCGCTCAGCCACCAGGGCCCAGATGGCCTTCTTCTTCCCGATTGCTGTCCTGGTCATTTCAGGGGAGAATACAACACCTGCGTTGTCCTGCAGGGTCTCCGCTAGCATGCAGAGTTCCTCCCGGCTGAATCGCTCCTGGCGCTGGCGGTCACATGCCTTTTTGACAGATTTTGGCATTTTCGGGTACTTGGATGGGTGGGTGTTTGGTTGGGACAGGTGTCAGGGTTGGGTCTGGTGTTGTTTGGTAGGATGGCGATGGATTGTGTTTTTAAAGATGGCCGACGGGCTGCTTCCCGTTCCGGCGCGATGACGCTATTTCCGGTTTGGCCTTTTACGGCCGCCGCTAATTACGGTGGCCGTAAATTACGGTGGTCGTAAATTACGGTGGTCGTAAATTACGGTGGCCGCTACTTACGCTGGCGGAAGGGCACCTTGCTCGCTTAGCGATGGCGGTAGGGGCCTTTTCCGCCATGGCGTTAATTGCATTACCGCCATGGCGTAATGCTCGTGCGCGATGGGTCGTGATGTGGCGCTCTTTACGCCATCGTCCCACGGCGTAAACGCTCATTACGCCATGGCGGTAATGACGGGCGATTACCGCCAGGGTCGTAATGAGGCCCTTTGTCCCTGGCAAAGGTGCAAACTGTGAACGAGCCTAATAACAGCTCCAGGCAATTTATATGTAGTTGTCATTCCTGCTCGGACCGCTTGCCTCCTATCTGTAAGCTTTTGCATCTGGCACCCCAACCGGCTCTGCTTGCGTCTGATTCTATCACTAGTTCTGGAAAACTGCCAAAAATAGCACAGCCGTTCCATGCCTCTATATTCTGTAACCACCACTCTAGCTCTAACTGTGCTTCCTCGTCTAGTGGGACCGACTGGTTATATCCCACACCTCCTTGTAGGTGCCTGATCACTAAAGCCTCTGTGAGGCCCTGTAATTCAGTGGTCTGGGAAATATCACCCGAATCAACGCTGCTTGCAGACCCACTACTCTGGCTAGTTTGTGAAACAAAATAATCTTCTTCCTGATCACTGCCCTCAACTCCTTCTTGATGGCTTTCAGTTTCTGCATGGGCAGCTCGAGGGCAGCCTTCTTGGTGTCTTTCACAAACCCCGAGAACTCCATTGTCTGCTTGGGCTTTAGCTCTGACTTCTTCATGTTTGTTAGGAACCCGACGAGGTGATCAGAGCGCAAATCCAGTGCAGTTGCTCTTGGAGTGTAACGCTGTCTTGTGCTAGGACGAGAATATCGTCCAGGTAGACAATGATTCTGATTCCCCTTTCTCTGATGGCAGGCGCCACTGGTCTCATTATCTTTGTAAATGCCCATGGGGCCCGAGGCCAATCCGAAAAGGAGACACCTGAACTGCCAGCTCTCCCTGTTCCAATGGAAACGGAGGAACTTCCACTGATCTGTCGCCATCGGTATGGCAAGGTAGGCATCCTTGATATCCCACCCTGCCAACCAATCTCCCTGTCAGAGTACATCCTGGAGGAGATGAATCCCCTCCATGTTGAAATTCCTATAAATCAGCCATCCGTTCAACTCCTTCAAATTGATCACAGGTCTCACTTTCGCTTTCCTGTGTACTAGAAACATATTGCTATTGAAACCCGGCTTCTCCAACGTACTGCGCTGTATCACCCCTTTGCACTCTAGGCTGCGCAACCCTGCTTGTATTAACACTGCTTCGTCTCGCACCATATGCATCGGCTGGGGCTCTGCTCTCTGGGTGGGTATGTCTACGAATTCTAAACGCAAACCTGATAGTGCTTGTAACACCCAGGCATTGCTCGATAATTCTTTGCCATTTGCCCAAAAACAACTCTGTCCTGCCCCCTATTGCTGGGAGGACTGTACTCTGCACATGTACTGCCTGTGGCACTCTGTTGTCTATAGGTGCCTCTGCCTCTGTGCCCTCTGGAGTGTCAGGTCCTTGTCAGGAAAAAGGCATTATGTTGTCTCCCTTCCCAGTATTGGGCTTCTTCACCCTTGGGCCTATTTTGCATACTGAAGTGACCGGTCGATTGACCCCGATGCCAGCCGGTCCCTGCAAAAACTTGCCCTGGGAAGATTATTCTCATTGATGTCAGTGCCTTTTCCAAATCCGTATAAGTCCCAACGAATAATGACATCTCCTTAGCGAAGGTGTCTACAAACAGCATTCCTTTCGCCCCTTCGCCTGCCTTGTAGGTGGCCATGTCCCTGAGTTTGCCATCTGTTTTTAGCAACAGACCCCTTCGCCACTCTGAATAAAGCGCAAAGTTGGCATTGCCTAAGATACAAACTGCCTGTTGCGCCTAGTTCACAACGGTCTGCGCGTCTAGGGGCTCCCTCATATTATTGGCCCACTCTACAAGATCCATGATATTTGCTAAAGGTCCTGCCAAATCTAAAACCTTGTCCTGGCAGCTCTTCCAGGCACGATCCATGCCTTTTCAGGTGTCTCTAGACGGGATATAGCTCCGGAGTGTCTGTGACTTTGGCGGGCAAGTCCGATCTAGGGCACTCCGCTCTCCTATGCAAGCAGACCTCCCAATCTAATGGCTTTCTGATATGTTGTGCCATGTACAGGGCCACTTTGGTTGAGGGTACCTATTCTGTAGATTTGGGGGTGTCTGATGGCCTCTGGGTCAAACATATCAACAGTGTTGTCCTCCACTATTGTGGAACTTTTAGTCAAGTGCTTCTGTGGAGCCTCTGAACACCTCCTCATCATCTGCGTCATCCTCCTCATCAGATGAGTATCCACCATCATCATCCCCTGTGTTATTCGCCCCTGGGGTAGGGGGTAAGAGGTGCGGCACTGTCAACTTCTGTAAGATTGCATCCTTAAATTTACTGAAGGTATCGACCACCTCACGGGGCTCATTGTCATCCTTGTCTTTATGGCTCGGGCTGTAGAAGAGGGTGGCCTCTTCCGAGCCTTTTTACTCCCCACTTGTCCAACCCCAGAGAAGGGGTGTATGGCAGATGTGCCCTCACCTTGGCTGTTCACCCTTCTTTTCCTGTGCACTCCTTCCCCACCAACACTCTTGGTGGCTAACATGGACTCCAAAATCTCCAGGCGTTCTTTGTGAGGTTTCACCCCTTGTGAAACTGCTACTACTAAAGAGTCTCCTAAGACTTTTTAAAAACTCATGGACAGGTCCCTTTCTTCATCTGGGATGTCCTCCGTTCATTCCTCTTCACTCCACTCCAGGGAGGTGCTCCTAGACACAATGGACTCACTGAGGCTAAGGTACAATGCGCTTTAACTCTGCAAGCTGCTGGTGATGCCCAGTTTCGGGAATCCAGGGAGAGTGTACTGATAAATGAAAAATATATATATTGTGCCAACCTGTACTTGGATTTAGCAAGCTACTCTGAGGGTCACCTGCTTTCTTAAAACAGTACACTCTATAAGTCACTCAGTGTTAAATATAGGATACCCTGAGGCAATTGGGAGCTCCAAAAATACTCTGACACCTTCCTCCACTAAAGAAGTAATTGTAAACACTTGATTGCACGTGTATTAGTCTAAACAGCGTAGGAATCGTATTGTCCTATGAACATATTTACCAAGCTGCTGTTTCTAATGTGCTCTGGTGCGCAGCAAAGAACGCAAGGAAATCGAAACTCGCACTTTTTTTCGAAGCGTTCCGGGGACCAGAAATGATGGCGATCGCTTCACCGTTGCAAGGCGAGCCGGCATCGCCTGCAGCGGCGCTGCGGTCCTACCGCCTGTTTTGCAGAGTTGTGGTTCGCTCCTGTGTCAAGGGAAAAACAATGTATTCTATTGCGCAAGCGGGACCGGCTGCCCAGCAGGAGCATGTTCGCCCACGGCTCCGGTCCCAGCTCTACATGAGCCCTTCTACAACCTGCACTTTTGAAAGCAACCAGTTATAGACACTGAGTGGTCGCACTATGATTATATACACATAAACTGCGCTGCACATGCTTGTTTCTGCCAACTAATATGAAATTAAACATTCAAAGATGCACATTAATACAGTGAAACCCTGATCCCCACTTTTCTGTAAATGAGCAGCAAAAAGAAAGAGGATGGGACCCTGACAGGATGAGGGTCATACAAGGTCCTGAGTGGGGATAGGTGGAAGTTGGAGGACACAGAACTACAGAAAATAAGCGATTTATAGGGATTTCTAGTCCGCTGAACATTTATTATGTCTGTTTGAAAAAATAAAAAGATAAAGTTTAAAGTTTGGAAAAGCTGTAAGGAGCGGAATTAAAAGAAAGTTAAGCATAATGCTCGCCTCCGGTTTTGACATAGAATGGCATAAAACAATATAGTCAAATGGGCCCTGGCAACACAGACGTCCAATACACACATAACACTCACTCATAGGCCCTCATTCCAACCCAGGTGGTAAGTTCCCTACTTTACCACCATGGTGTAAACTCTGTTTACACCATGGTGGATGGCGGATTTACCGCCCCATTCCAAGGTGAGTGGGGCGGTAAATCCCCAACCCCATTTACCCTTCCCCATTCCCATTTTTGCCCCATATGGCATAATGGGAGTGGGGAAGGCGCTAATTACGGCACCGTAAATGACGGTGCCGTAATTAGCGCCAAGGATGCTTAGCGCCTTGGTACTTAACGCCTGCTAAAAGCAGGCGTTAAGATGGAAATCAGGCGTTAAGGGTTAACGGCGCCGACGGCGCCGTTAAACCCTTAACGCCTGGGTTGGAATGAGGCCCATAGTCACAATGCACAACATCTCGGACAAGGTCAGGAGCTGTAAAATCACTACTGTAGTGACAGGCACAGTATATACTGAATAACATAACATAGAATACAATCCACCACAACAGCAGCGGACAATATTTATTTATTCATATATCCTCACTTAAAGTGTTGTATGTGATTATATGAAATTTCATGTATGACACATGCATACAAGCCCTCACCATGACCAACATTTACATCCCCAGAATAAAACACAAGTAACACAATACCACAACAGAGCACAATACCCATTAATATGCTCTTACAACATGTAGCCTTCACAGTACTCATTTTAAGTAAGTACTATAGTAACAGACCTAAAACTTAAAGAAAGTAGACTGAAGCAGTGGAGTAGCTGGAGGCAGGGTTTAATGTTTAGCGTATTGAACTTTGTTTAAAAATACTGTTTGTAGTAACCCTAAAATTGTCATGCCAACGTTTGGAGACTTGAAATTGTTGTTGCTTTCGGAGTGTTAAGAGCAAGCTTAATGTTGGAATGCCAGATATTTGTAGAGTTTACTTTGTTCATTTGGAGTGTTGGTAGTAACCTTAATGATGGCATTGACAACATTTGTAAACTTTACCCTTTTTATAAATAATTACCATAACTTTAAAAAAAATAAAACTATTCCCACTGATTTTGGGTGTGTGTTTGTGTGTGTGTGTGTGTGTGCGCGCATGATTGTATAGGTGTGTTTTTGTGCATATTTGTGCATTCATAAGCATGAGTGTGATAAAACATATAATGGGGAAAAAACAATCACATTTTATGTATTTATTTATTTCATTTGTCCTGTGAAGAATCCCTAAATACTCGATTGTGTGGTGGACGGGACATGACCATTAAAACCACTATCTTTCTTTCCTTTTTTGTTTTTGGTGATTCTTTCTGTGATTTACGGGTAGGTATAGGACTATGTAATTGTTTCCCCTTCCTTTCCTTCCTTTGCGACATCACTATGCAAGCCCACTCTGTCCAGGAACTTTAACTTCATAATTGAATATATAGGCCATTGACCACAGATAACAGAGCAAAGTAGATGGGTTTGGCTAACATAATAAAGAGAATATGGCTAGCCACAGCTCTATGCGGCCCCCCACTGGACTGCTGTGAAACTTGTTGTGCACCGCTGTCTCTCGACTCAGCCTCTGGGTTCCAAGAGGCACGCCCCTGCAGTCGCCCAATAGAAAACTGGTAGTGAAGTCTAGTTACGAGGAACAGCAAAGTATATTGGCAGGCGAATGGTCTCAGTGACAGGGATGGGATAATAGGTTTCAATTGAAAGCTAATAAAGTTCAGTTGAAGCAGTGGGTTTCAAAACCAGCGCATTCGGCTCAACCCTGCAATCTCCAAACAGGCAAACAGTCACTCAACCTCCCTTACTCACAATATGAGGAGTCCAGTGGAGATATCCATGGAGTTTGCAGTCCCGCAGTTCTGCTGACTGCACACTTGGAGCCACACTTCACGCCCCACTTCATGGGGGAAACCCGCTATGTAGGATGGTAGATGGAGCTTTCCTGGGTAGCAATAGAAACAGTATAGTCACTCTTTCCTGCCGACTACACACTTGGAGCCACACGTTGCTGCCCGCTTCAAGGGGTAAACCTGCTATGTAGGATGGTAGGTGGAACTTTCTTGGGCAGCAATAGAAACAGTAGAGTCATTCCTTCCTGCTGACTGCACACTTGGAGGCACACTTGCCAGTTATGGAAAATAGTCAATGGGGCCTTGAGAACTGTTTACATCACTCATTAAGCTGAACACAAGGTTTTGCAATTCTAGGAAATGAAACGTGAGACAGGAACCCTGCTTCCAAAATATAATGAGCCATTGGAATCAACATTATTCAGGAATTTTAAAACTTTTTAAAATATAAATCCTCTGTGACATATTCCCCTATCACAAGAGTCCAAATCGAGAGCGTTTTGAAATTATTTTTAAAATTATGAATATTAATAATTTCATGAAAAATTACTGTATATACACTAACACTGCATGTCCCTGTGCCTGTCTAGGCCAGGGGGTCCCAGAAATATGCATTCCATCTATGTGCCATGTCGCTACGATGAGCTATGGAAAAAAATGATTTTACATTCAAAGGTGTTTAGAGAATACAGCCCCTAGAGAATACAGCCCCTAGCATTTTGTATGTTCAGAAATACGATTAACACATAAGAACTGGCGGGTGTATTAACTTGGAGTGTCTGACTATTAAACAAGCCAATGTAAAGATTAGATCAATCAAAAAGTGGGGTCTATCATGAAAATGTGTGCCAATATCGGCCATTAGAAAAGCAGTAACACACAGGTAATAGGGATGTCTCTCTGGAATTAAAAGCTACATAGAAGGGATAACACATGTTCCAAATAGATGAGAGATGAGTCTGGATAATACTTGTAGTATTGGGCCCTATCCACAAGGAGACTAATAAATGGAGCAGACCCGCTTTCCAAGCAGAAAGACAGGCTGACTGTTTCTTGAAAGATCATCTGTTTCTTGAAAACTCAACAGGGTCTACCGGGTTCAGCACCTTAAAGAATTATTCCATAGTGAGTATACAAATTCCCCCAAATGTAATTACATAAGTCCCCTAGGATCATTGCCCTGCTAAGTCCCTGGAATAGGAGGGAACTGGAAAATAAGGCCACTGGGGCAGTGCTTTAAAAAAAGAATACTTTAATATTAATGTGGGCAATTATTTTGTTTTCTCCCTGTACAGCAAAGTGAGATTTTCTTAACGATTAACACAATCGTATTTGTCTGTGCTATATGTGCAGTACCTTACTGATAGCATATCTGTGCAGCTAAAACAGTCGTTTGTAAATTAAATCCAATCAAATTATACCTCGAGTATTTTTTACAGCTGTAATCAATCACTTAGGCTGTCATTTGAATGGTTTGAATGGTCAGGCTCCAGGCAATTGCTTGATAGCTTGCGACCCATGACAGCAATAGATATTTCAAAAGAAACACTGGGAGATGTAGCGAGTCCAGCAGTGTCATGATGCCAATGTATATTACATTCTCTCCTCTCCCTTGACAATGCACAGTAGGGCAAGGGTTTTGAACATTGTTGGACCCAATCTGTGACGTGGAATGTGGTTTATTGATCCCTGTATTGAAAAATCATAAAAATCATTTTCTCAAATTGGGTGGATGAACCCCTATCCTGTGAGTTCTAAATTGATACAGCTGCTTCCCTAATCCAAGCCTATAGAATTAGATGAAACCTTGCATTCAAATTGCATGCACCTACTGGCAAAACTCTGTACCATTGTTACATGTGGTGGAGAATTGAATGCTATTGAATTGTGAAGTGGGGGAATATACCAGGGAATGTTGGATCAGGGATTGCAGCTTAGTAGAAAAGAGTGACAGGTGAGGAATTCTAAGGTGTATTGGCTGACCCCCCTACTTTTGGTTCCACCTGCACAAGGACTGATGCTTGATGGAACAGCCAGGGATCTGCCTGAACATCTTCTTTATAAAGAATAAAGTGTAGTTATTTGCCTCTCTCTGTAGCTCCAGCACTCGCTTCATCTATAACTTCCTTTGGGAAGGCGACCGTTCCTTTACCTGGGGCCCTGCTACCTTTTTGCTCAACACAAGCAGGGTATCTTATCTTACCTAGTCTTCTACCAGAATTGCTGGGGATTCCTCACAACTCTTGGTGAATCTACAAGTGGGGTGAAATCAAACCGACCTGTTAGATACCCAGTGGGCAGAAATGGGATGTGGTAAAAGCTGTATAGACCTGTTCAATAGTGCAGGTGGTTGTATCTGTAGATAGCAGCATGCACCTCAGGGGCACAATCACCATGAATTCCATTCCTATTTGGATCCCTAAGCACCTGTATATTTCTGGCTGAGGTCTTAAAAGCTTCCTTACAGAGGCAGTGGCCTTGACTCCACATCTCATGTGGTGTATAGCGTATGGGTGAAGGAGGTAGTACTTCATAACTCCACAATTCTGGAGGAATGTTCTTCTTGACTGGGCAGTAACCAGCAAAATCCCCAATGGAAGTGTCCAAACCATGATTGTAGTCAATGTCTGATCCTTGTGGGAATACATCCAATTTTATAAGTGGGTAGAAGAGTGAAAGCAAGTTCACAATGTTCTCTCAGGTGACAGCTGTATTTGCAAATAGACATGACTACATTGGGTATGGCCAGCTAACCTTTTTTTTAAAAAAACTCTATTATTTTTCTACACATAACAATCAACAACACCAACAAACATCACACTTCAACTGGCACTTCATGTTGGATTACGCACTTCGTTATCCATCTTCTCGACACACTTGCGTGGCGTCCTCTTCTCTGTCCTCAATGTTCGCTACCTCCTTTTGTTTATGTCCCCCGGGTCTGGCCTTGTCCATATTGTCCAATCGCAGCTTGCCTCCCTCCTCGTTGATAGTCCTCCACCCACGTTGCTGCTTGCTAATCAGCCTTCCCATGGCCCACTGGGGGTCGTTTGTGCTGTACCTTACATTCCTTTGAAACAGCTCTTGTATGAGGGAGTTCCATGCAAGTATCTTGGCCCCACTTTCGGCCTCACCTCTTTGCAGCAATCTGGTCCACACTGACGTTTCAGCTATCGTCCATTTCTTCAGATCTGCCCACCACATTTCTATTGACGGCCCGTGCTTGTGTTCCATGCTATTGCTATGCAGCGCTTCGTCAGTATACTCATAATTTTTGCAGTGTGTGTCCTCTGTTTGCTGCCCCTTGGGAACAAGCCCAGTAGATAGATCTCCGGCGACCACACCTGCATTTGAATTTCTCCTTCCGCCGCCCTATCTTCAACAGCGTCCCTGAAATTAGTGATCACCGGGCAGGACCAGAACATGTGCAGCATATCACTCTTCTCCGTCGCACAGCGTGGCCAGCTTCGGGTTTGCTTGTTTCCCATGGTAGACATTCTCCTGATCGTGAGGTATGCTCTGTGTATGCGATAGAGCTGTATTTGCCTGAATCTCGCGTTCCTGGAGACTTTCTTTGCATATCGGAGGGCTCTGTGCCATTTCTCATCTGTGAAGGTTTTTTGGAGTTCCACCTCCCATCTGGCTCACGCTTGTAGCTCTCTCGTGTTTATGCTGTCCAGGAGCTGTTCATAGAGTCTGGATACTGTATGTCCCCCTTCTGACATATCATACCACATCCAGCATCCCCTTGGTGTCTTCCCCCTCTGGCAACGTCTCCCACCTCTTCCTGATTGTCCGGACCATGCTATTATACAATACAAATTGGTCTGTATGTATGTCCTGCTCTTGCATCAGGGTCTGGAAGTCCACCCAATGTTCATCTCGCCATAAGTCCCTGATCTGGGCCACTCCCTTATCTTCCCACTGTGCACAATATGTTGCTAGAGACTGTGTGGGCGTCGACTAATCCCGCAAGGGGAATTTGCCTGGAGCAGGGTTCTTGTGTCCCTTGAGTTTTCCATACCCTCCTCCATAGGGTCAGGCCCAATTTGACCATATTGGGGAGTGGTTTGGTCAAGGATTCGTCTATCCATAAGAGCTCCCTCGGATAGTATTTTCGTATTGCCGGCAGAAAGAGCAGTGAGTCTATGGATCTATCATCTCCCAGCCACGTTACTACAATTGTCCTGCCAGGTAATAACGTTCAAAATCCAGAAGCCTGATCCCACCCCATTCATAATCCCTTTGTAATGTGTTCAGAGCGATTCTGTTCCTCCCCACGCCCACAGGACTTCCCTTGCCATTGTGTTCAGTTGTTTGAAAAAGTACCTGGGAATGTTGTATGGGATATTAGTGAAGTAGTATAGCAGGTGGGGCAGTACTGTCATTTTCAGTAAGGCTGCTTTCCCTATCATCCCCAGTGAGAGTGTCTTCCAGAACTGCATTGCTTTCCCTATTTTGTCTAGGGCCACCTGTGTATTAGCTTTATGCGTCTCTGTGGTGTTGCAATGTATGTCCACTCCTAAATACCGAAAGATGTCTGGTGTCCATGTTGGGCCAAGATTAGGCAGCTGGTCAGGGGTAACCCGCCTCACATGCGCTAGGGGGAACAGCGAGGACTTCCCTTTATTAATAGTGATTCCCGACAGTCTAGCAAATGCACCCAAGGCTTCTAGCAGGTCCAGCAAGTGTACGCATGGGTTCTCGACACAGAGGAGCATGTCGTCAGTGTATATCGAAATTTGGTGTACTACCTCATCTATTTCTATCCCAGTCTCTTTGTACTCTGCCCTAAGGGAAGGCGCGAATGGTTCCAGGCCAGTATATATAGCATCGGGGATAGCGGGCATCCCTGCTTGGTGCCCCTGCACATTTTTCGGCCCTCCGAGATGTGTTTGCCCTTCTTCACCCTCGCCCTGGTGTCCCTGTACAGGAGCATTATCCAGCGTAGGAATCCCTCTCCTATCCCAAAGTGGGTGAGCGCGCTCAGCAGCCAGTCCCAATTTACGGAATCAAAGGCCTTCATAGCATCCAGTGACGCCACTGCGCATTCTACCTGTTTCTGATTTGTACTGTGTACTATATGGTGAAGTCTATGCAGATTCCATGTTGTGTTCCTCCCCGGTACATATCGTGTTTGGTCTGGGTGCACCAGCGTAGGTATGACTTGTTCGAGTCGACTAGCTAGGGTTGCTGTCAGGATTTTGGAGTCCTGATTTAACAGGGAGATTGGTCTGTAGGAGCCGCACACGAGAGGCAGTTTCCCTGATTTTATTATATAGGTATTATGACTGATTCCGACATGCTCTGCAGTAGCTGTCCTCTCTCGTATGCCTCCTCATACACCTCTAGCAAACGTGGGGCCAAGGTGTCTTTGTATGTCTTGTAAATTTCCCTGTGTAACCCGTCGGGTCCCAGAGACTTGCCTGTTGGGAGATCTGCTATTACGGCCATCAGGGGTGCCTCCAGTGTCTGCGCTTGCTCTTCCGTTAGCTTGGGAAGATTGATCTCCACCAGGGTATCGGCTATGTCCCCAGCCTCTGCCTCCTGGTTCCAGGAGTACACCCTTCATAGAATCATGAAAATACCTTATTAATACCTTCCTGGGTCCTCACTTCTGTCTCCTTCTCATCTTTAATTGCATTTATTGGGTCATGTCTGCTCTCCTGCCTGGTAAGCCAGGCTAAAAGCATGCTGGGTGTGTCCCCTTCCGTGTGTAGCCTCTGTATTTACCTCCCATAATCCACTCTCCCCAATTTCTCCCAAATGACAATGCACTGCAACCTCAGAGTAGTGAGTTCCCCTGTTCTTACCGGGACATGCCCGCCTGTGTCTCTACATGTTCTATCTCCCTTTCTATTTCCCCCAGCTCTGCCAAGATGCTCCCCCTGAGTCCTCATGACTTCCCTATCGCCGCTCCCCTGCCCACCATTTGAAGGCTTAGCAGACCGTTCCTGTGCTGTCCACGCTCCCCGCATTGTGGTCAAAATAGTAGTCTATCGTGTCTTGGATATGTTCTTGGAAATCCCTGCCCATTAGTGCCTCCGCACTGAGTCTCCATGTGAGTATGGGGGGCTCCCCTGTATGTGTATGCCCATGTCGCTACCAGTGGGGCATGGTCAGATAGCGTTCATACTTTGATATGTATCTCTACGAATTCCCCCAGAGTCTTCCTGCCCATGAGTAGATAATCTATTTGGGTGTGTGTTCCGTGTTGGGCGCTGTAGTGTGTGTATCCCCTGGTGTCTGCATGTAGCTTCCTCCAGACGTCTTCCAGTTCTAGCTGGTCCAGAATTTTCTGCAGTGCCCTGGCCGGCGGTGCTGGCTTTCTTTGCTTAGTGTCAGATCTATCCAGCTGTGGGTTCAATGTGCGGTTGAAGTCTCCTGCCCTGTATGGAGCCAGCCGAGGTGCGATTGTCCTGAAGAACTATGTAGCGTTGTGGTTGGGGGCGTACGTGTTTATTAGGCACAGCTCTTTGTTCGCCAACATTCCGTGTACAATTACCATTCTGCCTTCCGAGTCTCTCTCCTGTTTTATGAGCAGGAAGGGTACTCCCGGGGCAATCCACGTCAGCACTCCCATTAGAATATGTTGAGCTGTACATTTGTCCTCCCCATTTTTTGGCTATCTTGGTTTGTTTTTCAGTTGTCAAATGTGTTTCTTGCAGCATTGCGGTTTGAACTTTCGCCTATTCAGTCAGGCATAAACCCTTGGCCTCCTAACATAGTCATTCAGTCCCCTGACGTTCCAGGTAGCTATGATGGCTTTTTCCTGGCCCATTTGTTTACTGTGTCCTGCGGCCGCTATTTCCCATGGGCCCATGTTCTGTCTTGTGCCTGGCGACGAGCACTCCCATTCAGTCCATTGCCGATCTCCTTCTTCTGGGGTGATTCTGTCCCTTCCCTTCTTTGTTGAATCTTGTCTGCACGGATTATGTGCAGGACCGCTGCCTTGATGTACTTTTCTGACTTCCCTTGTTGGGGTGTGTTTCTGTTATTCCGCCACTTGCGCCTCGTCCATGTTCATGTTGCTTGGTGCTTCCTCCTCCACTCGTGCCGTCTCCCAGCCAACCTAACCACACACTAACTATAACAGTTAACAAATGCCCAGCAACCCTCCCCCTGCGCGGGCTCTGCTGCTTTACTTGCACCATCCTCCTTCTCGTGGGTGCACTCGCTGCAGCGTGATGCCTCAAAACCAGCATCTCAAAATCTGTTCCTCCGTGGGTTTCCATTCATGGCATCTGGCGGCCAGCCCTCAGAGTTTGCGGGCTATTGCTTATCAAACTGCTGCTTCATGTGTCTTTAACGTGGGTCATCCATCTTTGTCGCACCCTGTACTTCATTGGGTTGCATTCCTGTTGTTCTGCTCGTTCCCTGCTCTAAGTTGTGGGATCACCTGCTGATCCATCCACTCGTGGGCATCGGCCATGGTCTCAAAGATGTATGGTCTGCCATTACGAAGCACCTTCATTTTGGCAGGGTACAGCAGCATGAATCGCACATTGGTGGGCCGGAGGCGCTCCTTTATAGGCCAAAATTGTGCCCTTTGCTTTTGCACCAGTGCTGTGTAGTCCGGGTAGATAGTTATTCTGGCTGTGTTCCTCATTATCACCCCTCCCTCCCTTGAGAATGCCAAGATATTTTCCCGATCCTTGAAGTTCATGATGTTCGCAATCTTGAGGGTGCCCCTGGGTGGGATTTCCTGGTCAGAGCTCCATGTGCCCTCTCCACCACAACGCCCTGGGATAGGTTCCCTGCCCCCACTTCTTGGAGCAGTAGACTCTCTATGTAGTTCGTTGGGTCTCTGCCTTCCTCCCCTTCTGGCAGCCCACTATGCACGCATTGTTGAGTCGGGCTCTCACTTCTGCATCTTCTGCCCTATGTTCCAGGGTGCGTATGCGGTCTAGCACCTCCGCCATTTGGGATTGGGTGGTCGTAATGTACGCCGTGTTGCTTTGCACCTGCTGTTCCGCCGTGTTCACCCTCTCCGCCATGTTCCTTACATCTTGTCTGAGGAGCCCCACATCTACGCTCACCACGTCCATTTTGTACTCCAGTGATGTTTTAGAGCCACTATGGCTTCGAATATGGGGCCCTCCCCCGGTCTCTTCTCCGACTGTTTGGAGTTGGCTGTGCTCATGCAGGCCTCTGGTGTCTTGGGCTGAGGTGAGTCTTTCTTCCGGGCGAATGCCTCCATGCTGATCTGTCTTCCTTTTCTGCCTTTCTGTTTCTCAGGTATGCCTCCGCCAATGGTTCTTGTGTGTTTGTGTCGGGCCCCAGCTTCCTCTATACCTATATTGGAGACTGCAACAGTGCAGTGTGTGCTGGCGCTTTGCTAGATGTGGTGCGACCAATTGCTGCTTTACTTGTCTGACAGTCTAGCTCTTAGATGCGTGCCGTTCCTGAACTGGCACTGATTGCGTCAGGCCGCACTTTGTTAACATAGTTTATGTTTGTCCCTTTGTGTCCTTGGTTGTTAGGGTCGAGGCCCCCACTGAGGTGGTTATCTGCTGCGGTCTAGATCTATGGACTGTGCCCTCCCACGTGTGGGGTGATATTAGTTGGTCTGTGCCCTCTCACGTATGAGACTATATTAAGTTGCAGATCGAGCGTCCCCTGGCCACCGTTTCTTGTGCGGCTACCTTTTTTTGGCCCTTTATTTGTGTGCCATTTCAGGACTACCTCTGTTTGCGTCGAGGCTGTTCGTGGTTCTCATGGATATGATTGTTCTCTTGTGTCATTGCGTGTTTGGGCTGAGGCCACTACTTTACGGCGAGTAGCTGTGGTACTATGATCCGATGGACTGGGGCCCCCCAAGTATTGTGGCTTTATTGTTATGCAGTACAGGCACTCCTTGCCTGCTAATGTGGGCCGCCAGCAATATGTCGACTGCCAGTGGCAATTGGGACCCATTTGTTTGTCCTTGTCGCAGCTCTTGCCGTTCTGCCTCTCCCCCATTTACCCACTGAGTGTATCCATTCCGGTCCGGGGCAAAGCCCCCGTTGTGGCGAGCAACCGTAGTACTATGGGCCGATGCAGTGTGCCCTCTCACGTGTGAGGCATTATTGTTAGACGATTCGAGCGTTCTCAACTCAGCACTGTAGGCCGCCCTCTGTGTGGCAGCTACCGTTGGTGACAAGAGTCCCAGCACAATTCACCCACCTCTTATCTCTTCTCTAATTGTGTACATGCCTGTTTGGGCCGAGGGCCCCTTGGCGGATAGCCGTGGTGTTATGGGTCAGTGGACTATGCCCTCCCACGTGCAAGGCATTGTTGTTTCACACATCGATCGTCTCCTGCCACCTATGTAGGCTGCCTGCTTGATGGCGGCTGTTGGTGGCGATTGGGCCCTGCTGCGTCGCAGCGCACACTGTTTCACCCACCTCTCTTCCTTCCTCCGGTTTCTGCTGTGGTCTCCACCTCCCAGGCCCCTCCGTAATTCCATTTGGGCGCTCTTACACCTGTCAGAGTTTAATAGATCCCCCTGAGTCTATGGATTGCTGATGGCTTTAGGGGGGGACACCCCTCCGGTGTTCCTAGTGTGTTCTAGTGTGCTTCCTGTCTTTGGTTGTCTCTGCTGCACCGCGCTGGCCCAAATCAATTTAGGCCCGGCTTCCAGCCCCCTCGCCATCTTCGTACTCTCCATCGTTCAATCTGTTCTCCTTGGCGTTGGAGCTTCCCCTGGGTTGGGTGTATGCCTGAGGGGTATGTGGTAGGTGATCACCGGAAAAGTTGTTGATGAGCCTCGTGTGATCCTGGCTCGCGGCTCACTCCAGCGGGTCTGCTAGCGGAATCCTTGCAGGCACGTCCTCACCAGCTGCAGGGTGTCGGTCTGCGTCCAACCAAGTTGCGTGGCGGAGTCCCAGGCTCCTCCCAGCACACGAGCCTTGTCGGAGTCTCAGGGCTGGGGACTCTGCTCTCCGCACTCCGTTCCTTCCCTCTAAATCCTTCTGTGTTGCGGCCCCGCTCCTTGGGCGTCACTCGGCCGGTGTCGGCTATAGAAGTTCTTCTAACGCGCTCTTGGTCACGGTGCTCCGAGGATCTTGTCCGGTCTGGTTCTCACCTCACCGCGGTCTGGGTCAGCGCCGGCCACCACAGGGTGTCCTGAGATCACCTTCCCTTCAAGTAGCCAGTCTGATTCCGCTGTCGGTGCCCCCCACTGTGCTGGTGCTGTGCGTCTCTCGACTCCCACCCCTCATCCGACACCGCTTCCCAGGCAGCTTCAGTGAGGGCTCACCAGCTAGATGGACGAGTTCCGCCCGCCATTTTGTGAGGTGGTGCGGTGCTCATTTCAGACTCTCTCCCGTCCGCTCTGAGCTCAGGTTTCACCTAGGTTTCTCACCAGCTGAGCTCCAGACCTTTAGGCAGCCTTCCTTTGTGTTAGTTTGAGTTGCTATCGCATATTCAGCCAGCTTGATGCATCAGCTTGTCGGATCATGCGGGAGCTCCAAGGTGCTGCATATTTATTGCATGGCTGCCAAGCCATGCCCCAGGGCCAGCTAACCTTGTGTTATTTGTCCTTTTGCGTGTTCCAGTGAATGTGGACTGGCTGGTTGCTGAATCCAGAAGTATGTAGGGTTAAAGATGTATAACCCAAACCTGTCGGAACTACATGGTGTCTAACTAGAAGAGCCTGACGTAAAGATGAGTCCTGCTGCTACTGCTAGGTAAGCTGGATCTTGTAATCATTAGTGGCAGTGGGCAGATGGGGAGGATGGCCTATTAAACCAATGGCATTCAGGGTGACAGCCCAGACGACCATGTGATAATCTGGACTAAGGGGAGGACCATACCGGAGTGTTTAAAAATAATCTGCAGGGCTGGTGGTAATCTTGAATGCTGCAGATGTCACAGTGACAATATATGTGGCACTGGGCCCTAACACTGGCTCCCCCGTGGTTCTCTATCTCCACTGCTGTGATGTTGGCCATACTTCAAAGAATAACACAGAACCAAGTGTGCATTCAACCATCTTTATGTGAATACCTCCCTTTGCTATCCCTCATAACTTCCTCTTCCCTCGCTAACCGCCAATGTTATGTCCTGTCCCTTGCTGGTGTCCTCCCGGTTAAATATGTGTTTAGGACCTGACATCCTCTTAGAACTTACACAATAACATGTAATTCACTAATTGTCTAAATGATCAATTAAAGGTTTAGGTTTCATAACACTGCACTGAAACTATAAAAAAAGAATACAAGTCATTAATTGCTGGAGACACCAACTCACTTTCACTTACAATCCCCAGTAATTTTGGAGCACTCAGAAATTGCCCCAAGCCCCTGAGTTTTTCTAGCATGGATGCAACGTAGTTTACAAACGTCGTAAAAGGAGATGAGTTCATTGAGATGGATTTATTACACTTCTCAGCTTTGACCATGGACCCTTTCATTCCCACCAAAGCCAGTGGTTGGATGTCAGAGGGTGTAAGTGCTTTGTGTGTCATAGCTGGTCGCACTAGTGTATTGCATACTACCTCTAATTGTGTTGATTTGGCTTCCCTCTTGTGATCAGCATATGAGTTCAGCTTTTGTTTTGTTGTGGGCATCGTTATCCCTTATCAAAGGGGCTCTCTCCACATGCATGATGCGATGCGGAAGTGTTCTCCACACTGCTCTACCACACATTATTTCAGATGGGTATTTGTTAATGATACCATGGGCATACTTCTTTAATCCTGCAGGAATTAGCAAAGCACCTGAACTACTGCACTATTCCTCATGTGGCTTATCTGAACCAGTCATTTGTGACTGTTTATGAAGTTTTTAGGCAAGCCATTGGCTTGGTGCCATATGTTAGTTACATTGCGATCGATCACAAAATACTAAATAGTCTGCAAAAAGCATTTCCAACTGAAGGGTGGCTCATTACCAGACTTTGCAACAGAAGGTATCCCATCAGTTGAAAATATCTTTTCTAGACTCGGAATTACTAATGCTGCCACCATCGAGTGAATTACCTGTTTTCAGTATACCTCAAGAATGCATCCATTAAAACTAGAATATAAAGAACACTACATAGTGGACCAAAGAAATCAACTGATACTTATTCCAATATGTTTTTTGGAAGTGGTGACATGTGTAAAGGCTCCATTGAGAGCTTCTTCCTGAAGCTATGGCAAACTCGACAGTGTACCAGGGTGCCTGCCCCTATTTTATCAAGGCCCAGAAACCAAAACCTTTGCCTCATAAGACGTTTAGTAGACATGTGTAGATCACTGTGTGTCCATCATGCTGAAGGAGACTAGCACTTGAAAACTAAAGTTCACTTTGGATGCATCAAAACATCTTTGTATCTTCCGAGTTGAATGTGATGTGAAGAATCCTGCGGATCCCTCATTAAAACCCAGCCTAAGGTCTCCTCTCAGTTGGTCAGTGGAAAGCAGATGCTTTCTGATCCCAACTCTGGGGGTGGTGTACTGCGGGAGGATCACCTGGGTAAAGACAGGAACCTAGGGTAGTGAGGAGATTCCGTCAGATGAAACACATTATCTTTCCTCTGATAGGGATATTCTTACCACTGCGCCAAAAGAGGTGATGGCTTATTGTCATTTTAATGTCTTTCAACCTCTCATTAAATCCACGGTTATAAACCCTAAGGTTGTGACGTCAAAGCACACAATACCAAAAGAAAGACCCTTTTTGACATCTACAATTAAATGTCCTCCTCCGTTCCAAGGATACACTACAAAGGATTTGTGGAAATGCTACCTTCTCTAAAGCATACTCCTCCATAAAAGTTAAAACCCACAGACCCTCTGTTAATAATATGAAGGGAATTAAATATACCCTTATAAGCAGAAAAAACAAACTTTGTTAAAACAAAGTACATGTCCCAAAAGGTTAGACGGACTGAAATGAGGAAGAGGGCTGAAGAGTCATGTAGATTTAGTGGTCAGGCAATTAAGCCTAAGAAGTATGGCTGGAGTCAGGCAACTGAAACAAATGGCTAACACTTGAAGCCAATTGTCAAACCTGTGAGGCATAAAAGGCCCCCGCGCGAAAGCAGAGGAGGAAGGAGCTTGAGCAGGAGTAGGAAGGCTGGCAGTAGTAGTAGCAGAGGAGAAGCGGAAGGCTGGCAATTCACGAGGAAGTGGGAGCACAGAAGTGGCACATTTCACCAGCAAGTTCTGAGAGGGTCGTATGTTCCCTAAACCTGTATTGCAGATGCAGAAGACGTGCTGAAAGTGAAGTTTTCCCCATGTGAGCCGAGTTGCAGTGATTGCAGAGCCAAGGGCATACAGGAGCCCAAGGACAGAAGCAGAATGCAAGCAGAGGGTCTCAGGAGTGGAAGAGACTCCCAATTAAGGTGGCCAGACCGGAGATACCTGTACTGGAGAAGGGTGTGAGTCCCAAGTGAGCCTCAAGTAGTAGCAGTAGTCGAGGAGGTTAGGAAAGCAGAGCAACCTGCAAACGTTTTGTTGCTGAAGCCGGTGAGTGAAACATGGCATCCATATTCACTCAACAAGCCCTGCCAGTAACTATAACCAGCTCCAAAGAGGTTTGCATATAGATAAAAGCAAGTAGAAGTTGTTTGTTATTCTTAAGTAGGCTGTTAACAATGGAAACATAACCTTTGTGCTTATTCTGAAAGCTGCAGTGTCTGCATGAGAAGTAAAAGCTATTACATCCATTGTTGAACTCTTTCGTATTACCGGAGTGGTCGCGTGTCCTTAATTGTGCAGACAGAACGCTTACTGGATCCATTCCAAAAACCTGGCATGAACATCTTATAATAGTTACATAGTTAGAAGTGAAAACTGCATCAAAGGAAGGTTGTGTATAACTAATTGTGTTTCCCAAGAGAAGTCGCAAGTTGCCTCATTGAGATTACACAGGAATACAATTACATCCAATTTACCTTAAAGAGTGGTTGCGTGTGCCTAATTATGTTTTCACTTTAAAGAATGAACCTTGCATTATACAGGATTGGCATTCTTTATTTCAAGACGTTACTATAGTAAAGAGGAGAACAAGCATTACCCAAACCAAGAGACAAACCCCTTATATAATGAAGCAAGCCTTGTTAAAACCCATCCACCTAATCTGTGAAGTTGTCAACAGTTCAGTAGCCTCAGATATAAGTGTGGCATCCTTATCTGAAGCATGAAGAGTGGCACTATGGCTTCTGGGTAATTACTTGAGCAGAAAAGGTATGAGCAAGCTGGGGAAGGGGAGCTGGGTGCTTGTAAAGAATGTACAGAAGTTGACCTGTAATGTTAAAAGACTGCTGAAGCTGAAAGGAAGTAAGTCTTGTGGGCAGAGGCAGGTTAACTTTGTGGCAGTCAGACAGACGGAAGAGGCAAAGAGGCAGCCCCCTTTTTGGAAGTCATTAAAGGGAAGTGCCTTGCCTACCTGAGGAGGTTGGATTGTCTTGTCAGACTTTGCCTGATAATGAAGAGGTCTAAAGCAGTGGGAGAAGTTCTTGAACTGTGGTGGTATATAAAGTTGTCAGCGGATGTCACATTGGAGTGGTTTGAAGTAGTGGCATACTGTGGGACGAAGGTGACTGTAGAAGCAACCTAAAGAGAAGCATCCTGACAAATAAGCCAAATGCACTACAGAAGTTCTAACCCATTGTAAAGTTGTAGCTGGAGAACTTATATAACTATTCCATTTGAACTGTGCCAGAGAATCTTGAAGAGAAAATAACCAAGATTACCATTGGTGCTATTTTCATTTCTGGAATTGCAAGGGGATGTTTTCAACCAAACCAAAGAATTGTTATCAGTGGATTTTTCTTTGATGAACTTTTATTTTGACTTGGAACTGATAAGAACTGGTTCAAGACTTTTCTTTTCCTTTGAACATTTGAAGCTGATTTTAAACCCTGGGAACCAGATTTTACCCAGGACAGGTGAAGGTCATTCAAATATTGTCCAGTTATTGTTTATTATCTAATGTTGCTTTGACACATCTTTGAATGGCTGTTGTTTAGAGCGAGGTACAGTTTACCCATACTTGAGATTGTTCCTTTAGCCTTTAGACTAGGTAGGGAATTCCTCAGTAGAGTAGGGCAAGCAGGCTTTATTTGCAAACTTTTACTTTAATAAAATGTATTAGTTTGAGAAAACTACAAGCAGTTGTCCACATCACATTACTGACCCCGCATAGTGACCACTGTCTTAATGTACTACATCAATATGGCGCCATTGCTGGGAGTTGATGAGACACATAGCTAAAGTATAATGGAATCAGCGCAAAACAGGTGAGCCATATCAGCCAGAGACACAGCTATGGGTCTCTCATTAACTGCAATGTAATTAACATTCTCTTCCCTCATTGATCATACCAGAGGATTTGGAGTGAAGCTGGCGATGAGCAAAAATATCAGCCAAATAGCATCCTTTCCTGTTTTGTGAATAATTCTGGAATTGTAGTCTTGCTAATTAATTACAAATTGGCATTCTTTCCACATGCATTCACATCTGTCGTATTGCTTGGAGTTTTTCTTCATAGGGCTTTTCAATGATACACCAAACACATTCTTTCCCACCAGGTTTGAATGGTTTTGGACTTCATTCAGCATGTGTACAAATTTCGGTCTGTGTTTTGAAGGTGCAGACCTATTTATAGCTTCCACTATTCCCCATCTAGTGGCAGGTGATCTCAAACCCATGCAGTGGGCATCAGCCAAACAAACAAAAATATTTCTTGATCATAGACTCAACAAATGAACAAATAGGTATGTAGTGCAAAGCAGTCACCACATTTGCACAATGCGGAACCGTGGAACCCAAAAGACCAAGAAAGCCAGTCCTTAGTAATGGTTGAACCCATGAAGTATATGCTGCTGAAATGTTAAACTAACGAAATCCCATATGTATGATACAATTATTCGAAACCTAGAAACAAGTCTTGAGCTGGATTTTACTGATAAGGTACTATTAACAGAATATGAACACATGAAGGTAAAAATGCTACCACTAGTATCTGCTTCTGTCAAATCAATTAGGAAGAAAACATTAACTCAGCCCAACTGGTATGGTGGAGTGTGCCGTACAGCAAAAAGGGATATTCAAAATTGTGTCAACTCAAAACCCGGCGTGGACAGGATTAAGCTTCAAGCGCTAATTACAAAACCTTGATTTCATCCAAAAAGAGGGAATCCATTGCAGATAAATGGAGTACTCTGCAAACTGCGCTCAAGCCTGGGAATAATTCCCTTTTTTGGAAATTGGTTCACAATAGAGACTCGAGTGATAAACAATGTGACCAATGTTGCATTAGTGGCGAAGTTTGGAAGTCACACTTCGCAGCTTCATATTATGATCCTTCCTTTAATTCCCCTTGTCTCCTACCAGTTTCATTGGTTCCTGACCATTTGTGTATCTCAGTGAAAGAAATAGAAATCGCTATGAGTTCCTTCAAGAGGGGAAACGCCGTAGGCCCTGATTTAGTACCATTTGATCTTTTCAAGGACGAGGTGGCCACTTGGGCCACCATCTTTTGTAAGATCTTCAATGCCATCTTAAAGCAGGGAGCTTTCCTGAGCTCCTGATGTAATGCAAAGTTTATTCCTATTCTTCAGAGAGGGGACTGGATAGCCCTTCCAACTACCATCCGATTTCTCTTTTACACGGTACTGGTAAACATTTTGGAAAGGTTATATTACACCATGCCCAGAAATGGCCGGATATATTTAATATCTTTGTTGAATTGCAGGCTGGGTTTAGAAAGAACAGAGGTACAATAAACCAGTGTTTACTTTTGTATCGGTTAATTTTAAAATGCACAGTTTTATTGAAAATTAATTTATATGGTGTATTTAGATTTGAAAACTGCCTTTGATTCGATTTCGAGGGCGACCCTGTGGCAGATTTTGTCATCTCGCAATGCCCATCCTACCTTGATCTCGATAATAACCCAACTGTATTCCGGAACCAAGCCTTGTGTCCGTTATGGTCTGGGTAGGCAGTCAACCTTGCAGTTTGCAGTAAACACAGGTGTGAAACAAGGGTGTGTATTGGCACCCCATCTTTTCATTATTTATATTCAGGAAATGATTGATGCTTTGTTAAAGGGGTGCCAAAACTGCCCGAAATTGTCTGCAGACAAATATCCAGCTCTCTTCTATGCGGACAATGCTGTTTTAATATCAACAACCACCATGGGTCTAGAGAAAGCCTGATCTATTTTTAAGGCTAAATGCGAGGAGCTCTAACTAAATTTAAATACTGCCAAGACCAAATTAATGGTGTTCAATCCCCGTCAGCATAAACGTAAATCTATTTGGCTGAAGGTCAACAGCACTAATTGAGAACTTTGATTATCTTGGGGTTAGATTCCAGGAGTATCCCGGTTGGGGGGCACAAGCAAGAAAAGCAGTGGTCCATTTACATGGGGCCACTAAGACATATTTTGCAAGGCATCAGAGACGGGCCGTATCTCCTGTACTGAATTTGTATGATAAGCACGTTTTACCTGCTGTTTTATATGGATGAGAGCTTTGGGGGCATGTTAACTGTGGGCCATTAAAGACAAAATAAGATATATTTTTTTAACTTTTGCTACTACTCTCCCTGAGTGCCCCTTCAGCTCTTACCCACTTAGAACCTGGCACTGGCTTGATTGGCGCCAAGGCTATGTTAAGTTCTGTTTTCCTCCAGTTTAGAGTGTGGCACCAACCAGGCCTAGGCAAATGTAGAGATGCATTAGCTCATTTACTGTCCCTAAACGCAGGGAAAATCCTTAATTAGTTTACATATATAAAGAAAATGCTTAGTGCTTTGGATGCCCCAGAGCTGTGGGAAAATCCAATGATATTATGATATGTAAATTGGGTTTATACTATTTATCTCACAACCCAGAGATCATTTGCAAACATTACTTGGATCTAATTTCCCTACCTTTTGAAAGATTGCTGTACATGTGCCGTAGACTGGGCGTAGACTGGGCATTTTTCTGGTCGCTTATTTTACCCATTCCTGGGGGGGTAACAGCTTCCGATTTTTGTCCGCTGTATGGAGCGACCAAAGAAACTGGAATGCGTTTTTTATTGATTTGCCACAGGACCTTGAGATTAAGACGTGTGCACCAGAGACCAATTCTGAAAGATGCTGGCATTCTAACTCAATGTTTACTCCCCCATGTAGTAATTGCAGCTGCTTAATACAGCCATAGGGCATGGTTGTTAAGAAAAAAGGCCCTGATCTAGCCTTGCACCCCTATTTTGTCAACACTGCAAGCATAGCTCTCCTTGTTTTAGCTGTCCATTGTTTTTATAGGTTTGAATTAGGTGCAATGTATATAACGTTGTGAATTCTGCCACAAGGTCGTTTTTATTTTATGTATTCACTGCATTTTATCAAATGTTTTTATTCTTGCCCGTTAATAAGGTATTGTATTTTAATTTTTGTCTGTTAACAATATAATGTATCTTATGCTTTTATGGCTCTTATGCTGAATAAAGCTGTTTTGTCTGTCTATCTATTAAACTAATCTCAGTTCATAACACACTTTCTTAATATAAAGATAAGATTCGATTGTTCATCCAATTGTCCCAAAACCTTTTAATGTGTTAAAGCAAAAAGTGGAAGGATAATGGAGACAGAGGTTGATGCCCAATGCAAATGTTGTCTTTGATTGATCAGAGTTGCTAGTGACACAGAATTGTGACCAAAAGCTCTTCTTTTTCCTTTTCAGGTTGCTTTTATGTTCGGGCAGCATTAATGACATTTTATTGTCAGGTACCACTTGTTCAATATGACTAGCTGTTCCCGGTGTAACATACGCCGTCTAGCATATCTTAAAGGTCAATATCGGTCGGTAATTCATAGAGTCACTTCTGCCCCCCTGCTTAAATATCAGAATTACTACTGATTGCTTCCAGGAAGGGGGCGTAGGTCCATGTGACTTATTAATGGTCATTGAAAAGGCTAAATGTATTGGATGGAATGAGAGGTATGCGTGGTATAAGAACAGTATCTAAGTTCCATCGATCACACAATGTATTTTTGTAGATGCATAATTGTCCACCTTGTTCAATTGCAGAGTCCCCGTGATGGCATAAGTTTGCGTAGCAGCATCATTACAGCACCTACTTTCAGTTCTATCTCGTGAGGAGGCATTCGTCCTACAGTGTTTCGCTCTTTAGAGACTGAAATGTTGAGACAGTAATTAACTGTTCATTTACACTGAAATCACTGTGCCTTGTGTGACGAGAAGTGGGGAGGAAAGAAGTAACTTGAAATTATTCCAGATGTTTTTCGATAGTGGAAGCTGAAGTTAACTGTATCCATGCTCATTCTGTTTGTTGAAATGATAGCTATTGTTGAAGTGGCTGCACTTGGACAGTAGAGGGCAACCTAACACTGATAAATTGCATCAGCTGAGTAAGGAAACATACCTAAGCGTTTTCTATAGATAGATAGATTTTGTTAATCTTCTGACAGTTTATATCTTTGGGGTATAATTTAGTAGACGACTGTCATGATCCCTGCTTCCAAGGGGTCAGGACTTGCCCCACGACCTTGGCAGCAGGCCCATGACTCTAATCCCAGGAACCAGCCAGTCCCTATAGGGACCCTCTGGACCTTGTCCTGGCGCCAGTGGCGCCAGGCTCATGATGGTGACTGGTCCCGGCACAGGAAGCGCCGGGCTCATATTAGATAAGAGTGCTTGGTGGACCTACCTGTAGCAGACCATGCTGCTTACTTACCAGCTAACTGGTCTCCTGATCCTTCTCTGCCTGGAACTACTTTTTCTGTCTGGGTGGAGCAGGAGCCACTCCCTGGAAGCAGAACACAGGAACTCTTCTAGAAATCTGGAACTCTTTTCTTACCTGGGTGGGGCCGTGGAAGGAGACGCCTAAGCACTACAGAAGGCTATTTAAACCACACCCGATTGGTTTCACGTGCTTCGCGTTATTCTGCATCTGCAGCAGGACGCTCACCGTGTCAGCTCCAGGAAACCTCCAGCTCCAGATCCTGTGAACACGAAATAACCTGCTGGAATCCAATCTTCAGTCTTCTTCAGTCTTCTGCAGCTTCTGCAAAACAAAGGCACAGGTTAGGCTAAAGTAAAGGCAGTGAATCTACTTACCTAATCCAATGGCAGCATCCAAGGCGCCTTTTTCTGCCTTTCTCTTCCGGCATCCGACATCTGCAAAGAGAGAGAACTTCGGTCAGTAATATTCAACTACAAGTTCTGCTTACCTGTGTTACGCCCGTTCCAACTCAGCTCGCGCTGCATTCCGGCACCTGCAAGGCAAGATACATCGGTTAGTAACGCTTAGTTACAAGACTGCTTACCCGTCGCTTTCAATCTGTTCGCGCTGCACCTCAGCACCTGCAAAGACAAAAGAGACATTACGGAGCATTCTCCAGCGCTAGTGCAGTCTTTCTACTTACGTGCCATTAGAAGGATAATCTTCATCGTCACAGCATCTGAAAAGGGAAAGACATAGACTTTACAGACTTAAGACTTTTGAAAGAGAAGAGAACAATGCAAAAGGAACTTTAATACTTACAAGGCACGCTCGTGCATTAACGGCGTCTTCGCTCTCAGCAAATCCTCTGCTATCAAGAGGCAGAGCTCGCATCCAGTGAAGCAACTGGATCCAGCGCCCCTGCACAAGACGCAGGATGGAGAGCCCGGCATTTACCTATATAAGGTAAGCGCAATATCAACCCAGTTCCACGGGGAAAGAAAGGGCGAGAGGGGCTAGGAACTTTCCGAACCTTCCAAACACTAATACCTTGGTTTACCCTTGCAGACATCTCACTCTTCAGCTTAAACTGTCATTGGGAAGGGGGCCCAGTCCGGGAGCAAAACGAACCCTGCGCCTAACACTGAAGACAGTATCCTCGCCAGATCAAGACCTGCGCCTCCGGGGGAACCAGGTGAGCGTTACAGAACGCGAAGCCTTACCACAAAATTCCCGCCCAGGCGCAATGGAAACCTCAGACACAGACCAGTTGGCCCAATTACTCGGGGAGTTGAGGGCGGAAGTACACGCTACACGTCAGGAAACAGGGAGTTAGTGGTCTCCAAAGAGCGAACAGATGATTTGGCTAGACAATTGCTGCAAGCCCAAGCTGGACAAACTCCTCTACCAACCCCAAGTGGGGGCCACGCTCCTCCAGCTTCCTCGAATCCGGTACAAATCAATCTACCAGGAAATATACCTTTGGCTCGCCCGAACGCTTTTCAGGTGATTCAAAAAGGTTTGCTGTGTTCTTCAATCAATGTCGCTTGCACTTTTTGTGCAGACCCGCCGCTTTTCCAACGGACCAGGCTAAAGTGGCCTTCGTGCTCTCTTATCTCAGTGGCAGTGCCGCAGATTGGTCTGTTCCTTTAGTGTCTCAAGATGACCCCATTCTCCATAACTTCCAGGACTTCCAAGCCAGTATGGAGAAACTGTTCGCAAGGCACTATCAGGGACAGGCCTTGGACAATGAACTTCTTTCACTACGACAGGGCAATCAAGATCTTCTGACTTATATTGCATCATTTAACAGACTAGTGGTGGAAACCGGATGGCCGGAGGATAAGAGGATCACACTGTTTTACAGAGGTCTGCGTGGGGAATTAAAAGACGTTCTGGCTCAAGTGGTAAATCCTCCACAAGACTGTTCCGAATATATTGATCTGGTAGTGCAATTGGATCATCGACTACAGAATCGGAAAGCCGATCAATCCAGATTTGAAACCCGACTTTTTTCAAGGCCACAAAGTTCTACGAAAGGAACTGATTCCGTGGAACCCATGCAAATAGGGGGTGTAAAAGGACCTTTAACGCAAAAGGAGAGGGAAAGGAGGAGACAACTGCAATTATGCCTCTATTGCGGAAACTCAGGGCACTTTCTTCGAGATTGTCCAGTGAAGCCCAAGAAGAAGATAGTAGGGGCGTCTGATAAAGGTACCGAGAATTCTGAGCCGGGAAACGACCTCGCCCGGCAAGTGTAGAGGTCCGCTTGCCGAGCGTTAAAACCAGTTCTTTGACCTCGCATTTCATCATGCCCATGGTCCTCGTGAGTCCTGAACAACCTAATCGTATGCATGCCATTAAAGCATACATTGATAGTGGCGCAATCGGGAATTACTTGGACTGTGAGCTGGCCGCCAGGATGAATCTGTCTCTTTGTCCAAAGACGGTGAAAGACGTCATTACCACCGTGGATGGGACGGAAATAGCTTCCGGACCCGTAACTCACACCACCATGGAAGTAACGTTAGTAAGCCAAGATGGGCATCAAGAGAAGATCGTGTTTGATATGATCAAGGCCCCTCAGTTTCAAGTCATCTTGGGAGTTCCTTGGTTGGAGAAACACAATCCTCAAATTGATTGGCGAGCAAAGACAATCCGGTTTCCAGAATGCGCTTCTACCTGCTACCCTCAGCTCTCCACCAAACTAGCTGCAACTGTTTCTGAGAGTCCGCAACTGCCTCCTGAATACCAGGAATTCCAAGATGTCTTTCGGAAAGACCAAGCTAATTCTTTGCCTCCTCACAGATCATACGACTGTCAGATAGACCTGATTCCCGGATCCACTCCTCCGTGCAGTCGGATTTATGCCCTTACTGAACCTGAAAATCTCCACCTAAGGCAATATTTGGACCAGTACCTGGCTAACGGATTCATCCGTCCTTCGCGGTCCCCGGCCTCCTCAGCTCTGTTCTTCGTGCCAAAAATGGAGGGAGACTTAAGAACGTGTATAGACTACCGTGCCCTGAACCAGATTACAATTAAGAACAGGTATCCATTGCCATTGATCCCAGAACTACTTGACCAAGTCAAAAACGCCTGCATATATACTAAGTTAGACCTCAGAGGAGCCTACCATTTGGTGCGAATAAAGGAGGGCGATGAATGGAAGACGGCCTTTCGTACCAAGTATGGACTGTTCGAGTATCAAGTGATGCCCTTCGGGTTGTGTAACGCACCGGCCGCATTCCAGTTCTTTATGAATGACGTGCTCCGTGAACTCATTGATGTGTGTGTAGTTGTATACATTGACAACATTCTGGTTTATTCGTCCTCTGAGGCAGAACACCGAAAACATGTAACCGCAGTACTGGAGAGGCTCCGCAAACACAAACTTTTTGCAAAATTAGAGAAGTGCGTCTTTCATGTTACTGAGGTCGAATTTCTGGGATTTATTTTGTCACCTAACGGAGTTCACGTGGACTCGAGGAAAGTAGATGCAATAATCAAGTGGCCCTCACCATCATCTGTAAAAGGGGTTCAAAGTATGTTGGGCTTCGCCAACTTCTATCGCAGGTTTATTCCAGACTTTTCTCGGGTAGTCCAACCCATTACAGCTCTCCTCAGAAAAAACAAATGTTTTGAATGGTCTACCGAGGCAGAACAAGCCTTTCAGGAGCTAAAGACTAAATTTACCTCCGCCCCGATTTTAAAACATCCCCGCCCGGAACTACCTTACATCGTCGAGACCGATGCCTCCAGCCTTGCTATGGGAGCAGTGCTTTCACAAAGAGATCCAGAAACCAACCAGTTGCACCCCGTGGCGTTTTGGTCTCGTAAATTATCAGCCCCAGAAATCAATTACACCATTACCGATAAGGAACTGTTGGCTATTAAGTCCGCCTTTAAGGCCTGGCGGCATTATCTCTTAGGAGCCCGACACACAGTCACGGTCATTACTGACCATCGTAATCTACAGTATCTTAAATCAGCCAAAGCTCAATCCTCCAGACAACTTCGCTGGGCATTATTTTTTGCCGAATTTGATTTTATAATCACCTACCGACCAGGCAATAAGAATGGTAAAGCGGATGCCCTCTCTCGAATCGGAGTAGAGGAACACATGGTTAACCCTGAGCTCGTACCTATTATTCCTGAACAAAGAATCCTGGGTTTGATCAGCATGCAATCCATTGAAGAAATTGAAACCCAGGTTAAACAACTTGTAACTCCAACGGACATACAAAAATGGCAGCTTCAGGGGGAAGACTTCACAGTAAAGAACGACTTATTATACTTCAAGGAACGACTTTATCTACCCTGTACCAGCTTACAAAATCAAGTCATCTCTTGTTATCACGACTCCTTAATGGAAGGACACCCGGGTATGGCCAAGACCTCGGAAAAGGTCAAGCGTCACTTTTGGTGGCCATCTTGGAGAAAAGACATCAGAAACTTTGTCATGTCCTGTGGAGTGTGCGCCCAGAACAAGAGTCCTAAGAAAAAACCAGCAGGCCTCTTACAACCACTTGAAATCCCACCTCATCCCTGGCATACCCTTTCCATGGACTTTATCACCGACTTACCTCCCTGTTCCGGATACAATACAATCCTGGTAATCGTAGACTTATTTTCAAAAATGGCACATTTCATCCCACTAAAGGGGTTACCGTCAGCAGCAATCCTGGCTCGAGAATTTCTTGAAACCATCGTTCGGTTGCACGGCTTTGCTTCAGTTTTAATCTCAGACAGAGGAAGTCAATTCATCTCCCACTTCTGGCGGAGTTGCTGTCGGTTAGCTCAAATTGATGTGAGGCTTTCCACCAGTCACCACCCACAAACCGATGGTCAGACCGAAAGGACCAATCAGACTTTGGAACAGTACCTACGCTGCATGCTGCAACAGACAGGAGGAACTTGGAAGGACATCCTTTGGATAGCCGAGTACGCTTACAATAACTCAGTCCACTCTGGAACCGGAAAGACCCCGTTTTTTCTTTTGTATGGTAATCATCCTCGAACCTCTAACCTGGATCCACCTCAGGATCTTGGAACACCAGCAGTTGACCACCTACATTCAACCATCACCCAAGCCTTCAAGGAAGCTACTACCCACCTTCAAAGGGCCAAGGAACAATACAAGAAAGGAGCAGATCAACATCGAAAGGAAGCCCCTCAATACCAAATAGGAGATCAAGTCTGGTTATCCACCAAATATTTACCCCTAAAGGGACCACGCACCTTTAACCCAAGATACCTGGGACCCTACTCTGTTACTGCCATAATAAATCCAGTAGCGGTCAAGTTGGATTTACCCCCTCGCATGAAAATGCACCCAGTCTTCCATGTTTCACTACTAAAACCAGTTCAACCAGAAACCCGATTGACTAAATCTCCTGAACCTATCCTAGTTGACGGAGAACTTGAGTTTGAAATCAAAAATATCCTGGATTCCAAGATCTCCAAATCAAAACTACACTACCTGATTGACTGGAAAGGCTACGGCCCCCAAGAAAGATCTTGGGAACCTGCAGAACATGTACACGCACCCCGACTAATCAAGAAATTTCATCGGACATTTCCTAACAAACCAAGACCTCCGGAGAAGTCAACCTTGGGAGGGGCCTTGAGGGGGGGTGCTGTCATGATCCCTGCTTCCAAGGGGTCAGGACTTGCCCCACGACCTTGGAAGCAGGCCCATGACTCTGATCCCAGGAACCAGCCAGTCCCTATAGGGACCCTCTGGACCTTGTCCTGGCGCCAGTGGCGCCAGGCTCATGATGGTGACTGGTCCCGGCACAGGAAGCGCCGGGTTCATATTAGATAAGAGTGCTTGGTGGACCTACCTGTAGCAGACCATGCTGCTTACTGACCAGCTAACTGGTCTCCTGATCCTTCTCTGCCTGGAACTACTTTTTCTGTCTGGGTGGAGCAGGAGCCACTCCCTGGAAGCAGAACACAGGAACTCTTCTAGAAATCTGGAACTCTTTTCTTACCTGGGTGGGGCCGTGGAAGGAGACCCCTAAGCACTACAGAAGGCTATTTAAACCACACCCGATTGGTTTCACGTGCTTCGCGTTATTCTGCATCTGCAGCAGGACGCTCACCGTGTCAGCTCCAGGAAACCTCCAGCTCCAGATCCTGTGAACACGAAATAACCTGCTGGAATCCAATCTTCAGTCTTCTTCAGTCTTCTGCAGCTCCTGCAAAACAAAGGCACAGGTTAGGCTAAAGTAAAGGCAGTGAATCTACTTACCTACTCCAATGGCAGCATCCAAGGCGCCTTTTTCTGCCTTTCTCTTCCGGCATCCGACATCTGCAAAGAGAGAGAACTTCGGTCAGTAATATTCAACTACAAGTTCTGCTTACCTGTGTTACGCCCGTTCCAACTCAGCTCGCGCTGCATTCCGGCACCTGCAAGGCAAGATACATCGGTTAGTAACGCTTAGTTACAAGACTGCTTACCCGTCGCTTTCAATCTGTTCGCGCTGCACCTCAGCACCTGCAAAGACAAAAGAGACATTACGGAGCATTATCCAGCGCTAGTGCAGTCTTTCTACTTACGTGCCATTAGAAGGATAATCTTCATCGTCACAGCATCTGAAAAGGGAAAGACATAGACTTTACAGACTTAAGACTTTTGAAAGAGAAGAGAACAATGCAAAAGGAACTTTAATACTTACAAGGCACGCTCGTGCATTAACGGCGTCTTCGCTCTCAGCAAATCCTCTGCTATCAAGGGGCAGAGCTCGCATCCAGTGAAGCAACTGGATCCAGCGCCCCTGCACAAGACGCAGGATGGAGAGCCCGGCATTTACCTATATAAGGTAAGCGCAATATCAACCCAGTTCCACGGGGAAAGAAAGGGCGAGAGGGGCTAGGAACTTTCCGAACCTTCCAAACACTAATACCTTGGTTTACCCTTGCAGACATCTCACTCTTCAGCTTAAACTGTCGGGGGGAAGGGGGCCCAGTCCGGGAGCAAAACGAACCCTGCGCCTAACACTGAAGACAGTATCCTCGCCAGATCAAGACCTGCGCCTCCGGGGGAACCAGGTGAGCGTTACAACGACACATGGGCAGGTGTTTGTATATTTATAGCTCAGTTTTGGTGGCTGTATTTGGTGCTTGCAGGACAGGTATGTTCTCTTTTTTACACATTTTATGTAATAATAATTCTTTTATAGGGATGCATGAGTCACGGGTTACTAGTTATTTTCCCGCTTCTTTCTGACACATTAAAAACGTTTTTGGACAATTGGATGACCATAGAATGCATCTTGATAGTAAGGAAGTGGGCAATGAACTAAAACCAATAAAGCGACAGTTGGAAGGTTTTGAATTAATCAGAACCACTGGCATTGCTCTAGGCAACCTTCCACACCACTGTTTTGTAGCCCATCTCCGCCAAAAGGGGTCAAGCCCTATGCAAATCAGTCAGGTACTGCTACCAATGGGAGCAGCCCTGCCGAATTGCTAGGTCAGGTCCCCTCTGCACGAAAACACAAGCAACCCCAGAATATACATGGAGCTCTGAATACAAGACTTATCTTTGGGCGTCACACTTGAAAGTACACATAACAAGAAGACATACGAACGCTTGTGGGTTACGCGTATTTGTTGCCATTTCATTTAAGGAATAGGCCCCATAGCAGGTCCATTCCAAGTACATGCAGTCCAACGAACTATCATTTCAACTCGGAAAGCTTTGCCTTGAAAAAGACCAAAAGTAGTCGAAACACGTGTTGGCAAAGATTGGCAAAGACTGTACCAACTTAAACTGGCAATTCTGATTAAACAAAGGATTGTATACTGGAATTTGATTGTTTTTCTAATTAATACATGTGACAGTGCATCTTCATGGAACAACAGCAAGTGTTATCCATATGGCACAGCACTACCCAAAGTGTGGGCACTGAAGTTGTTGCTGGTCCATCAAACCTTGAGGCTGTCCATACCCTGCATACATTAACCGCAAAAGCCCCGGTGGGGCAATAAAATGCCTCTCTGCAGAAGGTAGGATCTCATGCACCTTTAGGATCATCAGGTGCACTCCACAAGTATGGTTGAGGCATCTGAGCTGGGTGTGGAGGATCCCAAATGTCTGCTGAATGGGATTACAGGCGTGTCTGTGGGTGTATGCACTACGTTGCCCTTTCTCCACTGGTTTCTAAAAAGGGTTAAGTAGATGCCTCCTAAGGGCATACCCAATATCATCTGGCTGCAATTAGAGGTTTTGTGTCAACTGTGTCACAGTCTGTGCATGGGGATATGTGTTGCACTGGGATGCCCTCTACCCATACCAAGCAAACATGTTTCACCATATTCTCTTGCCTCAAATTGGTGTGAATTTGACGCGCGGCAATCAAAATCACTGTAGTGAGTGGATCTGAGGTAAATAGTATTCAATTTCTGCATAGTGTTGCTGAGCGTTCAGTGAATGCTGGAACCTCCTTTCCCTGTACAGGTGTTCTGTGGTCAAGGTTGGTCTCAGTACCTCTTGAATGGAATTGACGGTACCTCACACCCGTTGGAACCTCGCTATTCCGTAGAATGCCAATTACAATTAAGATTCAACATGTTACCAGTCCTGTGGAATACTGGTCCCTGGAAAGGGAACAGCGATTATGTATATGTTGAAACAGCACGCCATGTCTTGACTCAATGTATCTCTTTGAGTTCACTGTACAAGAAGGGCTATGTCAAATTCCACAACATCGAATCTGACCAATTTTGGAGCAATATATTCCCTGCGGAATCTCTGGTCACAACCGCATCTGCACTCCACATTTGGCAGATTGTGAAAGCCAAATTGATTACTTCTCAAATTGTATTCAACCAATTTTCTTTAATGTGTTTAATGGGATATATGCACTGATATTGCACTTTATTTAACGAAGAATAATCAAATTAATTCTTGTTAATGGTTTCAGACTGCTGTTACATTTTTAAAGCATTGTATTATCTAATTGTCCAACATGATGCTATCGACAAAATTATATGATGATATTAATTTATACCGTTGAAGAACCTTTCGTATCACTTTGTTTTTACGGTGTAGTTCGAAAGGTCGTTTTTTGACCATGTGCACTTAATATATAAAAACAATTTAAAAAAAGATAGAGCTCAATGAGCCTGGTGGGGCTTGGCCATCCTAGGCCTGAACTGGGGCTCTGGCCTGACCCTTCTCTCAGGTCATTGTCTGCCCAAAGCAGGGGCTGATCAAGAGCTTTGCCTGCTGCCCCGTAACATGGAAAATCATTAAAATAAAATGCTCCAGGCATGCTGCTTGCACGTTCCTGTCTCGACTGCTAGACTTCCTGTCCTATCCCAGCCACCTTACTGACTGGGATGGGCCAGAGCACTTCCTGAAACAACCAGGGAGAGGCTGGCAGGGGAATTTAAAGGTATGTCAAACATCCGACTTACCTCCACATTGTTTGTTCTCTTTACCCATTCTCCCCCAGCTTTCTCCTCATTATTTGAAAAAAATACTCATGCTGTCCACACCATGCCCCAAGTGCCACCATCTCCTTTTTTCCCCTGCTCTCCTGCCGTCCCCAAAACAGCAGCGCTGTCCCTCTCCCCAGTACCAACACCCCTTTGTTCTCTTTTTCAGCACCTCTTCCCATAAAAAAGACTGACGCTGCCTCTTTAACCTCCGCCCCACCTACCGGCGTGCCGCCATCCCCCTTAAATAAATAAAGAATAATTCTTCCAAAAGAACATGAGTAATTTGTTTGTTGACCTCCACCCCTGGTCCAGCCACCATGCGACTCTGGCTCGGCCCGCGCTGACCCTCTAGAGCGAGACCCAAAGGCTTGGTCCTGGCTCGTTCCTACCCCATAGTTCCCTGCCTCTGCCGGCTCTACTCAGTGGTAACATGAGAAGGGACATTACAAGAAGTTGCAATGAGTACGTTGAAAAACAAATATCTTTGGTGTGAAATACATGTATGGTCACTACTATGTACTTAATATTTACTTGTGGCAATGAACTTAAATAAGGAACTTACATTGAAGACTTACTTGCAAACTCCTACTTGCTTCCTGTCTACTGCATACCACAAAACTATTGAAAAACTAGGCACTGCCATAGTGGTATTAACTGGACGCTGATAGTAGCAGGTGCAAAGCCCAAACTGTTAGGACAATGTGCATGTGCAGGAAATTGCACAAATACAGGCGAAAGATGTAGCTGAATCAGGCGTGGAAAAACAGCGTGTCCATGGAAAGTACACAGAAATACGCAAAAAAACCCACAAAAAGTGAGCACGTGATTTGCTAAAAATTAAATCCCTGTCAGTATTTAGTCCAATCCGGAAATGGAGCAAGCGTGCTAGAAAAGTGTGACAATGATTTGCTCAAGAAAATGGTTGTCACCAATTTCTCCAATCAGGATACAATACAAAGCAAAAGTCTATGACAATCCTGCAAGTAGGTACACATATCCAAAATAGCTGCTCCAGAACACAATACATATGGACGCATGAGAAAGAGGAGGGAAAACATTCACAGTACGAGTGTCAATCTTTGATATAGCAGATTAGGAGGTCTGTTTGAGGAGCCACTCACCCCCACCCTGTCCCGTAGGTAGTCCTCAACATGATAAACATATCAACCGTTTGCAGTACTATACACGCGGGATCTCCTACTTGTGTATGCCTCTTTCTACCACACAGAGTGCAAAACTTTGGCGATAAAAGCTTTGACCTTTTACAGTATCGGCTTTATGAAAAACCTGGCATGCATATATTTTGAAGACAAGGGTGTATTATCACGGTATGAGTTCTGCCTGGCATCAGAGATTGCCCTCATGTAGGACAGTAAGCCCCAAATGCATTGGCCATTATCTCTGCCACCGAAGAAATGATGAGGATGAAGGAGCTACACTAATGAAGAATGTAACACAGAGCGATGAAGACTGAAGCCATTTTCTCTAACTACATATAGACTTTCATGCAGCACTTACTACAAGGGCGCTGTCAATGCTGGTGCTAATCCCCAAATTATTTAATTCTTTAAGTACTGGCCATGTTGGCATGGGAGGTGTCCAGACTGCACCTCCCATGCAGGCATATGCCATACACTGCTAGGGAAGTTGGTAGCAGCCTTGCATTTTCTTCGCCACTGGCTTCTTTCAGAGGACCAGATGCATCATAGTGGGATAAGCACTGGCCTCCTGGTCACATGCTTGTCCCCAGATTCCCAATGGGATCATGTCCTCTGTCAGACAACTCATCTCCATGAGACAAATAGGATGAGGATTCAACATGGGAACCCTCCCGTCCCCTGCACACTTTCAGGTGTTTGGACTAAGTCCACTATTGTGACAAATAGGATGAGGATTCAACATGGGAACCCTCCCGTCCCCTGCACACTTTCAGGTGTTTGGACTAAGTCCACTAGTGTGTTTGGGTCAGAGGGAGCGATTCTGGAGGTGGGGGAAATTCCCACCGCCACTTCTACAGGAAGGTCTCCAGGGTCTTCCTCCACAATGGTAGCCTTCTGCTTATAGAGGTTACCCGTGATCTTTGGTTGATCTCCATTTCTCCCATCGTTTGTTTCTCTTTTACCTTTTTTAGTGCAAGTGGAAAGTTTTTTTGAGCGTTTGCCACTGATCGGGTTACGTGCCCGCGTTCCCATTGTATTGGTAGTACTTCGCAATCAGTAGCAGTGCTATTTGTTTTTACTCAGGAAGAGTACTGCAGAATAATGATAATGTTGAGGCAAGGGAAGTGGTCAAGCCGGTTTTCTTATACAGAGAAGTATGTGGCAGTAGAAATAAAGTTAAGTGCTTTGATAAGCGGCAATAAAAGTTCTTCCACAGCAGTGCGGTAAAAACCACACCAATAATAGGTCCGACTCCCGCAGGCTGCTACCGTTCGAGCTTCCTCTGCTGTTCCGGGGCGAGGGGAGATCTGCCTCAGGGCCAGCCAACAGAATGAATGGAGTATACCGAGGTGATATTATTCATGTAAAAATCAAACAGCTTGATTCAAAGTGTGGATCATCTGACAAAATCACATGCAATGTCATGTAGTACGCTGAGCAAAGCAGAGGGCTGAAGCAAAGAATAAAGGCAAGTGGCTATGGCAAGATAATCTAGCATTGCATACTTTGCGAGAGATCAGCATCTATGGCTCAAAGGGCACAGCCCTGCAGTCGACTTAGCACTTTCAGTACGTACCACTGCTGCTGCTTCACCAGGGTAGACACTGACCTGAGAGAAAGGTCAGGCCAGAGCCCCAGTTCCGGCCCAGGCCGGCCAAGCCCAACCGGGCTCGCTGTGCTCTATCAGTAACTATCAAAGACTGATGATGCTCTTCGCAGTGCCCTTTCCTGTGAAGTCACTTCTGTTGGTGTGAATACATAGACAAATTAGGAGGTTTGCATGTGGCCTGGGCAGATCTCTAACAGTTCAGATCTTGTATGGATAATGAGCCCACAGTTTTGTTATTTATTTAGGCTGCGTATGTGCTAAAATGCCATATTCCACTAATGTTACTAAAAAGTTGATGGTGGCATGGACGTGAATGACACTGTATGGAACTGGATGCACTGAGCTATTACGTCTAAAGAGACCTGGAAAACCATTCTGTAAAGTGGGCCTCCCTATATGGAAAATGTTGGATGGTGTGGGGTGGGTGCGCCTGTGTGAGTGAGAAATTAAATTATCATTGGATGTTTCAAAGAGAAGCTATGTCCCAGAGTTAACGACGCAGGCACAGGGCGAAAGGTGGAGCACTTCAAACATAAATATGAAATCCAAGAAGTCTACAAAGTACTGTTTAGAAGTAGGAACAACTTTTAAATTCACTCTTTTGGCCCATCATCAGTGAGCTTGAAACTTCAGAAAATGTTCATTTATTCAACGTAAACTCCTTTCCTGGATGTGAGCACCGGCTGCAAAGCTCGGCTGGTTTACAGGAGGAATGAAGCCCATCTGGGTACAGAATGTTTCCGACAAGCTGCAGCAACTGAACCTGGGGAGTGTCATGAAGAAGGCACATAGCGCCACTAACATGCCTTCCTCTTGGATGCAATCACATGGATGCAGTGAGAGCAAAAAGTACCAGCTGCGCGAGCTTTTCCCCTGTTGCTTATTTGCACTCCATTCTCATAGAGTGGCCAATGATGGAAGAGGCCTCCCTTCTCAGAGTATTGTACCTCTCACAGGGCCTCTCAGCTGAAGGACTATGAATGATGCTATGGTTTTAGTCTGTACGAAGTGTGAAAAAACAGACATAGTGCTGGAGAAATATTGATCTAAAACAGATTAAAAACCAATACACAACGTGCCCAACATGCAGATACAGTGACATTCCTTGGTCAAATGCAGTTAAGGGGTAGTTCACTCAAAAATGTTATGCTTGAAAAATGTTGGCAATAATAAAAAAGGTATATTTACATTGTTTTTTTTAAAACGTTCCTACAGCAAATCATTTTTAAAATGACCATTCAAGTGTTGATTTTCAAGCACTTGGAGGCAGCAGTTTTCTAAGTTGGAGCAGTTTTGTGTGTGAAAGCTAATGATGTGCTCTCGCTGCAACAATCGAGCAAAAGCCCCCTACTGGTAGCTTTTGCGTAATGCAGCATGAGAGCATCTAATTTTCCAGCATGCAGGCAGAGGGATTGTTGATGATGGCGACATTTAAAAAAGTGGAAAGTGGAGAACCTATTTAAGTGGAGAGAGCACTGTCCTCTGTGTGTTAGTGAGATTTTGCTTGCACTTCGGATTTCTAGCTCCTGTTGCCGGCATGCGCCACGTTGCTGGCAGCAGGGAGTTAGAAATCCTGAATCCGAGCAAAATCCTGCGAACACACAGTGGACAGCGCTCACGTCAGAGAGGATTGCAGGGCTCCAACGTGAGCACTGCGTGGTTCCTGCCAAATTCTGCATGACATCTAGTTGCCAAAATGGCTTTGTAGTGAAAATTTGAGTGAGGAAATGGGCAAATGGTGGTGCAGCAAAGGGCTTTATGTTTCAGCTGGATCCCTGTGCAGGCACCAAGCCTCAGTACAGTGTGATTAAAGCTTATTGTGTAGGTGTATCTGCTTACTCCATGTATTGTTGGTTCCACTGGAGTGACATTGCTTTTGAGGCATCATTGAATAAACACAGCAGGTGAATATACCTGTGCAGGAAGCATCACATGGCCCTGATGTGATCAGCTTTTCCCTCTCTCCATTTAAATAGGTTCTCCACTTTCAATCAACACTTGAATGGTCATTTCAAAAATGATCTTCCAGAGATTTAAAGAGGAAAACGGATCAATGTGCAGGCATGGACATAAATTGTATTCTGCAAAAGAAAGGTAAACGTATTCTGAATGCAGATTTTCCACACTAAAATGCATGGTATCTTTCGGATTCAAAAATGGCAACTAGTTACGGCTTGTTTCCAGCGAGCTTCCTTAGAGACAGTCATCCAAGATGGCTGCCTCCATGGAAGAGCTGAGATGGGAAGGAATGGGTGGGATTAGCCATGGGGATTTGCATGGCTAGGGGCAGGGAATGGGAGGGATTCAATAACCTAACAATTGTGTATCACTCCTCAAACATCAACTCCATTGAAATGCAATACAGAACCTCATTCAAAGCTCATATCTGAAGCTCTTATGTTAAGGATCTTATTTTGATGACAATAGTCTCAGCTTAAAGATAGCACTTTCAGTGCCACCTAATAGCTCAAACTAAAAAGGGATGTACAATGGCATTTATTAACCGACCTTTACTTGCGCATTACATTTGTTTTCAGAATAAGGTCAATTGGGAAGATTTTACTAAATGTTTCCCTTTCATTAAATGTTAATGCTTTACAAGTTTTGTGTGTGTCGCAGATCATACCAGTAGGTTGGCCTGTTAAAATCACAGAGAAAGAGATGTATTTGCTTGAAGTGGGTGCTTGTCGTTTTCAAATAGTCCAAAGGTTAGCAGTAAAGATTTAAATGAGCATTTGTCGTGTTGAAGTGTTATTGGTATCCAAACTGCTCCAAGGTATTACCATTGCAGTAGTTTCAAATGGCAGAAGAGGTTTTAGACATCATTTTGTTTGACCAGGACTTGAAAAATGCAAACTACCAAAGGCCTGATGGGATGTAAGAAAGTAGTAAGTCTTGCCCGTGCCACAAACACTTTTCAGAATTTATGAGTAGTACCTACCTTACGTTTGTCAGAAGGTGATGTTTTTTCTAGTTCATTTGTATATATCTGAATTTATGAAGAGTGTTCGCCAAAGAGCTGAGCATAACATTTAAACAAAGTAGTTGCGAAACAATTTAAAGTGTAAATGCAAATGACAGAACGGTCAACTATTATCAGAGGGTGGAGTAGATCTAGTGGGTTTTAAGGAGGGTGCAGAAAGCGGCAAGAGTGGTTTCTGAGGGAAATGAAGCGGAAGGGCATTCCAGAGCTTAGGGGCCGGCAGACAAAAAAGAGCGAAAACGTGATTAAGCATATGGGGGACGCAGAGAATGGAGAGAACGAGAACGAGAATAGAGAGTGACTGAGGAGGATAGACAGATAGGAAGGAGCAAGACCATGGACACACTTAAGTATAATAGCGCAATCTGAGCCGAGAAGCAAAGAAGAGTGAAGAGTCGCAAGAGAAGGGGCGGTGTGAGATGGAACAGTAGACAAATAAGAGAATAAAAGATTGACTGTAATTTTGAGAGGGCAGCAGGAGGGAGAACGAGAAAGTGCAAAGAGCAATGGTCAAGACAGGAGACTACCGAAGTCAGTTTTACTGAAAGGAAAATTATCCAAATGTTACAGATTACAAAGTGAGCAGAAAGCGGCAGTGAGGGTTCAAACAAACCACAAAGTTGCCGGGCAGAAGACAAGCATTGGGAGGGACAGAAAAGATGCAGAGGTGGGATAAAGGAATGGGGACAAGAGCAGAGAAAAGGCTTTCAGTTTTTGATAATTTAAAATGGCATGACTAGGACTCAGCCAGCGGTTAAGGGTAGAGAGACTTTGGCGTGAAGATGATGAGAGAAGACAAGGTACACAATGTGAGCATTGTCCCCCAGGTCAGTGAATTCAAAACGCAGAACTCTATAGCACCTGAATGAATTGGGAACACTGGCAAAATGTAGTGAATTCAAGTCCTCAGCCAGACTGTGTCTATTCCTTATTTTATGTATCACACCTTGAAGCATCTGTGAAGTATCTACACCAGGGGACCACTCTGGTGGTGATGTTGCACAGTATAAATATCCTTTAACATTAGCATTAACAGTGAATGTAGACTCGCCAAGGAGAGGTCCCGTAAATTGATGCTAATGCACTCAGTATTCAATAAGAAGACAACTTCAGTATGATTTCTTTTTGCAGCACAGACATATAACAGATGATCATTTCATTGTAACACACAGCATGACATTTGGATCTAGCTCATTAAACAATAAAGAGACTGGATCGGGCTCATTTATAGACCGCTAGGTTCAGCCCTTAGTCTGCCTACGGACAATCAAAAACTAAAGAACCAAACAGTCTTCCTCACTCTACCTCTTCAGTCCATAATATACCTACTAGGGCCATGTACCAAATAGGTCCCGAGTCGTTAAATTTCTTTAAACCATGTTTCACTTATTTTGTCAAAAGAGGACACACATATATATTGCAAAAGTTAATATATGCAAACATTACAAACATACCGGTTTCAGATGCACAATTCTACAATATTAGCATCTTGCCTGTTCTAAAATTTATCCTAAAAATGATTCGAAGTAAAAAACATACATAAAAATATTCATAAAACCACACCCTTCCTATACAAAACTAAAACCAATAGTGTAGTGTTATCACCAATTCATTTCACAGTGCAATAATGATGTGCAAATTAGCTAATAAAGTGCAATACAATGTTGGCTGGGCAGTATCAAACACCTCCTCTCGTTTGAGGATGCCTTACCAGAAGAATCTGTTCTTTATAGTCTCCCTTGATCTGCCTATAGGGGACGTCAATTTCAATTTAATAACAATTCTCCACACTGCTTGTTTTTCAGTGTGTATGACCCAACATGTTTCGTCTATCTCACAAAGACAAGTTCTTTCAATTGTCTGTAGACTTCTTCAGGGGACCAACAACAAACAACTAAACAAAACAGCCTCAAACATTCACTTTAGCCTGTTCCAGACTAGGCTAGTATTCTTGTTCTTCACGCAGTGTGAAATGTGGCGATTAGGAGTCCCAACGACAGACCGTGTCTGCAAAGGTATGAATTATTTCCCTTTGGGGACAGGAATCAGTTTGGTATCACGCTTCTAAATAGACGACACCAACTCAAACAAGATGCTTAGTAGCACTGAAAACAAGACGTAAATTCCTTCTGCTGACGCCATATATATTCGGATCGATGCGGATGTGCTGACTCCAACTCGCCGTGGATCTAGCTTTCATGGACAGATAATCGAGTGTATGTTGAAGTTCAACAACAAGTCCTCGCTTCTCAAATCCCATTTAAAAATGCAGTGCTTCTTTTGGCCTGAGCTTTATTTTACCCAAACTTGCACTCACAAAACGTTACAAACTCTGGTACTGGCAATAGGTGTTTTATCCTATATCAGTATGTTTGAGGATCTGAGTAACTTGTGAAAGGGTGATTTCAGGGAACGCCAGGGTAAAGGGGAAGAGGATATAAGAGTCCCATCTCCTGTAGCAATAATGGCAAGGTTTATATGATCATTCCAGGGCAGGGAAGAGCTCAGGGAAGAGCCAGGAGTGGGGATTGGTGTCACTGATGTAGAAGAGCATATGTATGTGCCTAGCTAACGTCTTAGATGGTTAATATGTCGGAGGGATTTGCTCTTACTGACATGTGTCCAAATGTATTTCCTGATATGATGAGCTATCTTTTTTTTAAACCTTGGTTTTCATCTTTTGGTTAGGTTTTATGGACAATCTAGCATTTAATAATAATTGGTTATTTATAACGTGCCTAATACCCAGAGGTTTCTAAGCGCAAACCCAGGGATCGAACCTGTGTTGCTCAGCGTTGTCTTGCTTCCAAGGCGAGCGTGTTGCCCCTGAGCTATCCTCCCAAGTCAACTTAGTTTAATAATTTAATACCTTAATAAATTTAATTTAGCGCCCTGTATTATGTAAATAGTTATAATACTGATTTTGTTTTTTGTTTCCTCAGCAAAAAATAAATAGCAAAAATAAAATAATAATTTGGTTAAAAATGAAGGATACAATCTAGCAATCTAGATGTAAGGTTATGATGTTGTGATTGTGTTGTTGTTCTGATCTTTGTATGTTCATTTTAAAGTGTTAAATAAAGTGGATAAAACATTTAAAAAAATAAAGGCTACAAAGAGTTAGTTTCATGACTCAAACCGTTATTTCGTTTTTGGAGACCTGCTTCCTAACTGCCTGGATTCATTTGTTTCTTCATCAAGCCTTCCTCACAACACTGACTGACTCCCTCATGCCACCTATAAATATGGGATGTAGGGGATGCTATGGGGCCAGGAAAAATCAAATCCCTGTCAACAAAGCGTCTTCTTCTTTTGGCCAGAAGAAGTAAGGGATTAAGATAGACGTGGGTCAGCAGCGGAAACTTCCATACATCAATCTGGTAAGTACTGAAATAAAAGTCATGTGCAAGCAAAGTTCTATGAAAAAAAGTCTTTACTACAAACACAGACACTGATTAAAAACATTACAAACCCACCCCTGCAATCGAAAACACGCAGGAAATACAGGTCGGATATCTATACCCAAATAGATAAGTTGAATAACTGGGATTTGTAGTGCAAGTAGCAAAAATAGGCGCGTGGTTTAAAAATTAAAACCTACAAAACTAGTTTTTGTATTGTCTTGGGTAACTAGAGAACTAACCAATCCTTAAGGCCAAGATGAGGCCTTTGGTTCCTGATGCATATGATGCCTGGCAATAACACCTAGACCACATGTTCTCCGCCTTGGTCTTTGTAGACGGCTCAACAGTGTCCAACTGGTCTTCGGGCACGTTTTACAGGTATGAGGTGGTAAGCTAGCTCAATGTTAGTAGATCACAATACCATGTGTCAAACTGCATCTAGATGGCTCACCAACATTCAACAGGACAGCAGTATCTTCAAATGGGCACAGTCTGTTAGTTTCGAGAGGCGTCTCGATCGCAGTGACGTGGAAGGTTCACAGCAGACTTTTCAAAGTTAGTGGGTAGCCAAAAGTGCTTGACTGAAGTGCGGACAGCTTAGAACCAGGAGCGCTCAACTAATTCTCATAGGTGACTCGACATGCAAAGCGATCGCACGCAAGTCAGGCAGGAGTCCGGTTCTTGAAGGGGTCTTGCCTGGCTGCTTATTTGTGATTTGACAATGCACGATGGTTCAAAACTTTGATAATGCCCTTTTATTGGTATGTTGATCAACAGTAGTTGTCGGAGATGATGCCACTGGACGTAGGGGCACTAGGTGTCCCCTAAAGAGATCCACCACAGAGAGCCAACCATATATGAAGTTCCCTTCTGCTGTTTCCGACTAAGGCGGAAGAGTATTGAGGCACTGCCAGGTACATTGTCTCCCTCTAGTTACCTAGGTATCCCAGTGTCTTGATCCTTAGTTGCCAGCAAGCGTTACGTTCTTCCAAATGCTGTCTCTTATGTCCTCCAGAGACAGCAAGGAAAGGATCGTGCTCCCCTAATCGAACACTCTCACCCGTATGGTAGAGAACCTTGAAATATCAACAGCTTCAACAACTAACCAACAGTGTGGTTTGGGCTCCCCGTCTATTTATGCAGTAGAGTCTCCTGGTGGCACGCAGTTATGTGGCATGTCCATAGATGAATGTCTGCCCGTTCTTTCAGCAATTGCAGGAGTACATTGCTGCAAGTGTAGTTGCTGGGGTGCAGATCTAACCACGCGAGAAGATTCAAAGATGGTGGAGCGGATCTTCTTGTGCCAGACTTCCCCAGGTGCATAGGCACTGCACATGCCCTGCCAAGCAGAGAACAAAAGGATCTGCCTACAATTATCTTATTTGGTTCAGATCACTCCTTGCTCAACAGACTCCAAGGGTTTGTTGTCGGTTCGGCCCAACCCTTAGAAGCCCTCACCCTCACATGATAGTTAGGTGTGAAACTCTCAGTTGGGATCATAGAGAGCATTCCAAGGATGGACTGAAGCCATTGGTCCTGAAAAGGGTTGCCATCCCAGAAAAGGACCCTTTCATTTTTATAACCAATGAGTGCACAGCAAATGTAATATCTTTAGTCTTGATCACACTTTATATGGCAATAGCATTGGCTAAATAATGCTTTATATTTAGTTTTTCCAAGCATCCAATCTATAGGCTGCTTGGACACCCCGCCACCAGGTAAACATGAACATTTTAAATATCAATCGGTTTTAAAATGCACTTGCCCATTCACGCCACTCACAAGGCATAGTACGTTTGTCTCCCCTCCCTATTATTCTCATTATTTGTTAGTTCTATTCATTAATTTATGTATCTTTGTTGTAATTCATTGTCTACCTTCCCCTGTCCCCACCCTGTTGCCCTGTGGGCGCTTTGAAACAGTTGTTACTAATTGTATAAGCGCCTAACAAATGACCAATAAATAAATAAATAAAATGAGGCCCCGTTAATTGAAATGCAATCCCATTACTGGCTGCCATTTTGGTCCTTTGAAGACAGATATTAACCTTTCCAGGGCCCTTCTCTTTTAGCAATGAAAGGTGATAAATTGCTAAAAGTAATATGTATAATATAGTCTGTCTTCCTTGTGCCAGTGGCCTCTTGAAGGAAGATGACACGGGTGGGGGACCTGCTGCACTGTGCCTCATGAACATTTCAAACTGTATGTAACCTTCATAAGTATAATGTGGCAATTTCACCTTTGAGGGCCCTATTCTAAACTTGGCGCAGTGAAGGTGCTAAACAGCACGATTTACTGCGCCAAAAGAGGACGCCCAGGCTCCACTGCTATTCCCAAGTGGGCCTGGGCGTCCTCAGAGAGCACGACAGTGATCTGTGAGGATTGCGCCTGTTTGAAGATGTTAGGGCACAATCATATCTCGGCAGCATTTTTGTAAAATAACGACAGATTCGTTATTTTACGAAAATGCTGCCGTGAAATCACAGGTGCCATTGTTTATAAACAAAAGTGAAAGCTTCCTTTGCGAATGAATGCACGGGTGAAAAAAAATCACATGGCCACAAAGAACAGAAAAGGGTCATACAAGGGATTCCAGAGGTCTGGCAGCAAGGTCTGGAAGTGTTGCTGTGGACACAAGCATGGCTCAAGTCGATGCTACACGCGGGGGGACGGAGTCCACCCACTTTTTTCAGAGAGCGGTTTCAGCCCCCCCCAGCTAAAATGGGAAACATTGATTGTCCTCTTTGAATTTATTAAATAAAGCCAACCTCGGGGATCGACCTGCAGTCGTCATGTTTGTATCTGGACACTTCACCACTGTACTATATAACCTGATGAAAAATAACTAAAAACTAAGGGGCTGATCCATGGAATTATTTGCGCCGTAAAAACGGGGATTTGTGCGCCATTCTGCCCGCAAATCCCCATTTGTTAAACAGGGATTTGCGGGCAGAATGGCGCACAAATCCCCGTTTTTTGGCGCAAATAATTCCATGTCCCATTTTGGTACTGCAAGTCCCAGGGAAAACATTTGAATTGGTTCTTGAAGTTTAAAACATGCACACCTTTTAACGTTTTCAAAAACACTATCAGAAGAAAATATCCTCTCTTGGTTTTGTGTGCGTGTTTATTTTATGAAGGGCAATTGCCATCCTTGCTGTTCAATTTGGGTGGTTATGCAAAGCCAATTTAATGGAATGTGCATATTTCACCTTGATCTGCTAATTTCTGGCGACGTCACATTCCCTTGCATTTATTGATGAGTCCCCCCACTTTAATTTTTACTACTTGACCCCTGGACACAAGGCCATATGGTAGGGAAGCGCGTGGAAAATCACGTGCTTCTCCGCAGATAACAAGCACAGGAGAAAGCATGGGGCAGCTAGTGGAACGTGTGAAAGGCTGGCGCCACACCATGCACAGAAGAAGCATCCATGCATCCACTTTATGGATGTCCTTCTTTAGGTTACTCATTGCCTGAGCCAGAAATGACCAGGAATGCCGAGGAGGGTGCAGTGTTCTCGTATCTACTGCCCACTCAAGATGCCAGTCTGCAGAATGGAGTGGCACAGATGAGGTGCATCATCTGCTCGTTAAAACGGCCTGGCTGCATCTAGCTCTGGGTGCAGATGAGACTTACCTGCCTGGTGTGTCATGTGCTTTGCCCTGGGCAGGTGTGGTGCTGGACACACTGTGCAGTTGGGGAGAATGATTCTAGGAGAGTGTGTTCTTCTCTTAGTAGGGTGCAGATATTCTGTGTAAAATTGTTTACTGGTTATATATATGTGCACTTCTTTTGTTACACATGTCTAGAAATGTGAGGTGGTGCATTGTGGTTCTGCACAGTTGTCCGAGGATTCCTTCCTTTGGTAACGGTCCATTGAGTCCTATTCTACAGTGGCATGAACGTGCTGACGTATGTGCCCTGCAGCAGAACACTTGAATATCTATTTTGCTTTGTGAATACCCTTTATATGTTCTCCGCCTTCTGCTCCTGTAGGAAGGAAATGTGCTGTGATGTGTCTTTAACGTGACGCATTGATTCTGATTTGTGATACTTACATGGCTGTGCAGGGCACAAGTCGAGGGTACACGTGGATGGAAGGAGTCCCCCTCCTCCCCCCACACTTTTTTCAAAGGTCACCCTGATATATTACTTTCTGGTGATGCCACACTCAATTGGTATGTTAATGAGTGCCTCCACTTTTTTTTTAGGACTTGATCCCTGAGTTAGAGGGATGCAAGGGTGGGGGTACATGTGAGTAGCTGTAACAGTGGGTATCTATGTATGTTTCCTCTGAACTAAGAATGGTTGTGCTGGGCACCAGTCTGAGTCTTGCTACTCATTCATACATGGCGCACAACTGCGCCTCAATTACAGGTACGCAGCAGCGCCCATCGAAGTATTTGTAATTCAATTCTTTGTTTTTGAAGAAATTGAAACCTTTTATGGACGAGAAGGAGCAAATAAAATCGAATCTGTTCTGTAATCACACAGCGAGTGGCCACATGTTGCCATTTAAGTTTATGCTTTGGCGGGCCTGCTCATTTCAGAATTCCTAGGGGATTGGCGGCCCGCAGACGCCATCTGCTGCGCGCCACACCCCAGTGTACAGGAAGCCGCGCGTGAAAGGAGAAAGGGCATTGGCTGCAAGTCTAGCCAAATTGGCTATTTGCGATCTGGGTAGAGGTACAAGCAGTGGGAAACAATGTTTCGGTTGAAAGTGCTTGTATAATTTGAATGATTTAATGTCATCTCTTTCACATGACTAATATTTGAATCAATACTCTTTGTTGTATCGACTTGAAGTAGCATGCGTTTCAGAATCTGCATTAGTGTAGGGCCCCTGTATGTTGTCATTTTGAGTTCCACGTGCCCATCTTCCATGCAACATAAACACAGTGCCTGGCTATAGATTGGCTGCCCTTGATTGATTGGTTGAATAAGAACACTGGCATAGCGCATCTTTACCCCAGGGGGTCTCTAGTCACTAAACAGTCGCTTGCTGAAGAGAAACTGTCTATTAACCTGCAAAATGTCGAATTTAACAGGAAATAAATGTCCTACCTCAGAAAAATATGGACGGCCTATGGAGACAATGAACTCTGGACTACACGTGACAAGGCTGGGCTAGAGAAGGACCAGTAGACAACGATTTGTTTCGTCCTCAGTCAGATATGTCGATTGCTGTGTCTCTGTAACTGAGCACACTGGACGAGGCCAGCAGGGCCAGGAACAAAAGTGATGGGCCAGTTATTAATACAAAGGCAGAAGAAAATACACAGAGTGGTTACATCGTCCTAACGTGCTTGCGGGAACAAAACCAAAATACTACACAGAGATCAAACATGCACCACGCATACACTCCTTCCACCCTCTTATGCCACAAGCAATGGCAATGCCAACAATATGGGCTTTTGTGTAGAGATGGGAAAGAAATTTGACAGGCACTGTCATATGGGTACTAACTGGCCATCGATAGTAGGAGCTGCACAAAAGTGTAAGTACTTGGGCATATAGCAGCAGTGTCTGGCAAATGTGTATCTAATACCTGTTCACAAGCCAAAACGGTTGGCTTTGCTGGTGCTTATTTTTAATAGGACTTCAGTGAAGGACACTCATACTGCTTATAAAGTGTCTAAAGGCAGAGCTGGTTAATACATATTTATTACACCAGTAGCCCGTTTACAGCCACAATTAAACCATTACAATTAAACACTGGCAGCCATTTCCAGTGCAATATTTGATGTTAAGGATTGAAAAAGTGGGATCAAAGAGATCCTAGGAAGGTGTGTTTTTTGTGGGTAAGGGCAGGAAGTCGGTGGGAATGGCCATAGGGATGAGTCTAGCAATGGGCAGACAATGGATGGGTAAATATTCAAACAACACCTACAAGGATTGTGTCCCTCCTCATATACCATCACCCATTAGCTGTACTCCAATGCAATAGTCTTGGCTTATAGGTGGTGCTTTATCTTATAGCCAAAACCTAACAGTGCCAGGGCTTTAAACTAGGTAAAATGTATTTATCGGAAAATAAATAATCAAATAAATAGAATCACTTTGAGACGTATGAACGGTTAAGAAAAATAGCTCCCCCAAAACTCATTGGTGCAACAGCCATTGAATAACTAAAATAAGCACTATTGCTAAAAAAATCAGCATGTTAAAGAATACCGGCTCAAAATACATGAAAATAAAACATTCTACAAAACTAGTAGAATAACAGCTAGTATGTTTATAGCCTAGTTTTAGAAAAATGATGTAAAGATATTACATTTGTGTAACGAGTATGTAACTTAACTCTGGATAACAACATTAAACTTGCTTCTAAGATGAATAATTAACCAGTTCATGAAGGAGAGGTAGCTACTGATGCATCTAATTATATAGGGGGACTTCACACCGGGTGCCATTATCAAGGAGAGCCACGGCTTAAATCTTAACACTGAACAAGCCCCAGTAGTCATTCTCTAGAGAGAAAGGATTCTGATTGTGTTATGGTTGGTGAATTGGAAAAAAAGAAGGCCAACAAATCAAGAAAATAAATGAAAATACAAAACAAAACGAGCATTTAGGCGGCCCTTGTCTGAAAGGACACACATAGTCTCAGAAGCTGACGAAAACATGGGAAAAGGGGGAAAAAAGCAATGGCTAGTGAAAGCTCCACAAGCAATAACCGAAATACCCAGACAAAAAACTGGCCACAATCAGTGCAATATAGAAAGAGTAGAAATAAAGTCCAAGTGAAATCGGCCAACTTGAGAGAATTGCGGCCGAGAAACAAATTTAGTAGCTGAAAACGTTGGTGGAGCTGTGAATATTAAAGGTAGAATGAAAGTGCGTGTGAAGTGGATAATAAGTGATTGTGATGTTGATAATGTTATTACAACAATAGTATAAATTCCCTCCCTACCACTCAAACCTTAAGAAGGCTAAATATTCGCAAACTAGATGATTTTTTCAAATTACTAAAAAGGTCCAAGGTGGTACAAAATGGTGGTGATGTAATGACTGCTTGGATATAGGAAATATGATCACTAAGGTCGAACTAATAAGATAAGATATGTCACAAAATGAATAATACTAATGTATGTTGTTATGATTCCTCAACTATGTCTAATTGAAAGTAGGGATTTGGATTATATTGAATTATTGATGACAAGGATTATCAAAATGTAAATCTTACCTTTTTATCAAACACCCAATGGTGGAGCTTATATCATTACATATAATAGGTTATGATGTAAAAATAGCATGGTACAACATAGTTATGAATTTCAAGAGAAAAAATATAACAATCAAAGATATCAAATTAAGAGGTAAAAGAAAATAGGAAACACTGTGACTGCTATGAAATATGCAAAAAACAAGGGGGCTCTTGGGAGTCCCTCTGCCGGATATTAGTCCCGGTTACGAGAGACTTAGCCAGATTCTTTATCTCACTATCTTTCACGGAGGAGAAATATCTAAAACATATCAGTTTTTGTCCTGCCCTGGGGCAGTCCAGCACCGAAATGCTAAGAAATTCTCCTCTGAACAAGAGTACCAACAGCTACCCCAGACACGTGTTTCAGTCTGATTGGACCTCATCAGTAGGGTGGAGCTGTGCCTCTCTAAAGAATAGTGAGCAAGGGGTCCACGTCTGGCTGGATTGCCCTAGTAACTTAGGGTGAGACCCAAAGTTACTTAAATATGCAAAAAACCTGGGGTGAGACGTGGACCCCTTGTTCACCATTCTTTAGAGAGGTACAGCTCCATCCTACTGATGAGGTCCAACCAGACCAAAACACGTGTCTGGGGTTGCTGTTGGTACTTTTGTTCAGAGGAGAATTCCTTAGCCTTTTGGTTCTGGACTGCCCTAGGGAATGTCAAAGACTGATATGTTTTAGATATTTCTCCTCTGTGAAAGGTAATGAGCTAAAGACTCTGAGTAAGTCTCTTGTAACCGGACTAATGTCCGGCAGAGGGACTCCCAGGACCCCCCTTGTTTTTTGCATATTTAAGTAACTTTGGGTCTCACCCTAAGTTACTAGGGGCATCCAGACGTGGACCTCTTGCTCACTGTTCTTAGAGAGGCACAGCTCCACCCTACTGATGAAGTCCAACCAGACCAAAACATGTGTCTGGGGTTGCTGTTGGTACTTTTGTTCAGAGGAGAATTGCTTAGCATTTCGGTGCTGGACTGCCCTAGGGCAGGATAAAGACTGATATGTTTTAGATATTTATCCTCTGTGAAAGATAGTGAGCTAAAGACTCTGAGTAAGTCTCTAGTAACCAGGACTAATGTCCGGCAGAGGGACTCCCAGTACCCCCTTGTTTTTTGCATATTTAAGTAACTTTGGGTCTCACCCTAAGTTACTAGTGGAATCCAGACGTGGACCCCTGGGTCACTATTCTTAGAGAGGCACAGCTCCACCCTACTGATGAAGTCCAACCAGACCGAAACACGCATCTGGGGTTGCTGTTGGTACTCTTGTTCAGAGGAGAATTGCTTAGCATTTCGGTGCTGGACTGCCCTTAGGGCAAGACAAAAACTGATATGTTTTAGATATTTCTCCTCTGTGAAAGATAGTGAGCTAAAGACTCTGGGTAAGTCTCTCGTAACCAGGACTAATGTCCGGCAGAGGGACTCTCAGGACCCCCCCTTGTTTTTGCATATTTAAGTAACTTTGGGTCTCACCCTAAATTACTAGGTGGATCCAGACGTGGACCCCCTGGTCACTATTCTTAGAGAGGCACAGCTCCACCCTACTGATGAGGTCCAACCAGACCGAAACACGTGTCTGGGATTGCTGTTGGTACTCTTGTTCAGAGGAGAATTGCTTAGCATTTTGGTGCTGGACTGCCCTAGCGCAGGACACAAACGGATATGTTTTAGATATTTCTCCTCTGTGAAAGATAGTGAGCTAAAGACTCTGGATAAGTCTCTCTTAACCAGGACTAATGTCCGGCAGAGGGACTCCAAGAACCCCTCTTATTTTTTGCTATGAAATATGGTCATATGATCATTAATAATGGTGCTGATGGTAGGATAGTTACTTGGAAACCAAATATAAGTACTTACAGAGATGGAAGAGCAAAAAGGGCTCATTTAAATGGGAACTGACTTCACTACCTGAGGTACTGCAATTAAGCCATTTCCAACGACTGTAGCAAGAGTGATATTGACACATGGACTCCCTTTCCTTGGAATACCAGAGTCAATTACCATTATTTAACTAATAGTGAGTTTATCACCGAAAATGGCATACATTGTTGACAGGAGGCGTGGGCTACAAATGAACTCTATTTTGATGGAATTAACTTCATACAAGAGCACACTATACAATCGCTGATTGATTGACAAACAAGTGAATTTTTGGTACGAGTGCAGAATAACCACACACTGACCAAATAGTTTGAAGCACCTCTCTCTTTATACATCAGTTGCATTGGCGCAACTGAGTTCTCCCAAATATAGAACAAAACGTTTATTGATCAGTAATGTTCATGATCCACTTTTTCCGAAGTGCACTGTGCAAATTTGTTATGCAGACGCCATCTCATCCATCAGATCAGATAGTAATAATGGGTGATAGCATTCTAAATGTCCATCTGAAAACGGACGAGAGTTCAAGAAAGAGGAATGTTTCATACTAAATGACTTATGAAAAAAATAAGACCTCAACCTGCCAGACCCCATATTTATGCCAGTCAAATAGCACAGCGTGTTAAACGACGAACCATGATATCTGTGCGGAGCCTGCTGTGGCATGTTCAAAACCCAGCAAGGCCAGCTCAGCATTTCACCATTCGGAGGTGGATACATTGGATACCACTGTGTGGGATGATATTGGCATCTGTTATTTCAGTGCTCTGTGACCCATGGGTATGTAGCGCTATATAAGAAATAGATAATATTATATTATATTTACTGTAAAAGCAATAGCAGGGTTAAACCACTCTACTTCCACCAGTTGAGGATGGAGAGTGATCTCCATGCAAACTATGGTAGAGTCAATACGACCAGTAAATCAGTTATTGAATACATGTTTTTAATGGTAAAACCCATTAATACGATTTTTTGGAAGTTCAATGATGAACAAAGAAATGAGAGTGATCTTTCCCAACAAGTGTGAACTGCTGTTTAGGAGTTATAACAAAATACTGTTCTATATGTAATAAGATAGTGAGATCAAGTAATCAGATCAGATGGACTGAATGCAATACGAGGATGACATTGCAACAAATATAAGTATTTCATAGATCACATTTGCATTAAGCAACAATATAACTACAGAGGGATTTAAAAAAAACATTGTGGCCCTAAACCTATAATCCACTAATTGTCAAACGAAGAAGGGATTTTAGAGCAAATACCATGTGATTCTGAATAGACCAATAGAATAAAGGTGGAACTGGTCAAGAAGACCAAACAGTCTTATAGGAAGTAGCTGAAGTATAAAAGAAAACAAAAGTATAAAGAGAAACGGAAATTAATGTTAGTAGCTAGTAAAGTTCCTAACAAGTGTGCATTTTGTAAACTGGTCAATAACAGTGACCACACTGTGAAAACCAGCCAGATTAGTACAGTAACCAAAACTCAATGGCGGCAAGAACATGTTATACTTATTTATATGAATGAGGGAGAAAGTCTGAATTGATACCAGGGCACATTTACCTACTGTGATTATATATTTTCAGAATATACCATTGAAAACATTATTGTGAAAATTAAACAATCCCCGGTTCCTAGTCCAGGCCAACTTTGTAATGCCATCATTCAATGTGATGGCACAATTGAGTAGCCTATTTGTGGCAGGTAGTAAATGTGGTATTGTCCCTTCTATTTGGAAACAAAGTATCCTGTTGCCCACATATAAGAAAGGTGATAGGAATGATCAACACAATCATCACTTCCTTGTAATGCTTGATTTTGCTGCCAAGATATAAGCAAAGCTTGCACTTGAAGTCCTTAACAAATTAAGCATACTTTCTATTTCACAAATTGTGTTTGGACAAGGAATGTCATCTAAGTTGATTGTAATGGCCCTGGCTCCAATAATTAATCGAGCAATGGATTAAAAACAACAGTGTATCATTTATAGATTTCATGGCTGATACAGTCATACGTACTTTAATGTGGAATAAACGTTTGTTATGGGGAATTGACACTGGCCTTTTGAACATGCTTACATTTTCCTATGAACGTATAATGGTCCAATATTTTTTAAATGGAAACGACTTAACTTCTAAAATGGTGATTAATCATGGTTTAACTGAGGCTCTGTCTTGGCCCCAACCTCATTTTATTTATATTTGGCTGATTTACAAATCATATTAGATGACACTTGGATGTTTCCACATGAACTTCCTCGCATGTTCATCCAATACCCGGTATATGCAGATGATAGTATCTTACTGGTTACTACCAATATAGGTTGTATGAACAGACTCTCTGGCTGTATTAAGGTACATGATTTAGAAATAAATATTCCTAACACCAAAAATATGTGTTTCACTCATAAGCAAATAAAATCTGTGCATAAATGGAAATAGGATAAAGTGAAAATCGAAGTGGATACACAATATAAAGGTTTAGAGGTCATAATGAATAAGAAATTAAATTGGAGAGAAAACGGGAAGGCTGTAAGCGTGACTCGTGCTTTATCAGCATTTGACAATAAATACGTAGGTGAGCCCCTTAATGAGAGCATACAGAGCAAACAGAATAAACATACCACTGTATGGAGCCTATGGAGTATGGGTCTATGGTGACCTATGCTGATTATATTTATAGGCAATTCATGGGCCTCACCCATAGCATTCTCACAGAATACATCAATTTAGAAACTGGATTAATATCTTGGTCTGCACAGGCTAATACCAAAGCAATACATTTCTTAATTAAAACATCTTGTGAAACAAATATTCTGTCTAAGTAATTACGAGTGAAATAATGAATAATTATGTAGACATATTTTGATCTAAACTCCAATTTGGACACTGTAATTCTACAAATGGTAAGTAACTCTTTGATGGCACTAGTGACTAGATTATGTTTATATCAAATAAGAGGTAAAAAGTAGAACAAATAAGTGCAATCAAATAAAAAAGCTTAATGAAGACAAAATAACGGAGGAGTACCTAGGCAATGTACTCAAACTTTTACTGGTGTTCACTATTTGCTATTATTTCTGTGTCAAAATAAAAGGAGAATATTTTTTAAACTCTGGCTTAATCAACTATATATATATATATATATATATATATATATATATATATATATATATATATATATATATATATATATATATATATATGTAAAAATAGAGGTAAGCATGACAAGCCCAATTCTGGCACAATCATGCGGTAAAGTGCTCTACAAATAAAACAAAATAAAATAAAATAGTTAGAATTGAGAGAATTTATCGACTGTGTAATCAAACAGACCAAACAGAAACTTTGAACCATTTACATATAGAATGTGCAAAGAAAAGTTTGGCACTGTGTTAGTCCAGTTATAAATCACACAACATACAGGTTTTGACATCTTTAATTGATTGAACTAACTGAAAATACTCTGCAAAAAAGCTGTGACAGTACATTAGCTTTCAAAGTCAAACCAACTTATTTATCAGATGGTCCAGAGTGAAATGGTTATTATTACCCGGCGAGGGACTATCAGATTGTTACAACAAATCTGCCTCACTGGGGCTTTACCCGACTGGGGATTCCCTCTCCAGACGTTCCTATTCCTTTGTGTCCCCAGCGGGAGGTGTGGCAGCCACTCATCCAATGAGGAGGCTCGGAAGGTAGTAATTCCCGCACTGAGCCTCCGCACGGTTGGAGGTTGCCATCTTCCCCCACCAGGGATTCAGGTAGGTCTATTCCCTCCCCCCGCACCCCTCAATTCAAATAATCCCCTCCCCACCCTCCCAACCCCACTTACCTTTTTTTTGGTCCATTTCGGGAGCGAATGCGCTGGGAACACTTCTGTCCCCAGCGCGTCTGCTCCCGATCTGCAACAGGCCATCATGAAAAGGAAGAAGGGACTACACGTAGTCCCTTCTCTCCTTTACATGGCAGCCTTTTTTTTTGTTTACTTTTCTCAATTTTTTTCAATGGCCGCCATGGAAAGGGAGGAGAGACTACTTGTAGTCCCTTCTCCCTTTACACAGTGTCCATTTTATTTGTTTACCTTTTTTCGATTCATTTTGAATGGCCGCCATGGAACGGGAAAACGGACTCTGTTTTCCCTTCCCCGGCGGCCATTTTTTTTACTTTAATTTTTAATGTTCCGAAACGCCAGAGCGTTTCAGAACAGAAAAACAATGCTCTTAGTACCCTGGTCTTGTGAGCCAGGGTACTAATAGCAATAAGCCCCTCAACACGGGGCATTACCGAGTCAGCTAAAGGCGTGGGGCCTTCGTTAAGTAACTATGGGCACCGAGGCTTTACCTGACTCGGTAATGCCCCCGCGTCTCGGTGTTTATTGCTTAAGTAAAGAAAAAACACAGGACAATTCCCTCTCAAACTGAAGAGAAAAAATGAGTATTTTAAATTTCACTAGCAGAAGGAATAGTGTGCATGGAATGGAATGCAAGTCCGGAATTTCTGTCTTATTTAAAAGACCATAACAATTCCTAGAAGCAGGGAACACATATAAATCAGTTTGAAAACAGTTCACATTTCTAGATGAGATATGCATTTAAAGAAAACAACTACTAATATGTTTTCAAAAGCTAGGTGCAGGGTGTTTTAAAATGGGTCCCTGTAATTTCGTAAAATCACTGATGTTATTTTAGAAGTCATGTTCAAGTGTAAGGTTTAAGAACACATAATTGGAAGGTAGGGTTGGTATTGCCTTTTGCACACATTATAGTTTAACTATCATTGGCAATGCCAGTACTTTTGGCGTTTTCTGTTGTTCTTTGCATTATTCATTTATAGGCACCAGGGTGCAAGGAGGAGAGCGCAAAGTTTGAAAAGTGGATGTTATAAGGAGTGCAGGTGTGCAATAGAATGAGATGGGGAATAGCATAACGGAGGAAGCCATTGATAGAGGGTACCGATGATGAGCAAGAGGAAATATGTGTGAGAAAGGGTGAGAGGTCAACAAATTAAGTGAGAGTGTGAGAGGAAAGATGATAGGGGATAGGGAGAGCGAGCAAGGTGGGCGGATGGGGGAATAGAGGGTGTAGGGTGGGCGTGTGTGGGAATAAGGGGTGTAGAGTGGGAGGGGCTAGAGAGAGGGGGTACGGTGCATTGTGGGGTAGAGAGAGAGGGTAGGGTTAACAAGATAAAGAGGGGGTAGGATGAGTGGATGCGGTATGGGGGTAGGGAGAGGGGTAGGGTGCATGGCAATAGAGCGAGGGGGTGGTGTGGGTTGTTGGGGGTAGAGAACTTGTTTGTTTTTCACCATCTCTGGGCTAAAATCAGCAGTGCCCTGCCCTTGGGCCCGCTCTGCAGACCATGGCGTTATTTGCTCCCACTTTGTGAGTGCTCAGTGCTGTCCACTGGTATGATCAGGCCTTTCTACATGCAGATCTCTAGCAAGAAGATTGTGTGGCGGATGGACACCCTGTCAATGGTGTTGCCTAAATTGTAAGGCCTGGAAAGCATCTTGATTATTTCCTTTGTGTGTGCTAACAATGAACAGGTAAGAAAGACATTTCTAATTTCCCAGTGCTTAGTTTCTCCCTCTTCGTGTTGGGTTTTAGTTCACCACAACAAGCTATGTGCTGTACAATGCTTTCCAGTGTTATTTCTAAGCATTCTTCTGAGAATTAATGGCTCAATTTAAGCTGTAAATGAACTGCTTCTATAATTAGAATTGCTTGACCATGTGTGACTTCAGGTACCAGAGCTATAGTATGTGGTTCCTCGCATCTGTTCCTTGCACTGAAGTCTTACTAAAAGCAAGCATTTTCTAGGCCATCAGTTTTGGCCAGTGTGTTAGTATTAGATAGATCTTTTCCAGGCACTGCAATCATATGCCTAGGTGCTCACACCATTTTCCAGCTGTTGACATCCTATGGCCACTTTGGCCAGGTAGTACCTACCATTATGGTAGTACCTGGCAAATGCTTATGCCACACACGCATATATAAAAACCCAGACTGTTTACTTTGGTGTGGTTTCTTTCAAAAATATATGGAAGAAGTAAACCTTCCCTCTAAGCCCACTTGGTAAATGTTTGGGTTGCTCATCCCACACCGTGAGATTGGGTAGGCATTGCAACCCATATGAATTAGGTCCAATGAAGTTGGTGTGGCTATATGGCCCATTATGATGAGGACGATATATATTTCCTGAGACACACCCACAATCAACTCTTAGAAACACCTTCACGTGCGCACGATAGGCATTTCCGGGTTCGCCATTAATTACCTCGCTATCCCAAGCTCAGCTATTTTAACTACTGGCATTATTCCAGCAAATACTTCTAATAAAATGCCTTCAAAATACATAGGAGCGAGCAGCACAGTGCACACCCAACCGTTTTCAAATACAGTTTTACTCATCGCCAAACTATTATTATTATTTTTTATTATGGTATTTATTGAGCATGGTCCTATGTTCGAGAAGCAACATATCGCTTTACAGAGGTATGCACCAATACAGATACATAACGGAGCACTTTACAGAGGTGTACTGTGATTAATCAAATTACTGTGAACCAGTGGTCCAGGGATGAATATCGGTTTCTAAACCATCAATTAACCCCACACCTCTAGTACACCACAGGGGATCCGAACAGTGAATTATAAGACCTCCTTGTCCATTTTTTGGTAACGTGGACGGAGCGGCAGGCTTATCTCTGCAAGGTGGTGGATCATTGGTTAGTTGCAACACCGCGACAATACAGTTATTTCCCAATGATAAAAGGGACAGTCCAGTCAAGGTTGTATACAAATATCTACTTTATTATTACTGCAACAGACAGTTCTAGCACACTACAATTACAACACCCACTGTAAAGGAACACAGAGGACAGACAGTTTCACAAAGGAAAGGGATGTACACTGGATACTAACAGGAGGTTAGTTGATAAAGCTATCAGTCTTACTGTTCAAGGTTATTTGGTTTCAACACCAAAGGGGCAAAGGTTCGTAACTGTCTCTAGGGGCCTTCAGAGAAGGACCTGGGGGGCAGAACTACAATGTACCTGTTGCTGAAGAATTTCTTGGTGCTCAACAGCATAAAGGCATTTCCAGGGCGCTTTGCAGCTTGTGAGACAGAGTTAGTGGCGGGAGACAGCTGCAGGTAACAGACGGCAGGTAGTTCGGCAAGCAAGGATGGACAGACGTCTGCAGGCTGTTGAGTGCAGCGTCTCGTGGCCAAGAATCATTGTCTCTGTGCTGGTTGAAGGATCTGGAATACTGGTCGAGGCGTCTCGGACGGCTCTGGTGACTGTGGCGTGACAACAGTCAACGGTGCAGCTGGATGCGGTTCGAGGATTCAACTGTCTCGAAAGTGTCCTTAAAAAGATGGGCGCTGGATGATGCTTGTGTGGCACTCCTTCTAGCTTCTTTGCAGGGCTTATGTCCTTTCAAGGTGGACGGCACAAAGCTCAGAAGGGTTTTAGCAGGCAACAGCCTTGTCCTTTGTTCAGAGACTCTCCAGTACTTCCCACCTAGGAAGCTTGCTGTCAGAACCTAGCAGGGCACGATGTGTGCTGGCTGGGTACCAGTTGGGGCGCTGCTGGACGGGTCCTCTGAGTCCAGAATCTCCCTCTGTTCCCTGGGAGATGTTTAAGGGAGGGATCGTCTTGCTTCCATCACTGGCGGAAGATGTAAGGTAGACTGTACCTTCAGCTTTGGTCCAAATGAGTCCTCCTTCTTCTTACACCTTGCAAAGTCTACATATTATCTCATCAGTGAGGGTCTCAGCCCTCTGTTAAAGCCAAACAGGGCCCACGGATTGGTGTAGGCCAAGCCTAACTTAAGTGAGCCAATCCTGGGTCTCCACCAACAATCTTCAGTGATGCTTCCCACAGCACCTTTCAGGTGTCACCTATATACTTTCCACGCATGTATTTTTTGTGTTGCATGAGGTATACAACATTGGATGATCTGGGGTTTGGATGACCCTTGTGTCTGTACTGTTTGGTTCTTTGGGGTTGTTATGGCAGATCCATTGCAGATGTGTTGGCATGTTTTGCATCTCGTGACATTGCATGGGTACATTACAGGTCTTCTTTGTTCTTGATATAAGGTAAATGTTCTCCTTGCCAGAGACCGTGCAAGGTTTCTTGGTTGCTAGTATGCAATTTGGGGAGCTTCTTTGAAAAGGCATCATAGCTCATCATCCCTGTTAAATATTGGTTGTAGGTCCTTATCAAGCCAATTAAGTTTGCTAGTGATGAATGGTGGATGACAATCAAAGGTATTAGTTCTGTATCTCGGCTTTCTCTGTATTGTAGCAGGTGGTTGCTGTTTATGGAATGTATTAGTTAGATAAAGGTTTGGTACAAGACACTTTTTTGGAAGATTTTACTGGTACCAATAAAGATGTGCATACTGAGGTGTTGTGGCGTAGAATATTGAAATGTGAAGACAATGGCCCTCATTACGAGGGTGCCGGTAGGCAGTACGGGTGGCCTACCGGCAACCTCGGCTTACCGTTTCCACCGCCTGATATCCTGATAATACCGGGATGTTACAGGCAGCGGCGGAACAGTAAGTTCCCACTCCAGGTAGTCTCGTGGGACTCTGCGGGAATGGGAACACTGAAGCACCGGCACTGTTGTTAACCTATCAGGTTTTACAAATCTTATACATATCTAGAGTCTCTACCCAATAAAATGTGTCTATCACGTTTTCTGTTCCAAGTAATATGGGTTTTCCTTTCATCTCAAAATCTGTAAAATGCCTGGGAAGTACATTTAAGTCACTAGAAATCTCCATTTCATATATGGACTCTTGGTCTTGAGATTAGAGTGCTTTGGAAAGGAATGTCTTTTGCACCATCCACTAGTATCAACTGGATAGACATGCAAATTGATCTTTTCAGGTTTTCAAGGAAATTCACACTTAAAACATATTTTCATCAGAGAATCCCTCAGGACCCCATTTCAGTCCCTAAGGTTACAGATAGCGGTTTAATGATACAGGATATACAGAATACCAAAATGCTACTTTCCTCACAAGAGCAAGAGTCTGTATATGGAATGGAGATTTTTAGTGATTTAAATATACTTCCCAGGCATTTTACAGATGTTGAGATGAAAGGAAAATCCAAATGTACACCATCCCTTGGGACAGACAACGTGACAGACACATTTTATCTATGTGTGGGTTTGTGGGTTTGTGGCTTCGCGTATGTTCCCTATACAATTCCACACCATTTCACAATCTGCACCACATTCTGCACAGTCACCTGTTAGGACCCTCCAGACATTACTGCTACATGCCATCTGGACACACCACCCCTTTCCGCAGATTTCAGCAAAAGTGAACATTTGGGTGTGGGTTTGTGTTTTGTATTTGCTCCCTATACAATTCTACACCATTTCACCAGTCTGCACCACATTTTGCACAGTCAACTGTTAGGACCCACTGCACATTACTGGCTACATAACATCTGGACACCCCATGCCTTTCACTGGATTTCAGAAAAAGTGAAAATGTGTGTGTGGGTTTGTGGGTGTCTGGCTTCGCATATGTTCCCTATACAATTGCACACTGTTTTCCCAATTGGCACAACATTTTGCACAGTTACCTGTTAGGACCCTCCTGACATTACTTGATACATGACATCTGGACTCTTTTCGCCGGATTTCCACAAAAGTGAAAATGTGGGTGTTGGTTTGTGGATTTGCATATGTTCCCTATACAATTCCACATCGTTTCACCAATCTGCACCAAATTTTGCACAGTCACCTGTTAGGACTCTTAGAATTAGTTTGAGGGTTTGTGGCTTGTCAAAGCGTTGTTTCTTATACAATTCCACACCATTTCACCAATCTGCACCAAATTTTGCACATTTACCTGTACCTATGAGGGAATGAAAGCCGGGCAATGCCAGGTATATCAGCTAGTTGAAAATAAATAACTTTTGGCCCTTAGGCTGGATCAGAATGGTATTTTCCAAACAAATTGTCTGTTGCTGGCCAACCCCAACTCTCTTCAGCTCTGTGTTAACGGTGCCGGTGCTTCAGTGATTTATTTGCTGGTATTAGCCTGCCATGGAGTGTGCCGGTCCGGAAAAGGTGCCGGTACTGCTCTTACCGGCACCTTATTTCCAGACCAGCTCACTTATAATGAGGGCCAGAAATGCCTCCATTTTTGCTATTGTAAGTTCTGGGGATAAATTAGAATTGAAGCTGAGGAATATAATGTAGGAGCATAATAATTGATAATATGTTAATGTATTGTGTCTAGCCAAATGAGCTGTTGTATATATATATTGTTGATATTTAATGACATGCTTGAATATTTATTGTTTTATCTACGGTATGGAAGGTTTGAATAAACCAATTACATACCTGATAAAATATATATTTATGATTATTGCTGCAAGCAGCAGTGCGGGATTGCAGGCTTCATATCTTGATGACAGTGGTCGGGGCTGCATGGGGGACACTTGGGACTTGGGATCTCTTGGTTCATGAGCCCATGAAGAGGTGAGTGAGCAGGCATGTGGTGTGTAAGTTGCTGGGGCAAGTGTCACGTTTTGATGGAGGGAGTCATCGGGGTTGTATTGGGGAACATTTCAGAGTATGGATCCTTTGATTCATGGCGGCCATCAATGGTGAGAAGAGTGAGAGGGCATAGTGCCATCTTAACCACTTTTGGGGCCCTGGGCATGGACATCTTTGGGGTCCCCCTCCACCAAACCAAAGGAATTAAGTGATCAATAATATCTGGTCGCACCCCCAGCACCTCATCCTGATCACAACCTATAGGTTGATATGCTGCCTTGCAGTATTCAAAATAAGCATATTTACTCCCTTTAGGTCCCCTTACCCTCTTCATTCTTGCTCAGAATGAATCAGTATGACAAACAAGTAGCATTTGAAGGCCAGCATTAGTAGTCTACGAAGAGGTTACTTCTGTTCTAGTATAGATACAGGATACTTTTTATCAATAGCATCCAGGAAGGTATGCAGCCTGTAGTATTAATGCAGGACCGTATGTAAAAGGTACATGTAATCCAGAATAGACAGAGAACTTACATTAGCTGCCTCACAGAATGCAAAAGTGCTCAAGCATGGATAGAGGAGATCAGTGGGAAGGAAGGAGAAATCTACACATACCGTAGCATGGATAGTGGAGGCAGATTAGAAGCTACCAGGAAGGTGTCTGTATCCAGATAGGCTGAGATAAGAAGTGGGATATGGTTTTCAAATAGTGGTGCCATTAGAGATCAAAGGAACAAGTGCGGTGGTGTGAAATATATCACTGCTCACTATTATAGTGGAAACACCACTATAGCCAGTGAACCTAAGTGAGGCTTTTATGAAGATCATACCCTGAGAAGGAAATCACTCTGAAGGGCTGACAATTTTTAAAGCTTTAGGAACTGGAAATTTTGAGAGGTTAGGCAATACAAGATTAAATGAGATGCCCAGGATTCCACAGTGGTTAAGAAGTGGATTTGTGTAAACTCTGCAATTTCTACATTTGAACACTTTCTTTTCCAGTTCTTATCATGAACTAAAACAATCACATTTTATAAAGCTGACTTGGAAAGTACACAAATCACATTACCAAACATGACCATTTATAAAAACCAAAATATTATAGAAGGTTTTTTTTACGCAAAATGGGAATTAATCTAGCTTCATTTTCTCCATAATTAAGGGAAATATATAAGTACCAGATTACCAATCAATGTGATTTAACACATTTAATCTGGGTTTTACTTTCGTATTCCAGTCAAATGGCCTACATAAGAAGAAAGATCAAGTAATGGGCTAAACAATGCCACTGCATACAAGAAGGCAAACCACACATAAGACAGCACAGTAATGATAAAGATACTAGATGATTTGACCAGGATCACTGTATCGTCTGCTGACAAAGCCAGGATACAAGCATGAATGCTTTTGTTTCACTGTCTTGAATTTGGATACGTATTCACCTCTTGGACTAACAGTCTATACTCATTGTTGGAGGTGATTGCCTAGGTTTTACAATACCCCATCTGATCAAACCAATTTCTAGACCTTCACCATACAGATGATATGTTCGTTTTTATAGCAACCCCTATCTGGTGCAGGTACTTTGCTGATAATAGCACCTGTTGTGCTATAAAACCAAGAACATATGCAGGTAGGTTTATAAACTTCAAACATAGGAAAGGCTCAGCCAGCTTTGCTGGAATGTGCTATTCTAATCTTGCATATGAACACATATCTCTGCAATGAGTGCTTGACACACTGAGCTAACTTCTAAACAATTGTGGCATTCGATTTATCAATATGCATTTCAACTTTCGCTATTGCACATGATAAACATAATTCCCACAGAAAGGAAAGAATGCCACAGAGTTGTGCCGTTAGGAACACACACACTATGCATAACAGAGTGAACACAGAAGGCATTACATGTTGAATTGATCAAGGCAGAATGTACTTGTCAAAACAGACAGACAGCCTGATACATGCTACTTAAGTCTGGTGAACAATGTAATCTTACTTCTTTAGATCAGTCAGCCTTGTGGGGCCTCCTTCCAAGGAGGGGGCCCTGGGCAATTGCCCCTTTTGCCCTCCGATAAAAACGTTTCTGAGAGGGCATGCAGTGTGTGAGTTGCTGGGGCTGGCGCCCTGTCTTCCCTCCATGCCATTGCCAAGCTTCCATTTGGGGGACCGAGACAGGGATCTCAGCTCTCTGGCAGGCTGAATACTGATGGTTTTGTTGCCGGAGAGATCGGGCAATGTATCAGGCCTGACGGCCATGTCCAGAACAGAGCCGATGGGAATAAACCCATGGTCATTTTCATCAATTCAAACAGGTGCAGCACCAAGGAAGGGTCGTGAGATTTGGGGTCTGACCTAGAGCCCTTTAGTGAAGGGCTAAAATGTGCCATGCACCTGATTTGGGAAGCACTTATAATAAAGATTGCCCACGCTAACAGCTCAGGAAAGTCTTCATTCTATTAAAGACAAGGAGGCGAGCATTATGCTTATCTTTCTTTATTACTGCCAACTCAGCATTTCAAAGGTTCAACTTTAACTTTTCCTTATTTATTTTTTTTTTTTTTTACATAACTTAGGAAAAAATAACAAATAAATGTAAAAGTTACAAGTTTCTTATCCAAACAAATTTCACAAAAGCTCTGTGAACCATCAGTCCCATGATCCTGAGGTCCTTTGTAGTCCTGACCTCCTCTAACCCACCAATTCGGGCATAGGTCATAGTATAAACTCTCTGCCCTCTCAGGTCCCTTCCTCTTTCTTTGCTCTCAGAATAAACCATCTAACTCTTTAACTGTCCAACTCGTATCAGCAGAACTGAGAAGATCCGAAGCTGGAATATCCAATGGTCCAGCGGGGACAACTTGCTAGAATAAACGCCGCTTCACGTCCATCTTGTTCAGGACGTCTTCTGATCGTCTCCTACGAGAACAAAGATATTCACATAAGGCCGGGTATATGTTCAGGTGTCATACACATCATCACATGAAGTACTTTAATGTTTTATTTATTATCACATTCAACCCATCATTTCGTCTATTCGGGTGGGATATAAAGCTCGCCTCCTTGTCTTTAATAGAATGAAGACTTTCCTGAGCTGTTAGCGTGGGCAATCTTTATTCTATGACAAGACAGGAGGCTCGCATTATGCTTGTTCAAAGCTTGCTATTACCCTATCCGGAATATCAGATACTGGCTTGAAATAAAATGTCTTAAAGGTAGACTCAGAGGACCAATCCGCTGACTTCATAATATCTTGCAAAGTGACACCTGATGCAAACGCTCTAGAGGCCATAGCCCCTCTCGCCGAAAGAGCCCCAAATAAGGATAAATCTATCCCTGCCCATTGCATCACCTCCCTCACCCATCTTGCAATGGTCGCTGTAGCTACTGCATGGTGGGGTTTCCTGCGCGCTATAAGCAATTGCGTTACGCCGCGTGGCCTAATCTGTGCGGATGCTGCTTCATAATCTTTAATGCATTGCGCTACACATAGTTTTTTATTTCCTGTAAAATACGGGTAGAAAATCACTCTGGAATCGGTCTTTGTCATTTTGACGATAGTGAAAGCTACTCCTTCCGGATAAAATATTTTTCTATCTATCTCCAATGCCTTAACATCCGATACCCTCCGGCAAGCTACTAGGCACAAAAGCATAGCTAGTTTGCCAGATAATTGAGATCTGGACAAAGCGTCATTATCCGGCCATCTCAGGAACAACTGAAACACGTCTCTGACATCCCAAAGTACTGAATATTTGGGTCCTGGTGGCCTTCGCAACTTCATGCCCTTGAGGAGACGCAGCACCGCCGGGTGTTCTCCCGCTGGCCTAGACTCCACTTTGTCGTGGCCCGCTGAAATCGCTGATCTGTACAATCCTATAGTTCTATAGGCACAGCCGTCCTGAAACTTAGAGGCTAAGAAATTGAGGATGTGTACTAGAGGGGCCGAAATGGGATCCAAACTGTGTTGTGAACACCATTGAGCCCATCCGTTCCACGCTGTGTTATAGCTCCTGACGGTGGAAGGTGCCCAGGAATCTCGGATACAGTCTGCAGCGAGTTCCGAAATTCCTGGCAAGTGCCATCTCTTCCTGAAACCCTGCATGCCATGAGCTGCAAGCAGGGGAGTTGCTAGGTCTGGAAAAGACCCGGGGCTATGCTGATGTCGGAACTGTTGGGACTGGGGGCTAGCTAGTCTTTTGGCTGTAGCTCCTGAGATTCTATCCGGGGCTACAACCAAAAGATCAGGGGCTTTAGCCCCCTTAGCCCCCCCCTAGCTACGCCCCTGGCTGCAAGGATCCTGCTTCTATCATCGGGTGGGTCCGACCGGACGGATCGAGTAGAAGGTCCTGCAGGTTCGGAACTAGCCTCGGAAATTCCGTAGAAAGTTCCATCGCCACTGGAAACCAGGCTTGAGCTCTCCAGCAAGGCAATACTATCACTAGTTCTGCCTTGTCTCTGCAGACTTTGGCTAGAGCTCTCGTGATCATCAGGAATGGGGGAAAGGCATAATGAAGCGCTCCGTTCCAAGGTTGCAGGAATGCGTCTGTACCCGCTGCTCCCGGGTCTATCCTCCAGCTGTAATATCGCGGAGTCTGGGCATTCAGCCGGGAGGCAAATAGGTCTATGCTTAGGGGTCCCCATATCTCCTGAAGGCGTCTGAATATTCTGGGGTGTAGTCTCCAATCGCTGGAGTCCACAAGATATCGAGAATTCCAGTCTGCTATACTGTTTTGCTTCCCTGGAAGATATTCTGCAGTTACTGCAATGTTGTTCTGCAGGCAATAATGCCAGAAATCCTTCGCTAATTCTGCTAGTGGTTTGGATTTCGTGCCTCCTAGTTTGTTGATGTAACGGACTGCTGAAATGTTGTCCATCTTCAGCAGTATACAACATCTTACTTTGTCCTTCGTAAACGCTCGAACCGCGAAGGAGCCTGCTAGAAGCTCGAGACAATTTATGTGGAGACTCAACTCCTCCTCCGACCACTTCCCCCCTGTCTGAATCTGCGCACACCTGGCTCCCCAGCCTGTCCTGCTCGCATCCGACTCTATGGTCAGCTCTGGCACGTCTCCGAAAATCGCTCTCCCGTTCCAGGCTTCCATATTTTCTAACCACCATTGGAGTTCTGCTATGGCTTCCTGATCCAGACTCACCATCTGATGGTATTTCAAGCCTCCGCGGAGGTGCTTTATTTTCAATCTTTGCAATGCTCGATAATGTAATGGACCCGGGAAAATGGCTTGAATAGAAGCTGCAAGCAACCCCACTACTCTGGCCAGATTCCGAAGGGAAATAAATTGTTTCGCTATCACGGCCCTGAGCTCTTTCTTTATCGCCCTTACTTTGTAGGCTGGGAGCTCCAAGATCGCTTTCACTGTGTCTATGGTGAAGCCTAAAAATTCCAGTCTCTGCACCGGTGACAATTGTGATTTCTCTAAATTCACTAAGAACCCTAGAGAAGATAGGAAATTGAAAATCCACCGTACATCTCTCGCGAGAGTTTCCCTGGAGGATCCCATCACTAGGATGTCGTCCAGGTAGATAATCATCCGTACTCCTCTCTCTCTGATAGCGGCCGCTACCGGCTTCATCACTTTCGTGAAGGCCCATGGGGCTGACGCTAGACCGAATGGAAGACATGAGAAACGCCATATCTCTTTCCCCCATCGGAATCGCAGATACTTCCGAAAGGTTGCCGCTATTGGAATCGCTAGGTATGCGTCCTTGAGGTCCAGACGCGCTAACCAATCTCCTGAACGCAATAGGTCTCGGAGGAGGTGGATGCCCTCCATCTTGAAATGGTTGTACACTAACCAGCTGTTCAAATCCTTCAAGTTTATGACAGGACGAATCTTTTCTCCCCTGCGCACTAAAAACATGTTGCTGAGAAAACCTCGATCTACCATCGTTTCGCGCTCTATCGCATTCTTGCCTGCCAAAGTTATTAATTCGCTGTGCAAAATCGCCTGTTCCTCCTGATTCATGCGAATGGGGAAAGGCTCCCTGTGTTGCACAGGGATATCTGTGAAATCTAGACGCAGCCCCGCTACTGCTTGTAAAACCCAAGCATCGCTTGATAAAGCTTGCCATTGCTGCATGTAGAGGAGAGTTCTCCCTCCGATAGGAACATTTGGAGTACTCACCACCTGCTGCACTGTGCTGACGGAAGGCGCCTCTTCCCCTGCGACCTCTCGGATGTCTTCCTCTTGCTGGGAACAAGGTGTCTTGCTGACGCCCTTCCCAATATTGGGCGCGTGGACCTTGAGGCCTTCGTTGATAGTTGAAACGACCGGACGAGCGACCTCGAGAACGTCCGGTCCCGGCAAAAACACGTCGTGGGAAAATTTTCCTTATCGAGCTTTGGGCTCTTTCAAGGGCCGTGTATGTTCCCACAAACTGGGACATTTCCTTAGCGAAGGCTTCACCAAACAGTAGGCCTTTGGCGCCCTCCCCGGCTTCATATGTGGCCAGGTCGCTAAGTTTCTTGTCAATCTTCAAGAGAACACCTCTTCTTCTCTCCGATGATAGTGCGCAGTTGGCGTTTCCTAATAAGCACAGCGCTCTTTGCGCCCAGTTACTCAACGCCTGGACATCTACCGGGGTACTGGTGTCTTTCGCTTTTTCTGCCAAATCCATAATTTTTGCAAGCGGTCCTGTTAAATCCAGGAGTTTGTCTTGGCAACCTCTCCAAGCACGATCCACACCCTTCCTAATGTCTTGCGCGGATTTAGTAACAAAGGTGACCATCTTAGGGTCTAAGTCTGGTGTATCCGCTAATTTTCCCGGTAACTCAGGCCTAGGGCACTCCGATCGCATTCGGGATCGGACTTCTCTGTCCAGCGGTTTTCTAATGTGCTGCGACATATACAATGCCACTCTGGGCGAGGGCGCCCATTCAGATGATTTAGGGTGTCTAATAGTTTCCGGGTCGAACATGTCAATGATGTTATCTTCATCCTCGTGTGCACTTTGCGTTATGGGCTCCACTATATCTTCCTCCTCACCCCCTTCATCATCGGGGGCATAGCCTTTCTCAAAATCCCTTGAATTATCCACCCCTAGGGTAGGGGGTCTATCATGACACTCAGTCATCTTAGCTAGAAAAGCTTCTTTTAATCTGGCGACAGGGTCGCTCCGACTGTGGGGAACAGTGTTGTCCCTCTCATCTGCGCCCGCGGGTGTCAAAGAGTCTAGGCTCTCTCGGGCTTTGTTACACCCCTTTTTGTCAACCCTTTTACACGGGTGTCCAGCTGAAGTTCCCTCCCCAGGGCTGTCTGCCCGTCTTTTTCTGGCTGCTAAATGCTCTCGCTGCTCAGCCATGCTTGCTTCTAGCATATCTAACCTTTGCGCCAAAGATTGCACTCCTTGGGAGACTGCTTGCGCGAGGGAATCCCCCAGCACCTTTTTAAAGCTGAGAGACAAGTCGTCCTCTTGCCATGTGCGTTCCTCGTCCCACTCTTGCTCACTCCATTCAGGAGAGGTGGAGTGGGAGTCTCCCGGGTGTGAAGAATGAGCCATATTCACGTGCTAACAGAGCTAGCTTCTTGGGAATCAGCTATAAATCCGGCTCTCCAGCAGAGGTCGTATTATTGCACTCTGCGCTTTTCTAGCTCCGTCTTGTGTGGAATTCAAATGCCCACTTTCTATTTTTTTTTTTTTTAAACAAATATCTTTTCTCCGCACTCGACTCTCACAACTCTCTCCAAACGTTCTGTTTTGCAATGTAAGGAACGTTGGCGAGCCGAGGGGAATGCTGGGAAAGTTCAGGAGGAAGGCTGCTCCGCTGGGTCCTATAAACCTCATATGCGGCGGCAGGAGCCGACTGAAAGCATACGCGCGTATGCCGGAATACGCGCCGCTGGGTCCTAGTGCTCGCGTATACGGTCGCGTACCTCACACGGAGAGCGTAATGCGCACTTTAAATATTTGCAGCATTCCTGTTATAAGGGATATTCATAATGTTTAGCGCATACTTAGGAGTCGAACCTGTAGTACTACACATGGAGAGCGGGGTGGCTGCCTGTGACGAGCGGCTTTGCTCGCGGCTCCACCCCGCCTGTCCTTCCAACAGGCCGGGGAAGAACGCGCTGTATGAAAATAGTTACGCGCTGATAAATAATTCGAACGGCTACTACCACACCAATGTTCATGTAGTACACAACCAATCGATCTAAATCCTCACAGAAATACACAAATTTAGTGCCCAACTCTAAACATAATGAAAGTATTAGGTAAGCACTTATCTCACTGAGGCAGCAAAAAGAAAGAGGAAGGGACCTGAGAGGGCAGAGAGTTTATACTATGACCTATGCCCGGATTGGTGGGTTAGAGGAGGTCAGGACTACAAAGGACCTCAGGATCATGGGACTGATGGTTCACAGAGCTTTTGTGAAATTTGTTTGGATAAGAAACTTGTAACTTTTACATTTATTTGTTATTTTTTCCTAAGTTAGGTAAAAAAAAAAAATAAGGAAAAGTTAAAGTTGAACCTTTGAAATGCTGAGTTGGCAGTAATAAAGAAAGATAAGCATAATGCGAGCCTCCTGTCTTGTCATAGAATTGCTTATGCTTGGCTTGATGGGAAATGAAAGGTGCAATGGTTTCTGAAAGTTCACATCCAAGCAGCTATCAAAATCCGTGCCTTCTTGGAAGGAAAAAGTGTGCTTTTTTATGTATACAGAAATGGGTTTGCTTTTTTGTAGAACTTAACATTTTCTTAACATTACATAATAACAAGCAGCACGCTGGTGTGAAACGAGTACATGCATGTGACATAAGGACACTGTATGTTTTGTTGTGTGCCTTTAAATCTTGAAAGCAGATTTTCAAAAATCGCAGTCAATGTTTTAGGCACGCATTGTTTGGGGAAAATAAAGCAACAATCATACACGTTTTGCTGTCATGATTTTTATCACACCCTGCATACCAGAACCTAACCACCATCCCAAAGGCAGGCTCAATATCCACCGGGGATGTGGCAGGTTTTGGTGGCAGAGAATAGTCCTATATCTGATGCAAGGCGCTGAAGAGAGTTGGCCAGCACCTGACAATTTGTTTGGAAAATGCCATTCTGATCCATCGACGGGACAAAAGTTATTTCTTTTAAATAAAATGTGTCTATGAAGTTGTCTGTCCCATGTAATGGTGTACATTTTGATTTTCCTTTCATCTCAACATCTGCTTGGGAAGTATATTTAAATCCCTCCAAAAATCTCCATTTCATATATGGATTCTCGGTCTTGAGGGATTCTCAGATGAACATATTTTTTAAGTTTCAATTTCCTTGAAATCCCCAAAATAACAATTTGCACTTCTATCCAGTTGATACTAGCAGATGGTGCGAAAGATAATCCTTTCAGAAGCACTCTTATCTCAGGACGAAAGGAAAATCCAAACTCACACCATTACTTGGGACAGACAACGTGATAGACACATTTTATTGAGTAGAGACTCTAGATATGTATAAGATTCAGGACAAAACGCATTGTGCCGGGACAAGTAAAACATGACACTAGCAGAAAGACGGCCTTAGGGATCATTGAGCGGAGATGATAAGATCATTATTAAGCATGCAGATAAAGGGGGTAATGGTGTAGGGATTAATAGACAGGTAACACCCATTTGGAAACACTGGGATGCTATGAAAAGGTACTAACACATCCCAGCAAGGAGATAAAAGAGACAGCTAAAGCCTTGATTAACAAATGGTCACAGACAGGTTTACTCACGGATGAGGAAGGAGTCTTTTTAACAGCAGAACACCATAAATGACCAACGATTCACTTTTGCCTAAAGTGCATAATCTTTTTGAGGATATTCTAGAAGGTAGGCCCATAGTGGGATGGCTGGGTAACCGAGAAGTGTTCCAACTTTACAGATGCTGTCATGCCAACAGAAGTTATTAAACTCCTGGCTTATTTGAGGCACACGATGCATCTACTCCAGCTTTTGGAGAATTACAGTTGGGATAGTAATCTCCGATTTGTGACTCTTGATGTTAGGTCATTATATACTTCAATAGCCCATGATCTAGCTCTCACAGCCATGGACTTCACATTTGGAAATAGACCTGCATCATATATAGCGCACCTATTGATGTCGAAGGAAATATTACAGTTTACCCTATCAAATAATGTTTTCTTATTTAATGGAGAAATGTACCGATAAAAGAGTTGAAATGGAAGGAAATGATGCACCATCGTTGGCGTATTTGTTCATGGGGTTCTTTAAAAAGGTGCATGTTTGCTCGAATGATGTTTTTGCTTATAACATCAGCACTTTGTGGAAACTCAGGGGATTCTCCATAAGCAACAATTTGGGTTTAGGCCAGCACACAGTACCGAAACGGCACTGGTTGACCTTCAGACCCACATGCTGAACATCATGGACTGTGGGAGCACTGGAGTGCTGGTCTTACTCGACTTATCTGCAGCCTTCGATCTGCTTGATCATGGTTGTCTTCTCCAGATATTCGAATGCCTGAGCAACTGTTCAAGGGGAGCTATACAGTGGATTCAATAATATTTGGTCCAACCGGACATCTAGAATCCACTGGGGTGATAATTTCTCTGCCTGGGCTCCAATTTTGTGTGGCCTGCCACAGGGTGCTAGTGTGTCACCTCTACTCTTCAATCTATATTTGAGACCACTCTGTGCACTCTTTGAGGCTTCAGGCGTGTTCTTTACGAACTACACCGATGACACGCAACAGGACACGCAACAATCTTATTGAGTCTTGGATGACATTGAACTGGATGTGTCAACAAAACAGAGCTCCTTTTCTTTGGCTCGTGGCAGGCCCATTCCAAGTTGAGTCCCGACTACAAAAACGTTAACATTAAAAAATGTAGGATCCCCGTAAAGGGCAAAGTGAAAACTCTAGGAACTTGGCTGGAGTCTTCTATGAGTGCACAGGCATATGTTACTCTTGGACTGATCAGCTGTCCTGGCTACAAACAATCTAATGGACTGGGAGACCCTTCCCGGTCATTGTGGCAAAGCTGTGGAACGCACTCCCACTGGCTATCAAGCTTGAAGAAAACACTCTGGTTTTCCGCAGAGCGCTGAAATCCTTTCTGGTCATGTAATATGACGTTTCTTTAGTCAGAATGCTAGGTGAGTTGAACGTTTTTCTCATAGTGTTTTTGTTGCGCCCTGATGCCTGTGGGCGATTTGGTGCACTACAATTAAATAAATAAATTTCGTACTACAGGTTTATTGATGACATATTTCTCATTTGGCAAGGTAATGAGGATTTACTTCAAGAGTTTGTTGATTACTTAAATTCAAATGATTTTGGCAGTGGTTTCACATATAGCAAAACAAAAGGGTGATGGCTGGAAGATTTAGAATAAATGTTAACCTCTGGCAATGCTCTGGGCAACCCTCCAGAACATCGTTCTTCGCCTGCCAAGCCACCACAAAAGGTGAAAAAAACCATATTCAGATCAGGCTTGGTCCCACTCCAAAAGGGACAGTTCAACCCAAACTGCTTGGTCACATCCCTTCTGTACGAGACCACAAGCATCCCCAAACATGTTTCGGCCTTGTTGGGTCTCATCAGTGAGGAGTAGGTTGAGTCTCTAGGCTCAGCAGGCACGGGACCCACGTCTGGGCATACTCGTCCCACTCGGGGTGACAATAGCAAAACAACGGCTGTAAGGTTTAGAATAAATCTTAACCTCTGGCATTGCTCTGGACAGCCCTCAGGACCCTCGTTCTACGCCTGCCAAGCCATTACAAAAGGGGAAAAACCATATGCAAATCAGGCTTGGTCAAACCGCAAAAGGGGCAGTCCAGCCCAAACTGATTGGTCACATCCCTTCTGCACAAGACCACAAGCCTCCCCAAACATGTTTCGTGCTTGTTGGGCCTCATCAGTGAGAAGTAGGTTGGCTCTGCAGGCATGGGACCCACATCTGGGCATACCCGTCCCACTCGAGGTGACTATAGCAAAACAAAAGGATGATGGCTGAACGGTGGTGTGGAAGGTTGCCCAGAGCAATGCCAGTGGTTCAGATTCATTCAAAACCTTCCACCCATTACTTTTTTGGTTTCAGTGTTTCACAAATAGCACTCACAAAACAGAAATTAACTTTTTCGATGTGCATTTGTATACTGATAGAAATAAAATCCATTTTGAAACATACAGGAAGTCCACAGAGGTGAATTCGGTCTTATTTGCATTCAGTTGTCAACAAAAGAGTGTCATTAAAAATATCCGTACAGGGGAATTTGTGCGTGCCTGTAGAAACTGCAGTACTTTGGGAAATTATAAAACAGAATGCAATGTTCTCACCAGAAGATTTCAGGCCAGGGTGTACAAAGACTATTTAGTCCAGGATAGACAAGAGGGCCTGGGTATGGAAAGAAAAGAACTACTCAAGCCCAAATTGAGGAAAACTGCTAGGAGCAGAAAACTTGGTTAGAATGATTGCGAAGAGGGTTGTTAAACATTTAAAAAACACTGGCACCTGCTGACACCTGACCCTGATTTGAGAAATGATATTAATGATGTAACAACTTTTGTTTTTACAAGAGCTCCTACGATGAAAACTGTGTTGAGCCCTTCTTTTCTGAAACCAATAGATCAACAAATGAAAACATTGTTACATGCAAGCCTATCAGGGTTTTACGAGTGTGGGACTTGCAGTAAGTATGAGTACTCTTTCAGTGGCAACACATTAGAGATAAACATCAGGGAACCTTTTGTTATCACAGACTTTATCAAATGTTGTTCCGAGTATGTTGTTTATGCTATACTATGTACCTGTGGCCTGACCTACATTGGAACCACGATTCGAGAGCTTCGGACACAAACAAGAGAACACCTCAGTACAATAGGGAGTCAGGATCCAAGGTTGTCATTGCCTTTACACTGGCAGGAAAGCCACCAAATGAATAAGAAGAGTGGCATATGATTTGTTGGACTTCAACTTATCAAGGATGACCCAAGAGGTGGGAACAGGGAATTATGCCTGTGACAGCTGGAATCAAGATTGATCTACAAATATCGAACTGTGTCACAGGGCCTGAACACAGATCATGAAATTAGCTATTTGTTTTATAAAAGTGTGGCTACTTTCATGTTGAATAATTGTTCTTGATGCACACAGATGAAGATGCAACATGGGAGCTTTTGTTTGCTGCCAGCAATCTTAAACATACCGTGGACAAAATGTGTTTTACAAAGTGAGGGCCATAAAATCTTTGTTAGAATGTGTTGATAAAACTGCACTAGATTGGAGCATAGGTACAGGATACACAGTATTAGTTAACCCCTTTATGGTTCAAGGCTTTGTACCTTCTAGCTAATCTGCCATGGCCCCTATGGTACGTATGTGTTCATGGGCAGAGTGAGAAACTGTATTGCGGGAGGTTTATGCAAACCAACACTGATGAGTTTTGAGTGGACGGGGGTCTGCTGTAACTCAAATTAATAGAGACCGAGTGTTCGCAATTCTGTGCATCCCATTAATGAAGTGTGAGGGGATGGAAAGCCATGCATAGGGAGGCCGGTCAGTTAGAGATACAAGGTCTGATGATTGAGTGCAGGACATTAGTACATTTGTAATTTTTCACCAGTGTGTGATCAATACAGATAGCGTGGCAAGACTAGTTGAGTATATTGGAGGCGGTCCCACGCACGAAAAAAATGATGGTTGGTAGATCCAGGAAAGATACACGGTGTCGATGTTTTCAATTAAGATGTTAACATTTGGAGAAATATTGAGTGTCATTTTCTGTATTTAAAAGGGTGGCTTTGATATCTTGGATGCATGTATTTTTTCTTTAGGCTCATTGGTGTGCAATGCAAATTCAATAGGGAGATAATGTGTCAAACAACGTTTAAAGATAACACTCGAAAGTGTTGAAAGCTTTGTCTACATTGGAACAGATGTGGGTCACGTCCCACGCGTATGTGTGATGTCACGCAGAGTATTTATGTTAACACAAAATGGCGGGCAAGTACGAGAACGGGGAATGTCACTTGAATCACATTTGGGTTTTGGGAGTAACTCTTCTAACATATTTGGAAAGTTTCTCAACTTTAGGTTTTGATAATAAGCACTGCCGAGTTTTGAATCTGAAGTGAGTGGTGGAAGGACTGGTATCATATTTTTGAGTATCTACTTGTCTTCCTGATTGTTAAAAGGACACTTCATTTTGGGACCAGTTGTCTAAATTTCCCAGGGACTTGGAACTTGGTAATGTTACTTGGGAGATGTCAATTAACACGTCTTCATGTTGTGTTTTGTTTTCAGTGAATCTCTTGATTTAATGGAGCTTTGATGGTGTTGAGCATTTGCAGTGTTGTAAGAAGGAATGTTTGTAAATAGTGGCAAAGTCACACTATTTTTTTGGTTCTTGGTGTTTTGGTCTTGGGCCATGGATGAAGTTGTGAAGTTGCGCAAGGTCATTGATGGGGGTGGCTGAATTGAGACTTGGTGCTTTACATGTTGGGCAGGAGGGTGTTATGAGCAATGAGGGTCTTTTTGTCCCCATCCCTTTTCTTTGACCCTGTACGTTTCCAATTATTATGATTTTTAATATTTTGGAATCCTTTTTTATTGAAATTACTAATTGTATACACAGAATAATGCATGTTTTTGATTTATCGTGTTCGTTACATGTTGATGATGACTTATTTGTGTTTATCAATCATCTGATCACAGCCCTGAGGAGGACCTTGATTGATCGAAACATGTGTTGGCTGTAGATGCTTTTAGGAATAAAAAGACAATTTCAATTAAGGACTGCATCAATTGAGGATTGTATTTTATTCTGAGGGGTTAAGGACTAATAGGCCCAAGTATTTTTCTTATTGATATAGGGGCTGAGCGCAATTGTTCTGGACAACCTTTCAGTAGTTCGCCTGACTCAGAGCTAGGGTCACACCAGTTCAGAACAGTGCTGCCAGAAGCCCCTTGTGTCTCTATCACCATAGTAATCATTAGTAATTGAAGAATTAGCTCGAAACCTGGACTAGCCCCCTTTTTCCTTCCTTATTTTATTTTTAAAAAACAGACTTTTTCTCTCTTTTCTATGGTAACATTATCTGCAAAATTCTAGATCACACTTTTCATTCATTCGACTTCGATTTTCCATTAATCGCAGCAAATATTAAATAGCTGTTTGCTATATGAACTTTATATATGGATTATAAATGAAGATGGAGATTCCGATGTCAAGCACCTCCATGTTCGGACGGCCTGTTGCCAGAATCGAGATGAGGGTCGAGATTTATGAAAAAATAGTGTGTATTTTTCTCCCTCCTTAATCTATGAGTTTCCAAAGTGACTTTATCCATACTGGTCCTTCATGCTCCTTATATCTTCCCATCATCCAATACATTTTAAATTGCTGTTTTAAATCTGAACTTCAGTACATAGTTTTTATATGTAACCACTAGCACTCACATGCTCAATAAATTAAGACTTTGCAACAGATCCAGTTGGACTGACCTTCTTTAACTAATCAATACCAACAAGATATGAGTGAATTCCACCACCAATACAAACAGGGTTTCCTACCACCTCTCGTACCTTCAACCTTTGGGAATCCGTGAGCTTGTCCCAAGCAAACCCTGTACCCGACAGCAGGATCAAACCAACCCTCCAATAAGACTGAGCATAGTGCCGGGGGCTGCATTTCCTCTAAGCTCATAACATCCCTTAATGTACTCTTTAGATATGCTTTTTACACACTTCCTACACCCTGAGGTGACTTCATTCACAAGGACAGTAATGGCATTTATATATCACACTGAATACACTTTGCAGATTCTGAGGTTGCAAAAAGGAAAGGCTTAACGAAGAAAAAAGGTTAAACAGGTTCCCAGTATAGGTGAGGACACACATCTTCCAATGAGATCTAGACAAGCATTTCCCAGCAATAACAGTCTAACACAAGTATCAAAGTCAATGGACTAGAAGAGTCTGCAGGGAGCCAGGACAGCCAACGTCAATTGGAGCACAGACTATAGAGATGAGGCACTTCTTACTTAAAAAGTCTAGCACAAAGTAAGAGAGTTTGTAGAAATCACTTTTAGGGTCACAAGCTGTGAAGCCTGTGAAAAGCAGGGTTGAAATCAACTCTAAGGTAAGCTAGTGAAATTCGCAACTGAGAAGAACACAGCTAAAAAGACACTGAGGTAAGTACCCCAAGTCTAAACAGTACCTCTAGTTAGAAGAAGAGTGGCCCAGCTGGATTCTTTCCTGCTGCAGTGATACAGACCATGGGTTCCTGAGCCTCAGTCATGGGGACATGAGGGAGGATGTCTGGACGGCTCCTGCAGCTGCAGTTTGTAGGTCATCGGCAGCTACGGGCTCTTTTCAATTCAGCAGCACTTCACGGTTTCAGCGCTCAATAAACAGCACCGTCGCAAATCTCAGATACCGGTTGGGCTTCCGTCAATCCTTGGGTCCTGCATTCTGGTGAGGAGACTCGAGCTCTGGTCATCCTACTTCTTATGGGTCCTTAGGAGACTCCTGGAGCTTCTAGCCGGATTTCAGACGTTGCACTTGACTATGGATTTCTTGACCCCTGGCACTCGGTTCATGCAGCAGTGAAGATGTACAGCCTATTGGGGAAGATGTTCCAGTGGAGTTTGTCTTGGGGTTAGTTGGTCCCACTAACCCAAGGGAAGAAGTTGTCCCTTCCGGAGTTTCTCTGTCGAAATGGAAAAGGAGTTTTAGCACAGCAGCAGAGCTTCACCATGCAATTCAAAGGTCCAGGAGGATAACGCAAGCTTCATTCACAGTTTCTTCGTCTGGTGTTTCGCCCAGTGGTCGACTCTGCCTCTAGTCCCAAAACCCTCACCATTTAAGCAGGTTTCGCCCATTCATGCACAGCCTAGGCTGTCAATCACACAGCAGGGTGGATGTCCTGAAAGGACAGCCAGCAGCCAATCAGGACTGGTTTCATTCAGGCTCTCCTAGAGACAAAGGACAGGGGAGTTTCGGGAACCTCCTCAACATCCTGCCTTTCCAGACACACTGGAGCCAGAGGCGGGTTTCAGGGCTGAAGCCCGCTAAAGGCAAAACAAACAATGACACAAACCTGGTTTAACACACAGAGTAAAACCCAAGAAAGACCTCACAAACAGAAAATGGCGGAAAAAGAAGACCAGGGCCATTTTGACAGAAATGGTCTCCCATGGGTGCTGTACTGCAGCTGAGGATTCAGCCTGCGGTAGAAAAGCACAATGGCAGTAAAATTAAACCACTGCCACCAGACATTTAAAGTAGTGACGGTAAAATATAAAATGTTACATGAGAATGTAGGATAAGGAGGCTACTAGGTAACCCCAAGCACTCCAGATACAATGGGGTGTGCTGGACCTACAAAGAGAAAAGGTAAGTAAAGTCAATTTCACTTTACTATTCTTGGGAACCGTAGTTCACACAAGAAATGGTATTTAAACCTTCTGAGAAATCTAAAGGATTTCTCTGTGACACAGCACTGAAGGTCCTGTTTGTCAACATACAAAAAGTGGATGCCTTTGGAGTTTGTCAGACTCCAAAGATAGAGGAAACACATAATCGAAATCCGGTCAAAACACATGAGAGAGTGAGAAAAACGTCTCACTCATTCCAGGGTTAAAATGTAAAAGTCCTAAAGTCCAGCAAAAGAGCTGGGGTTCTCCAAGGTTGAAGGGAATTAGCACAGAAATGAGAATTCTCCCTAACACTGACTGGCTATTGGGCATACACATTCTCCTGTCAAAACAAGTGATATGGGACTGTGGCACAGTTCATGCTGCAAAAACACAATTCTAGATGACAGCCTATGGGCCAACAGCAGAGAAACTCGAGGTGACACTGTTTTGCTAACATCAACAACTCTACCCCATTGTAATGGAGGTTATTCAAATAGAGTGAACTGAATCATCTCTTGGAACCCCCATTTTTTGTAGATAAGACACATTGGGGGTGATTTTCTAAAAGGTTAAATTGCATGCAAGGGATGTAAATCAGAATTAGGAGATGTTTGTAACTGCAATATTTTTTTAAAGAAATGAGGCCTGACCTGTCCCTGCTTCTATGATAGTACAGCAACTATCTAACAACAATAACAAAAGGGTGCTTGTCAGGAGGTCTTACAATCATCCTGTCCTCTGTCCAAAACCTAATCTGCCTATCGTCTGAACCTACTACTAATACATGAAATAAATATAAGCTTAACCAGAAAGGGTATTCTCCCTTTGGCAAAGGTAACTGGTTTCTGACCCCCACCTAAATGGATATTGGGACTCTCTCTTAGGCCACATGCCTGATTACACAGTTCAGAGCGTCTCTTCAGTTTTCCTCTTTTCTGGGTGGTGCTTCATCCTGGACTCCACCTACATTTCTTTAAATCTTCTCTTGGACAATCTACCCAGTTGTACAGTCCACACTTCGAGACTGTCCAATGCCCCTGTGGTCTTTCTCTGAAACTGTGGTAACAGTCTCTGTTCCTTTGGATGGATACTGTACTTTCTCAGTTCTGAATGATATGGTTGTGCATTCTGCCTTGGAGTATCTGTTTCTTCTCCCTGCTTGAGAGGCTTTTTCTTTACTCCCTGCCTTGAGGATCCTGCTTCTCATACCCCATCTTGGATTACTGTATCTCTCACCCCATCCTGAATATTGGAGTCTTGCGTCCTTGCTTGTGTTCCTGATCTTTTCTCCCCATCTTGGGGTTTTCTTACCAGGTCTCCATCGTGATTCTCATCCCCTCTTGGGATACTGTATTTCTCTCCCGATTTGTGGTCCCTCGGGTTTTATCCTGATTTAGGATCTCTTGGTTTTCCCCCTAACTTGGGGTATTGTCTCTAATGTCCCAGCTTGGGGAACTCAACTTCTCACCCTGGCTTGGGGTTCCTCGATTATCCCTCTGACTTGTAGTTTGGTGTTTCTCGTCGTTCCTTGCATAGCTGTAATTTCCTCACCATCTTGGGATTTGCTTTCTAATACTCCACCTTTGTTACTGTGGTCTCACCCCCTCTCGGGTTATAGCTTTTATCATCCTGTCTTGGGGGCTGTGGGCTTAAACCTCTGCTTGGGGTACTCTCTCTGTCTTGGTCCTAGGGCCTTTAGATTATCACTCCAGCTTGGGGCACTTTCTCTATCACCTGACTTTGGGAGGTTTGCCTCTCATCTCCTCTGGGGTCTTGGGTTTCTCACCCCTTCTTGGGGTCAGTTTGCTTGTGGCCCTTTCTGGGCCGAATGATTCTCTCCCCACCCTGAGCACTCAGATTTCACCCTCCACCCCCCTCTTGGGGTCGATTAGCTTGCGGCCCACGCTGGGCCCGATTGATTCTCACCCCATCCTGGAGTCTCAGGTTTCACACCCTCTCTTGGGGAACCTGTCTCTCAGCCCCTCTTGGGCGCTTTGGGTTCTCGACTCCTCTTGGGCTCTAAGATTTTTCAGACCCTCTTGGGCTATTTGGTCTCTCAGCCCCTCTTGGGCAATTTGATTTCTCATTCCGTCTTGGGGGATATGATTTCTCGCACGCTCATGAGCTCTGTGGTTACTCAGCCTCTCATGGGCTTTTTGGTGTCTCACCCCTTCTCAGGGTCTAACCGGGCCTGACGATCCTCCTCCTGGTTTCCTGGGTGGAACGCATACCTTGTTCGCTAGCAGTGTTCCTCGGTGGAGGAGTTCTCCTGGCCAGATATCGTAGCGTGGTTGCAGCTTCTCCTCGGCCTTCTAGGTCTATTCGCTGGCATTGGTGCTTCCCATTGGCTCATGACGGGACTGCCACGTCAGTTCCAGTAGGTACTGGTTGACCACTTTCCGTGAGGTTGCGCCTCTTTTCTGTTTGGTGGTGCCAAGTTTCTCCAACTCCCAGCCTTGTTAAAGGCAACAGTTCTCTGTGGGATTTATCGCTCCTCCATGCTCCACGTCAAAAAACTCCACTCTCTCCTTCTACTCTCACATCTCTAAGAAGTCTAACTATCAGCTACACTTCGTCAGAGGTACTGTACCTTTTCTCACTTTCCCCCAGAGGCTCACTGTCTCCAGAGCCTTGGTTCTCTCTAGGCTTGGCTATTGCAACAGCCTTTTCCTCAACCTCCCTTCTTCTGCCTGCGCCCTCTGCAACTCATCCATAACAGAACCGCAAGACTTATCCTTGGCCTCAAGCCCATGGACAGCATCTCACCCGCACTGAAGCCCCTTCACTGGCTCCCCGTGGCTGCAAGGATCAAGTTCAAGACCCTCTGCATTGTCAACCAGGCTTTCTGGGGCCTGGGACCTACCTACCTGCAACGCTGCCTACCTAAATACTGTCCCTCGCGTGCCACCTGCTCATCTAACTCGAACATTCTTCGAGAGAGCCGGTTCTCCAAGCAGAGATTTGGAGGGTTATCCTTATCCTCAGCAGCTGCCTCCCTCTGGAATTGCCTCCCGCCCTCTGTCTTGAGCCTGACCTTCTTAAGTTCCAAAAACTCCTCAAGAACTTCCTCTTCTCCTCTTCCTTCGCTCTCCCTCTGCCCTGCTAACCGAGCTATCCGGCACTCTTCATCTCTCCCGCCTCTTCCTTACAGCTTGCTGACTGGATGCCTGGTGTACCTCAGAGTCTCACCGGTCCCGGTTCCCCCCTGCCAGTCGTGTCTCGCACTTGCCTCAGAGCCCTACACCCACCCACCTTCACTGCACTTAGAGAGTGGCTCTCTCTGCACTTATCCCAGTCTCCACAAACTGGGTGCACTTGAACCACCCCCTTCCCGTCACCGCCTATGCACTTGCACGATACAAATACAACGTGCCTGAAGATCGTCTGTCTGTTCTCCCTCTCTTCTCCCTAAATTGCACTGGTGAAACTGCAGAATCGCTGTTTTGCTGTCCGCCACACTGTTAAATGTATCTTACGTACTTACTCTGCCTATGCAGACTATTATTGTCACTGAATTTTAAGGGGTCTGAGCGATTGTTGTTTTTGTTCCCCATGTTCCCACCCTCCTTGAGTGCTTTGAAACACTTTCCTGTGTATAGGCGCTAAATAAATATACAATACAATATGATACAAAACAATGCAAATGATGCTTTGCAGACAGCATTTGAGATGAATTCCTGTGCAGTCCACCAGCTTTTAGCAGGTGATAAAAATGCCAGCAGATTTCCCAGGAATCCGTTAGTTTAATGGTTGCATAAAATCATAAACCATGTGCTCCTTGAAGCCAGAGAAGGAAAGCACAGCGCAAACGCTAATTCCGTTTCATGTTTCTTCTTTGATACCTAATGGCTGTAAAATGCACTGGAGATGTAAGGTGTTAATGTCTAATGCCTTGCTTTCACACCTTATGTTTGTACTCCAGTGTTTAGAAAATATGCCCCAGTGATATTAAATTATCTGCCCAGCGTTACACACTTTAGTTAACAGTGAAGCTGGGATTTTGCTCTACTGTGCACTTTCGATACTTAAGCACAAACCATCCGAGCTGTAGTTGATAGAAATATTTTCAAGATTTGGCTTTCAAGAACTACACCACTGTTTTATAGGGAATGTTTGCAAAGTGCCTAAATAACCGAGTAAAGCAACCAGGCCATACATGAATCCTTACAGAAACATGCTGTGCAAAAGGAGTCTGACTGTGTCCTTACTTGCCACAACCAGAATGAAAGACTAAAAGTCCCAGAATGCTAAGTAACGCAAGCCTGAAAATCTGGTTAAATGTCTTTATACCGAAATATTTTATAAAGAATGAACATATATCGAATATTTTCTAACAACACTTTTTATTGAGAATGCACTTTTGGTGCGGGGCGGGCTGGGGGCTCCACCCCCAAACTCTTGTTTCCCAGTCCTAAAGACCTACCCCAAACGTTTCCCGAAAATATTTAATCCTTTACCCCACCCCTAAATGCATTCCCTGTAAAAATGTTCATTATAAAATAAACGATATCTGTTCATTCTTTATAAAATATTCGATATAAACACTGCATACCGACAATCTCCTTTGTTATACATGGAAGTTCTTCCTGCACTTAAAGACACACAATAAAAGAAATGGCGCCAGAAGGTCAGCCGCCTACAGCAATTATTTGGCACAACCTCCTACATTGTTGTCACCCATGATGCCAGAAGACCTAACCTTTTTTGTGCACGTCAAACTAACAGACTCAAGCTTTAAAAAAGCATTGGCAATGCCAACAGTTTGGACATTTGAGTAGACATGGGACAGGCACTTGCCAGGCACCGTAGTGGTATTAACTATCTATTGTTGGTGGCAGGTGCAAAACGGTACAAGTACCTGGCCATCTAATAGCAGTGCCTGGCAATAAAAATGATGGCTTTGCCAAACCTTGTTTTAAACAGGAGTTCAGTGGCTTCGTCAATGCTTTTTAACAAGACTTCAGTGAAGGACACACAGAATGCTTATAAATCGAGTGGCTGAAGGCGGTCTGGTAAGACATTTCTACTACACCAGTAGCGGGTTTCTAAGTCATTAACTCCCAGAAGACTGTTTTGAACAAACCCTGGCAGGTACTTTGAATGCAAAGCCTGATGGCAAGGCTTGATTAAAGTGAGTTCCAAGAGTTCCTATGAGGGGGTGTTTTGGGCGGGCAGAGGCAGGAATGGGTGGGAATGACCATAGGGATTAGCATGGCCATACGCAGGCAAGCGGTGGCACTTAACCAAACACCTACAGACTCTGTGTCCCTCCTCATATACCATTCCTCCCAATCTGAACTCCAAAGCAATCGTTTCAGCTAATAGCCCAAACTAAAAAGGAGGTGTACTCTGTGACTAATTTAAATTTTATTGGAAGAAGGCACTGATTTGGTATGTAACTGGAGCTCTCCTGTGCAGGTTTTTAGTTGGCAATGTCCCATCACAGTAACACTGTCCTAATTAAAGGGACTGCTATTAGCAGAGAGATGTGTTAAATTAAAAAAAAAGTAATTGCCATGCCTTTGCTAAGACGCTGGCTGCGTAACATGTCCTGAACTCTAGCAAGAGCACAGGAGACCAAATGTTCCAGCTGGACTTCCCCCAGCACATAAGGTGCCTAACATTTAGCTGCAGTCCCCAAAGAAAAAGTGCTGCAGGGCCAGGGGGAGAACCAGCAGTGGATTCAACTAGAGGTGGGCATGAGGTGGAGGGCTCACGACTTGATTCACTTTATTCATTTGGTCAGTGGGGGCTGGATGGGACAGGTGGGGCTGAGTGGCCAGGTTAAAAGGAGCTGCAGTTGTTTTCTTATTGGGATTGGATGATGGCGAACAACGCTGGTGTTACAGTTGCTGGAGTAGCTTGTTTGGTTGGCTAAGAGGACCAAAAGGGGGTACAGGAGTTGCTTTGTTTGTTTGGCCAGAGTGCTATGCGAACTCTAATAGGGACAAAGTGGCCCCAGGAGAACATTGCTAGAGTTGTGTGTGTAATAAAAGAAGCATGTGGGGGTGGGCCACTTAGGTTATATCATCTTTGATTCTCTTACATAATGGGTACATCCTACTGTGTGAGTATACATGTGTATGCTTATCTTCAGAGTCCTGTATCAAATGCTACTAGCCTATGATTGAGGCTGCATTGCCATTAGGATCAGCAAGATCTGCGATGGTTTTTACCCAAAAGGTGTGGGACAGGTAATGGGAACTGCTAGCTACAACTGAGTTTACGAAGGTTTCTGAGGCACTTGGCTGTTGGTTGAGTGGCTCTTGATTTTACGTCCCTTTGTGGTGGGTGGTGTAGGCTCTAACTTTAGCTGAGTGGGATCGGCCCCAAGATGGGTAAGATGGCAGACGACCCAATGCTATGGAACGGAACGGTTTACAACATTTTTCGAGCCGTAGGGAATTCAGAGAGAGAGAGAGGTAGGGGGAATGGCTGCCTGTGGTGCTTGAGGGACTGGAGTGGCATCAGAGTAGGTGCCTTGGCTTCAGTGGCATTGTGAAAGAACCAAGGTTACCCACCCCCACATGCTTCTTTTATCAAAGTAAACAACTCTAGCAATGCTGGCTACTTCATCACGTCTTGCTTAGCCAGTGGGGGAATGGGAGGAGACAGTTATCAGGGGTTGAGGGGCAGTGGTTAATGAAACAGGGAAAGGCAAGGGGTAGTCACAGCCACTGGCTGATATTTCGATATTTCAGGACTATGAGATGTCCTTGGAATGTTCCTTTTTTATGTGCAGAGTCGAGTATCTCGTTACACAAGAAGTTAATAATAATTTCAACAAAATGAGAAGATAACTTAAATGATGCCTCCGGAACATGGTCACAATAATCATAGAGAAAAGCGAAAGTGAGAATTGAAAAAGAGATTGAATCCCTAAACAGGGAAATAGAAGATCTAGAAAGAACAATCACACACCTCTGGAAAAGAACCTGAAGGAGTGTTAGGATCAGGTGAAACTGAAAGAAACAAGCATGTTCTTTAGAGATGAGCAAGGTTACCAGTGTCTGCATTCAGCAACGCAGCATACAGACAATCCCTAAGACCGAACACGAAACCAACGAACAAACTGTATAGGGTGCAGCTACCCCCTCGCGGGCTTACAGGGTTTTTATACAGTAATGCACACGGGTTCTTCGGTGGAAGGGAGTGGGACATGAATCGTATAATGGCAAGAGTATACAGTGTTTCAACATACGATACAAGCTTCTCACCATAGTGTATGCAGACACCCGGTGAGCTTCTCACACCTTAGAGAGTACATTGCAACATGATATGATATGATATGATATGGCATTTATAACGCGCCTATACACAAGTGTTACGAGGCGCGACGAGGCAAGGGAGGGGGAACAGAGGGAAGACAGCCAACAATCCTACTAGGCCAGGTGTCATTCAGATCGCGCAAGTGCATGGGAAGGGGGAAAGGGAAAAGTGCGTGGGGGAAGGGAGAGGGGAAAGTGCAGTACAGGGATAGTAGAATAAATAAGATAAACAAAACGGCCAGATGGTGGCAAGTGCAAGATAAGAGCAACATAGGTCCTGGTGGGGGGACTGTAGGGATACAGAGTAACAGTCCCCAGGTGCGGGGGTTGCCAGGGAGGCAGTCAGTGCAGTTTCAACCAGGAATTCAGAGGGGGAGAGAATGCAGAAGCAAAGAGGAAGGTTTTGAGGTGCTTCCATAACCGGAGATGGTTCTCCTCAAGTTTCAGGGAGGCAGGAAGGCTGTTCCAGAGGGAGGCCCCAGCTGAAGAGAGATCTACCACCAACTTGTTGCTTGGAGAAGCGACTGACCCTGAGGGAGTTGGAGGCGGATGAGCGAAGAGCTCGAGAAGCAAGATATTTGGGAAGAGAGAGTTGAAGGTAATGCGGCCCCAGGCCCCAGTAGGCCGTCTGAACAATGCAGAAGGTTTTGAACTTAATCCTCGCAGCCACTGGGAGCCAGTGCAGAGATTTCAGTCCTGGAGAGATCCTATCCCTGGGCTTGAGGGCAAGTACAAGTCTCGCAGTCCTGTTCTGGATGAGTTGCAGAGGGCGGAGAGTAGAGGCAGGCAGATTTAGACAGAGGCTGTTACAATAGTCTAGCCTAGAGACAACCAGGGCTCTGGAGATGGTGAACTTCTGGGCAAAGGAGAGGAAAGGAAGAATACCTCTGAGGAGGTGTAGCTTGTAGTGTGACTTCTTAGAGACGTCAGAGATGTGAGGAGAGAAGGAGAGTGTGGTGTCGAAGCTGACCCTGAGGTTTTTAGCCTTGCAGGTGGGAGCAGGAAGAGGGCCAAGAGAGGCCGGCCAGAGAGCTGCAGGGAAGGAGGGGGGGAGAACATGCAGTAGACAGTGTCAGTTACATTTCTCGCGGATCAGCAGTTTCGACTACGACTTCACTTCTCACATGGCTCAGCCAGCGCCTGTCAGCCTAATGTTGGTACTTCTACCTGCTGAATCCATCTCGCCCAGTGAGGCGGTGATCAAAAACATGCTTGCTAGTGCCAAACAGGAACAACATCAGAAACTGGTAAGGTATAAGCGAGCAACATCTATACGTTTCAGTAAAGACATGCACACAACGACATAGGACAAAGCAGTTATAGGCAGCAAGGCTCGAGCAAACATGACAGCCGTGGGTGGAGTCAGAGGAGTACATACATAAATGACCAAATTAAATTTCTGACTGCCAACACAACACCCTCCTTTGTGTCTTCACTCCAGTCTCTTTGCATTACTTCTTCCGGGCTAAAGACAGTGCAAAACAGCACATCATAGCAGTGTAATTCTTCAGTGGTATTCAAATACAGTATTTGTGTTCTTTTGGTGTACTTTTTGCATTGGGTGCAGATACAGGTGCATAACCATTTGCACATCAATGAGACAAAATACAGCCTCAGGAGTAAAACTAGTATCATGAGGACAATCTGGACCATGTATGTCCCAAAGGACCTCAAGATACTGGTGACCCAAGACCAAACGGGCCACCGTGCACTGTGTTCTCATTTACAGCAGCTACAGTGTGGTGGATGTGGGAGATAATATAAGTGATGTTGCGAACAGAGTTTGCAATGTAAGTGCAACAATCATTCTTCACAGGAGCTCTCTTCCCTCCTTTGGATGCTAAGTGGGTGCCTGTAGCACCATAAATCGGATAGCCACTTGCTCGCGAGACAGTAGGATCAGGGATGCGGCAGTGGCGTTCACAACATCTTTAATGAGTATGGATTGGCAGGATAACTGATCCTGGTTCAGCTTGACTCCCAGCCTGGGGATGGGGAAACCCAATACCACTGACAAGGCTTTCCCATCTTGGGGCTCTCTTCTGGTGGGAGTGGGATGGAAAGTTACGAGAGTGGGTAGGACATTGTGAGAAATTCAGTAGCAACAATTTAGGATAGAGAAAGGTGTTAAGAGCTTTATGGAATTGGACATGATCCTGCAAAGGTCTTTTCGCCAGGGAAAGGGAACTACAAAGGGTGGGAGCTGCTACAGAAAAGGCCCTCCTGTCCACGGTAGCCCTCTTAATCTGTGGCACCCTAAAGAACTGTTGGCTAGATGAAAAAAGATCTGTTGCCCGAAGATATGGAATGATCTTCTTGCAAAGATAGTAAGCCCCGCCTCCATGTACAGCTCGATGTACCAGGGACAAATCCTTGAATTTAACCCTGTACTCAACCGGTAGCCAATGGGGTTGGTTCAGTACCGGGGAGATGTGAGCATATTTTGGCAGGCCGACCACTAGGTGAGCTGCAGAATATGACAGAATTTGAAGTCTCCCGAGGTAATATTTGGGCTGAGCTAGAAAAGTAGCATTACAGCGGTCAAAAATCCCTTGAGTCATCATTGTCCATGTCACCCCCTGTCAATACTATAGCTTCCTCCTCCGCACTCACCACTAAGGTGATCAATGCTGTCAAGCCCTTCCTCTATACCAAAAACTGCCTATCCATAGCTAGAGCCACAGTAGGTACTAAACTTGACAAATGCAATGCACTATTCTTGGGCACCTCTGCAAAAAACCTCAACAAACTCCAAATCACACAGAACAATGCCCTTAGGGCAGCCCTGAGTATTCCCAAAAGGGAACACATCTCACAGGCCAGGAAAGATGCACACTGGTTGCCAGTAAAAGAAAGCATACTTTTCAAAACACTGGCCATAACACACAAATGCCTCTCCTTTGATGTCCCACCCTACCTATCCGAAAGAATCACCCGCAACCTATCCAACAGACCCATTAGATCTCACCTGACTAACCAGATCTTTGTGCCAGCCTTCAAGAGAACCAAAGCTGCAGTGTCTAGTTTTCAACACTTGGCACCCAAAAATTGGATTGCACTGCCCACAAGCCTAAGAAATGAGAGATCCTACACTGTATTCCGCAAAATGCTTAAAACCACACTATTCTGCTAGATCCAACCAACATCTGTAATTACGTTGTTCAACTGTAACCTTATGAACAGCAGCATTGTTCCCATGTTCTTTGTTATACCTATCTCTAAGTGAGTTCTCTGTAACAGTGCCATGATCCTCCAGGGCCGATGCTGAGCTTTATAAATGCAAATAAATAAATAAATAAATAACAGAGGATGCGGCCATCGGCCCCCTCAGAACTACGGCTACAAAAGGAATGACCTTTTTCAAAGATTTTAGTTTGAGAAAACCTATGATACATGTAGCAGAAATTTGAAGATCCACAGACAGAGTGGCAGACATTGTTATACCCAAATTCTTGACAGAATCTACCATGGGCGGGACGGGGGCCAAAAGCAAGCGGATCAGAGAGAATGAGATGTCGGTGGACCGACCATTAAAACTTGCTTCAGTCTTGTCTCCATTTAGTTTCTACCAGTTTTCATTCATCCAGTTACCAATAACTGCCAGACAGCCCTGCAACTGGAGAGTGGCTTCCTTCAAGTTATGATCAACTCTCAGGATCAACTGGGTATCATCTGTATAAGCATAGAAGCAACATCAATGGGTATGGATCAAGTCAGCTAAAGGGCAAACATAAACATTAAGGGGGCGCTAGAGAGCCCGGTGAAAATGGCTGCAGGCCTGTGTGCTCCAGGGAAACCTACTAGAAATCTGGCCAATATCCAAATACACTGCTGAGACCCATATTTGGTATAAATACACACAGGATACCCAAACTGAGGTGCAGGGAAAATCTAAGGACCTGTGGTGCTGTACTTCAGGAGGAAACAGCGCCCACGATAATAGAAGCGCGGACCGAGGAGGAGCACCATCATGTATGCCGGAACGAATTGGTGGAGGCCAGGGTGCTCGAGGAGGTGCAAACCAGTGGAGTGAGATCCGGCGATCTGCAGGTGAAGGGGAGCAGGGGACTGACAGTGGAAGTACACCAACCAGAGGCACCCTGCTGCAAAGGAGCCACGGAGCAGGACTGCACAAATGCTTGCGGAGGAGAGGGAGCCAAACCGAAGTGGACAGCCCAGAAAAGGGCCCTGTGCCCGAAAGGTGGGTGCAGCGCTCTCCCCCCACTGGACCATCTTTGATCACAGAGGACCGAAAGAGGGGGAGGAAAGAGGTACTGAGGGACAACGAAGATGATCCAGGGCTCGACAGCGGCGTTGGCCCTGCAGTGAGGGGCAGGGGAGAAAAGAGGGATAAACACCGGGCAAAATGCCTGCGCCTGGAGGGCTGGTGGAGGTGTAGCCCCAATTGGAGGGAGGAGTGAGGAACGGTTGAACAGATCTGGTCTCCGACAGAGACGCTAGCCCTGCTGCCGGGGGCAGGGGGGAACCAGCACAATAGAAAACATTGGAGTGGTCACCCAGCAAATAGCCAACACCCAGTGAGCTAGCGGCCGGTGAGCCACAACAGGGGAGAGCACATATGGGACATGTGAAAGCGACCTGCCTGGAGTACAGTGGAACAAACCCCCGCCACTTGATAAACCAAAGGGGGGCAGTAACACCAAACGGAGGGGGTCAGGGACCTGAAAGTGGGGATGAAAAACACCGGGGGAGCCTGAGTGCAGTCGATCTGAGGTAAAGGAATAACATTTCACCGGACCTCCACTAACACCAACCAGGCATAGACCACAGAGGACTCATATAACCTTAGTCTTGTTGCTGTGACCCTCTGTCGACCCCGCAGAACTGACTGGGTGCACGAACAGCAATATATCTAAGTCATCAAAATCTGAGAAGCAGCAATCGAAATGAGACTTTGATCCCTCGACCACGGTCAGATTGGCAACAATGGGGGAGAACCCCACAGAGGAAACCCCACAGGCCAGAATTCTGCACCCTGAGAAGGCACTGGGGGACATACAAAAAAATGCTGGGTTCAGTACAGGCGAGCATTCAATCACTGGATGGCAAATTAGACACCCTAACATGCAAACTGAACCACATGCAAGTCCGCCTGCATAAACATGGGGAATGCCTGGACAAGGTGGAGGGCCGGGCTGCCACAGTTGAGGATGAAACCACTGCAGTCACAAGAGACCTGGCCACCATTAAGAGAGCAATTAAAGAGCTGACCAATAAGCAAGATGACCTTCAATCAAGATCTCGACGGAACAATCTGCACAAGGGGTGCCTGAGTCGGCAGACCAGCGGGACATTGAGTGATGGTGTAATCCCTGTTGAAAGAGATCCTGGCAGGAGAGGGGTTCTCAGCTGTGATTAGAGTGGAGAGTGGCCATTGCATACCAAGCGGCAGAAAACCAGTGCAGGGAAAAGGGTCCCTTGTCATACCAGAACTCCATTTATTTCCGGACTTCTTGGATAAAGTTCAGACATACAGGAAAACCTTTATAGACGTCAAGAGAAGACTCAGGGAAAGGAACTTGCAATACGCAATGATATTTCCAGCCAAACTCCTATTGGAACACAATGGAAAAGTTTTCTTCTTCCACACACCGGAAGAGGCGAACGCCTTCCTGGAGACTTTGCCTAGGGCGCAAAGCCGATGAAGGATCAATAGGTTAGGATGAGCTAATCCCTGGAAAGTGCACCATAGAGTGAGCACGACACAGAACTATGGGTACTTGAACACCATCGACAGACTGGGGACAGAGCACAGTTACAGAGTTCCCGGATGGCTGGGCCCTGGTGAGCCCCCAAGCGGGAGCACAAGTTGGTTATTATGGTTGTGACGGTCAAAGGGAGTTTGGGGGAAACTGGCAGGTTGCTGGTGCAGGTGGTGGGGGGGAGACAGGGGAGGTGGCCTTGTGGGTTTCATGGCGGACAAAGAGGTTAAGCGTTGGTGGTACACTGAATACTGGGACTACAGAATGTGCTTCGGAGGACATAATGTCATTATGGGAGCAATATGGCTCACTCAATTAGATACTTGTCCATCCAAGTGCTGCAGGGTTTTGTTGTACATGTAACGTCACCAAATAGATGTGGCGCTTCTCCAGGAGACTCACTTGACCCCGGGAGGGGAAGCAAAATTTGTGAAAAGCTGGGGGTGTCACTGGTACTTCTCCTATTCCGCATACTCGAGGAGGTTATACATTCTCCTGCAAGCTACTGTGGGGTTCTGCCTGGAGTCGGTAGCCAAGGACCGGGAGGGGAGAGGTCTCATGGTAAGGGGCTCTATACAAGGTCGACAAATCACTTTAATAAATTACTACGGGCCTAACCAGGTCACGGTGGAATCCCTGGGGTGGATACATCAACAACTTGAGAGTGCACCACACAGGGAGATCATTTGGGGAGAATATTTTAATGCTGTTATGGACCCAGACCGTGACAGACGGTGGGAGCCTGCAATTCATCACCTAAGGCAACTAGCAAGTTCAGGGATATGTGCTGGACATGGGAAGTGGGGGATGTTTGCAGAGCCAGGCACCCTGGGGATACGGGGTACACGTTTCAGTTGTCGGTCCACAACTCAGCCTCCCGGTTGGATTAATTCCTGGTCTCATACCTAGTTGCGGGAAGGGTCTCTGAGGTATCCATACTGGTACGCACATTATCGGACCGTGCCCCGGTGTTGTTGACTCTAGGGGTCCCCGGCCGTGAGAGCGGGAGACCGCCATGGGTGTTCAAAAGTGGAGGACTATCAGATGAGGTGTTCCGAGAGGACCTAACCAAGGCTATAGATAACTTTTTTGAGCTTAACGCGGGATCGGTGGAGTCTGATGCAACACTATTGGAGAGCTTCAAATGTGTTATCAGGGGGGAATGTATTTCGAAAGAGGCTGGGGTACTTAAGCAAATCCGTAGACAAATAGTCAAATTAGAGACCTATATTCAACAGCTGCAATTAAAGGCACCTACACTGGTAGAAGAGGCCGTGATTAAGGAATAGCTACAATGGTTTAGGGAGTTAGCAAACAGGGAAGTGAGGTTCGTGAGGGGAGAGGCGGCTGCGAGACAGTATGGGGAGGCACAGCGCCCGGCGAAATGGTTGGCCAAGGTGGTGAGAAAGGACAGGTCAAATGGTTGAGGTACATCAGTTAAAGATGAACAAGGGATAGAGAAATTCAGAGACATTGATATTGTCCATGCCTTCTGCACATTCTATAAACAATTGTATACCACCCAAATACAGGTCTCACAACAGGAGGATAGTAACTATTTAGAACAAGTGGCGTTATATTGGTGTACAGATATAGAGTGGGAATGCCTGGGACGCCCTATTTCGCTGGGAGAGGTTATGTCAGTGATTAAGCCTCTGCCATCTGGGAAGGCTCCAGGCCCTGACGGGTATAGAGCAGAGTTGTATAAACTGTTTGCTGGGAGGCTAGCCCCCCACTTCCTGGAGATGTACCATCAGGGGCTGAGAGACGTCAGACTGCTGGAGTCATTGAGGGAGGCAACAGTGGTGGTCCTGCTGAATCCAGACAAGGAGCCGAATGAATGCTCATCATACAGGCTCATATTTCTAATAAACCTAGACAATAAAATATGGCCAAGAAATTGGCATCCAGACTGGCACCATTAATGCACAGGATGGGGAAGGCAGACCAATCAGGGTTCATCCCGGGGCGCTCCACCTCATTTGAGTTACAGTGAATATTTGGGTTAATGGCTGCAGTGCAACAGGATGAATCTGTGGTTTCCCCACTTCTCGATGCCACAAAGGCATTCAATTCAGTCAAATGGCCCTTTCTGTTCACAATCCTATGGAGAATGGGTTTGGGGGAAGGATTTGTCTCTCTGGTCTCATTGTTAAATACACAGCCCAGGGGTAGGGTCAGAGTGAAGGGCTTGTTTACACCTGTAATACCTTTGGAGAGAGACACAAGACAGGGGTGTCCACTTTCGCTGCTGCTTTTTGCATTGGCGATAGAACCCCTACCTGCACTAATCAGGAAACACTATTTAGGGATACAGGCATGTAAATATAAGCTCTTAGTCTCTCTCTATGCGGATTACATGGTGCTCTATGTCAAGAACCCGCAGGACAACTTGAACCCAGTCATGAAGGATGTTGTCCAGTTCGGGGACTTCTCCTGGTTGAGAATTAACACCACGAAATCGGTTCTTTTTACGTTGATGGAGGGCACTGCACACTTTAAGGATCAATTTGTGTTTCAATGGTATGGGGTGTTAACATGATACCTGGGGATAAATATAGCCCGCTCTCCTGAGTACCTATATAAGCACAATTACCAGCTAATATTGGGGCAGGCCAAGGAGACAGTAGACAGGTGGAAGAACCTGTCTCTTACACTATACGGGAGAATATCCTTGGTTAAGATGGCGTTGTTGCCTCGCTTTGTATATGTTTTCATTATCACACCATTGGCATTGTTGAGGGGATACTGCCGGGAGTTAAAATCTGTAATTCTGCGATTCATATGGGCCAGGAAACAGGTCAGGATCTCCTGGGAGAAACTGGTAGAGCCATTGGAGAGGGGGGCTTCCACTCCCAGACTTTGAAACATACCACGAGGAGGCCCAGTCAGGGTTTCTTCTCTACTGGTATGAGATCGGAACGGTTAGGAGAAATGTGGAGGTAGAGAGAGCACTGCCGTCCCCGTTTCTACTGCGGTTAGTTAACTGACTGCACCAGGTAGAGCCACCAGTGCATCAAATATGGTCTTGCTGACCTGCAGATCATGGTTCCCCCTGGAGAGGAAAGCTAAAGGGGAGGTAGTTTATTCCCTAAATCTTCTGGTGACCTATATACTCAGAGTTCCATTGACCAGCCAAAAACACTATATAGCATGTATGCAACAGGCCAATATAACCATGTTCCAGGACTTGTTCCCCAGTAGGCAGTTCCTAACGTTGGAAGTAATGAAAGAGTGGGGGGCTGCCACCCCCCCTGAAAGTGTTTTTATACTTCTGGCTGAATAACTCCATGAAACATGAGTTCCTGAGTTTCCCTCGGGAACCAGAAGTAACCCCAATTTTAGACAAAATGCTTGGGAGGGTCCAGGAGAGAGGGGTGATATACACGCTGTATGAGACCTGCATGGCAGCTAAGGTGGGAGGAATGTGTTAGTCCTGAAGTAAATGGGAGAGCTTGCTAATAGGCGAGATAACCGAGGAGATATGTAACTATGAGAAGACATAGACCCGGACTCTCTGATGACGCTGCCAGGCTATACAGCCCTGGTCCCAAAGGGAACGAGGAGACTTGCTGGACTGCTGCTGGTCCTGGCGAAGAGATGAGTGGCAATGGTCTGGGGTGGGTCTCAATCACCGAGGGTGGAACAGTGGCATGCTGACATTCTGTATTGTAACAAAATGGAGACTGAACTTGGCAGGGTAACACACGCCCAATCTACAACCAGGAATATTTGGGGCCATATATACACTACTTGATGGCCTCCTCTCAGGCACGGGAAAATGCATGACTGGGATGGATGCGTTAACTTGTAGGATGAGGGGTGATGGGGACATATCCGGGCCACTACTGAAAGACAGATGCCCGAACTACCAAGGTCTGGGAGATGTTGGTAATCTGCGATGCACTATTGTTGTAAAGTATAAACAACTTGTGGAAGTGGGGGGCTCTGTAATCCACCAACGCATTGACCAGGGGTTGTTATTAGTTATTGCAGTGTGCCTTAAAGGCTGATGTTTGATGCTGTTTATGATGCAAAATGTTAATAAAAATAATGTTTAAAAAGGGAAAAAACAAACATTAAACTGTAGAGGGGAAACTGCAGACCCTTGTGGAACTCCACAGTTGAGGGCAGATGGAGCTGATTTAAGTGGTGGAAGTGACAACGTCTGGGTGTGGTCTGCAAGGAAAGACCTATAAAAGCAAAGTACAGTGGCTGTGACCCCAATCTCCTCCAGGCGATGAAAAAGGATTGTGTGGTCAATGGTATCAAATGCTGCAGACAAGTCCAACAGGATCAAGAAGCCAACACCACCAGGGTCCTGCATTCTGACAAGATCATCAATGACTGATACCAATACAGATTTAGTACCCATAGAAGCTCTAAAACCAGATTGAAATTGATCTAAAATGGAAGCTTCCTCTACAAAGTTCCTTTACTGGGTGTAACAATAGCCTCAAGCACTTTCATGAGAAACATTAAAAGTGAAATAGGCCAAAAATGTGCAGGGGACGTAGGGTCTAAGGTAGGCACTAGGGCATGCTTAAGGACTGATGTAGCAGTGAAGAGTTCAAAACCAACGTCACAGATGGAGTTATCTCGGTACTAATCTTTTACTATTTTCACCAGAATAGCATCCAATGGTGAAGAAGAGTTTAGCTGCAAGATAATTTTCTGAGTTTGCTTCTCGGTATTAAGATTGAAGGTTGAAAATGTTACACCCTTTAGAAATGGTGTAGGCAAAGGTAGGCAAAGGGATACTGTTGCAACTCTTTCTGAGTCATAGATCTTTTTCCTAATGTTAACAATCTTTTCAATGAAGAACTCCGAAAGAGAGTCACAGAGAGCCTGAGCAGAAAGCACTGAAGAAGCGACTCTACTAGGGGTTGATAACACCATTACCACAGAAAATAGCTCAGTGGGCTGATTTAAAGCCTCAGAAACACGGGTAGTAAGGTACATGGTTTTGGCCTCTTTAATAGCTTTATGATATATCAAACAACATGTTTTCAGTAGGATGTTATCCTTTGGTCGTCAAGCCGAATGCTGAACACTCTCTGTTTGCTTATACTGAAGCTTAATAAAGCATAAGGAAGCTGTGAACCGTTGTGCAGACTGTCTGCATACCCTATTTTCTATTTTCACCAGGGCTAACTTGTCAGCCACAAACGTGAAAGTCCTTTGAGGAGCAACTAAATGATCCTGAGAGGAGGTAGAAAATGACTGCTCACACTGTGTTCGAACACATGTTAACAAAATAGGTCCACACTGTATCACAGGTGCCAAGCCACAGAATGATATTCTGTAGTACGAACCTCTACTGTGCTTGCCCGGTTGGCCAGGCGTTATGTCGTTGGAGTCAAGAATATCCGTAACCCATAGCCCAGCAGAGACCCGGACGGGCACAGATGTGTTTAACTTTGATGCAACTTCACAATAGATGTGCTTGTAGGGGACACAAGAAGATTACGGGGATGCAAGGATAGGGGACAGTGACGTCAATGGCTAGTTCCCTGGCCCATTGGCATCAAAGTCAGAGATACCCATAGAACCAAAACCACAGGAACACAGAGGTCATCAGTACAAATAGAATGACAAGCATGTGATAACAAAAGGATCCAAATCCTTCAGGGAATGTCATTTTGGCAGATAAAGTGTCCTCTATCTGCCAGTGTACTACGACATCTGGAAGGTGTGTCTCCTGCTAGCCAATAAGTCCAGGGGTGAGTGGTGATAAACGCAAAAAACTTTGTCAAGATTAATGACTCTGGTAACACCTATTTGGGGTCACAGAGAGTATCTACCCTGCAAAGTGTGGTGAGGTCCAGAGGGTCAGATGCAGGAGGTGGTAGGTGAGCAGAGGAAATTGAATCGCAGTGCTCCCCTCTAGAGCCTTGGTTGTCCGATGAAAAAGCTTCAACAGTAACTCGTGCATATCCCCCTCCCACAGAGAAAAGGCTGTCTAGTGTAGCTTTGGTTCTTGATTCAGAGCCTGGGCATAAAGGTAGAGAGAAAGTGGTGGTGCCGGCTTCCATCCTTGCTCGAGGATGGTCTGGAGGATCGAGCTGAGCTGGCAGCAGCAGGGTTGTAGTAGCTGCTGAATCTCTGGAGGAAGGGTTGTCCGTTGGAGATGTGCGTGTTCTTGGCATCAGGGGATCTAGGGAGCTAGTTCTGGAGCCGTCTGCTGGGGCTGGTATCTTCCGACACTCGGCAGCATGCACCCAGATGGTACAGCCAGTGCACTTGACAGCAGTCTGGGTCGTGAGCAGGACCTGATGTGGGACTCTCCAACGGGACTGGAGCATGACTTCCACTGGTGTACTCGGATATACACCCAATCTGGGGGCTGCAGGTCGGTAGTGGGTCCCCAGGTAGCAGCTTGGACCTTAGAATGGGGAGAATGGATAGTCTTGACTAGTCCATGGCAATAATTGAGAACAGTTCCGTCTTCCTGGTTCCGGTTCAGCAAGTGAGGGGCCACAGGGAGAATATGGCCCATACACATTGGGTGCTCAGTGAGGATCTCCTGAAGAGATAATCCATGCTTGCAGTGGGGGTGATTGTGAATATGGAGCAGGACAAGGGGAAACCGATGGGGCCATTTCAGATAGCCTAGGCTTCAAATTACCGTTTCTGCGTTCCAGTGTGCCGCTAGACTGGGTGATAGGCTACGTGAAACTGTTGGGAAATCCCCAATTCTTTGCACACTTCCCTGATAACCTGATTTGCAAAATGGGTACCTCGGTCACTGTCTATGAGGAGAGGGAGAGCAAAACGGGGGATGAATTCGGCACACGGGAACTTTGCAACAGAGATAGGATCTACCTTCTGGCATGGACAGACTTCTACCCAACTTGGGAAATAATCGACAACAAAGGAGACAGAACTCATGTGACATGCAATGAGGGAGCTGTAGGAAGTCCGCCTGCAGGTTTAAGAACAGCCCTTGTGGTACCGTACATGCAGATTTGTTTTCACCACTCTTCATACATTGTGAGAGAAGCACACTGCACAATTGTCACAATAAGACTGGGTGAAAGTTTCGGGTGTACCAGTCGCAATTCAGTTGGAAGGACATAACCCTTTTACCTGAGTTTGCAATGGAGTGTGCCAGTCAGGCCAGATACGGGAGGAGTGCCTTGGGCGCAATGAGGCAGGCCTCTGGGGATTGCCGAACGAAATCGGTATGCAACCTACAATTACTCTTCGACCAGGACTCCTTTTCAGGCATGGGTCCTTGATCTTGGAGCAGGGCGAGTCTGGAAAGGGAAGCAATCAGTGACTGTTGGACTGAAATACAAGAGTTTCATTAGGAGCCAGGGGCCATTTAAGGCCGCTGAACAAGCTGCTTTATTAGCTAGTGAGTTGCTCACAGCAGAGAAGGACTGTGAGGGGTTGTGACCCCTACATTTAACTATGACGTGAGCAGACAAGAGTTGCAGGGCATGTAACAGAGCGGACACATATTTACCATTTAAAATACCTTTTTTGTATTTTTTTGTATTTTTGCAAGGAATTTGGGGTTGGTCACCCTAAGTCACCTGGAGGAACCCAGACATGGACCCCTTGCTCACTGTGCTCAGAGAGGCACAGCTTCACTTCACTGATGAGGGCCAACAAGGCTGAAATATGTGTCTGGGGTTGCTGTTGGTACTCTTGTTCAAAGGAGGTTTGCCTGGCATTTCGGTGCTGGACTGCCCTTGTGAGCGGGACAAAGACTGATATGCAAATGGGTATTCCTCCTTTGTGAAAAGTACAGTGAGCAAAAAGCGATGGCTGTGGACTCTCAAGGTGGGAAAAAACACACAGAACAGGTTATTCTGCCATGTTCTTTCTAGAGGGGGGCACTTGCTACCTTTTTTGGACATTTAAAATAGGGGTACCTGAGGAGGTTAAGTAGCCTCTCTGTTGCAAGAGGACACCAACGTTTTGGACCAATAAAGTGAGTCAGTATAAAGAGTGGCTGATATGTCTTTTGCTAGACTGCATGTTTGTGTGAGGGCCAGACTTGACATTTGGTAGACAATAGGTTTAGAGAACGGAGTGGGGGTGCAAACAGAATACCTAGACATCAGCCCCTTTCCCCCCTGATCGTGCATATAAGATCCGCCTACAAAGAGGATCAATTAGGGGTTATGCAACGGGGCATCCTGTAAGTCATCATGTGGGGACAGTTGGGTTTTAACATCTAGCAAGCAAACATGTGGCTCTCCATCCTGGGGGGCTGGCAACAAAGAGGGAGGGTTCAAAACAGGTAAGGGACACATTGCCAGCAGAGATAACAATCTTTTCTTTTCATACTTGGCCAATCAGGATTTTGAAACGTGCTGTGTCTTGCCCTTGAGCAGAAGAGCAAGCACTGAGTGGGGTACGGATGCAGTGACTGGATGACCCGGGATCAATACATCAGCTTTTTCCTTATCATCATGGAGTTGAGTCAGTATCCCTTGAGCAGATCCATCACATTCATCACAATACAGCATTAATGGTTTCTGATAATCCAGCAAGCCAAGGGCCGGAGCATTTGAGAGCTCTAGTTAATAGTGACAAAGGCTTCCTCTGCTTCCTCAGGCCATGGCAGGGGTTCAGAGGTAGAATCATGCATGAGAGTGTGAAGGGCATAATTATGGTGGTGTACCCTGGTATCCACTTCCTGCAGTAACTGGCCATCCTGAGGAATCCTCTGATCTGCTTTCTCGTCGGGGGTTTGAGAACCTGCTGAATCGCCTTAATGTGATCATAATACAAATGTCTCTGGCCTGTAGAAATGTCATTTCCTAGGTATTTCACCCAGGACAAACACAACTGTAGCTTATCTTTGGAAGCCTTGTAACCTTTATGAGCAAGGGCTGTCAGTAGCACAAGAGTATCCCGCTCTGATGCTTCCAGATAGGGTGAGGCCAGCAGAAGGTCATCGACATACCGCATAGGACGGCCCCTCCTTTGAACTCAAGCGAATTAAGATTTCATTCCAAGATCTGGGAGAACAGGGTGGGGTTATCGACGCACCCCAATGGGAGCTGAGTGAACATGTACTGCAAGGTTTTAAAGTAAATGCAAACAAGTACTAACTGTCGGGATCTATGGGCATCGAGAAAAAAGTAGAACACAAGTCAACAACAGTAAAGTGAGTGGCAGAGGCAGTAATGCAAACAAAATGGTTGCAGGATTAGGGAACACTTGGAAGGTCGACAGTATAACGTAATTTACCGCATACTTGCCTTTTATGAAATAGTAGACCGCTTAACCTAATTTCTTCATCAGAAGAATCTGGGTGTTACATGGGCTGTGAATGGGCACAATCATCCCTTGTTCAAACAATGTGTCAATGACAGGGCGGACACATTCCTCTGCCTGATCACCAGTCTTTATTCCTAACTAAAGGAACCCCATATACTGTTGCTAGCACTTCGCAAATCTGTGCATGGCTAAATGTGTCTTTAGCATGATTTAACACAATGCTACGAAATTATAGTGAACTTAAGTCCTCTCTGTTTAAGATGACAGCTCTGAATTGTTGCTTGAATAAATTACACTTGATAAGAGAATATACAATGCAGTTCAATGTCATTATCTTCTCAAAGCATGTGTGTGTATCAAGCAAGCTGCATAAAATATAATAGGAATCAAGGCACAAATAGCAATCAGCCCAAACAGCAGAAAGATTGCTTAAGCTGCAGTCGTTATGGGTGAAAAACAACAAAAGGTTTTCTATGTTAAATGCATTCAATTTTAAAAGTGCATATTTCCTGTTCTCATCCTGTACATCACGCCCAGTCCAAATACAGCAAAGTAAGCGCCCTTGTTACTCACATTGGAAAGATACATATTCCAAGTATAACGACTGCCCTTCTATCAGCACAGGTCTTTTCCCCTCTTAAATTAGCTTTACCCAGCCTCCATCGCTGCAGCGTGGACTCACATCACCCGAATGCAACTGCCCTCTGTATGCCAACTTTCTAGATGCAGCCTATATATTTAATATTCAAGAAAAGGAAAAAAGACCGAGAATGAGACTGCACCCAGTTTTAAGAAAATAATATTTAATGTGTTGATGTGCCCTTTGTGATGACACGTGTTTCGGTCCCTTAATAGACCTTTCTCAAATCAGGGCTGGTTATAGTGAATATACAGTAATTAAATGCCAAAAATAACAAAAAGACATTATGTTAGATCACATATTATACATTAGCAAAAGAATGAACATAGAACAAGGAAACAAGTCACATATCCAATTCATATGGATGATAAATCAAAAAGCAAAACAATAATGTAAATTAATATGACAGACAAAAATAGGTGAGGGATTGGGAGGGACAGGAAGGGTCAAGAGAAGGGCATAAAAGGCTCAGTTAGTTAATGCTTCATCCATAATCTCATAATACCTTCTTACAGTGTATGGTAAGTAATAGTTGTGTTACCTCTTAGAACTGCCCCTATTATTTTAGCTTTACAGAGAATATCCGCTTCCATTAATGGGTTAGATCCCTTTAAAAAAATGACATAAATTATAATTAACTAAAGCATTCTGCAGATGCCGCTCGGCATTGTGAGTCTAATGTAATAGGCAAGTTCCAACCAAGGTAATGCGCATCTTAATCCAGTTTCCTAGTTCCCAGTTAGTATACATAAATAGGTTTCCGTAAAGATTAGTAGATGTTGCCAGTGGCTTTTTAAGAATCCCGTATTTCCAATTTAATAGTCGTGTGATCACAATATTATTTCAGTTATGTAGATTAAATCTTACTATTCCGCCAGATGTGATCCAGCGTGCAATTTAAAGATACAGCACACTCGGTGCTCGCGGTCTTTCATTACATTGAAATCGTAAAGAGAGAAAGAGAAAAACCGCCGCACTTCTGAGATGGTCTCTCACCTGAAACTGCATGAATCGCGTATAATCGCGTGTCGAGTGTTCGAAGGGGGCGTCCGAAGGCATCCCCTTCGTTGTTAAACTAAGAGTGAGTCGTCATGACGATGTACTCCAAGAGTAGTCCGTTCTCTAATTTTGGGGCCATTGTTGTTACAGTGTCGAAAGCGGCGGCCATTACTAAATGGAAGTAGTTATAAGCTTCATGTTTACTCGACCTAGTCCATTAAAAGAACTAGGTCGTTTAGGTGCTTGTTAGAAAGTACTAGTTGTTTAGATTCAAATCATCTCAAATTCCACCGATCATTTATTTGTTTATAAAGACGATATGCGTATTATAGTGAGTCGAATTTAATTCCTTGTTCAAATATAATCTGTGGTAGATGCTTGGGTGATGGCTGCCTACTGCAAGAAAAAGTGAATTGTATGCATTTAGGTAACATTATCTCATAATATACGCAGCATGTGGGGCTGATGCTGCGTATTAACATCATCTGGTAGGATTTGTTGCCTATTACTGCTCCAGACCACTAGTCTTGAGCATATTATTATGTGCCAAAATGTTTATAGGGGTTGTCTCCTATATCTTAATCAATTATCAATATCAAATATGACTGGCTAGAGGCGACTATAACCAAACTTGTGCTTCGGCACCCGTAAGGTGGCGTACTCTATTTTTAACCTATTCTTTGTAGCTTTTCCTGCGTGCCTTTGAGTGATCTCATCATTGATTCTGATTCTTGGTAGTTTCGGTGTACCATTCTAGGTAACTATCCCATTGTTGCTGGTGCACCTGTGCTCCTTTCCTTTATGGTTTTTTTTTCAGAGCTACACAGGGTCGGACTTGGACAAGAAATAGGCATGGGCACCTAAAAAAGAAGTAGCCCTCTAACCGTCATCCGTGCATCGTGTCAATTCACGACTTTACAGAAAATGCTACTTATGGAGGGTTAATGGTGTTTGTTGCATGTCATGTTTTGTGTAACCGCTTGAGAAAACCAGTGATAACATTCTTTTTGTTCTTTTTTTAAAAAGACAACATCGCTAAATCCTATACTTAATTTGCAGAGCGAGGCTCTAGGTATATCTACTAGTTGCCACCAGTAATGCAAATAGAGTTGCATTTAATAAGCAATTCAGCCAAATGATGACACCAGAAAGTACCTTGCCAGTTGTATTTATGCTCAAACATTACAACACAGCTCATACACTCACCTTGGGTGAAGGGAGGTGGGCAGAGAGGCCGCCAAAAAGGCAGAAGTTTGCCAAACAGGACTCCCTTACATCACACTGCATTAGAGGTACACAACTACTAGTGGTTACTTACCCACCTCAGTTCTGGGCTTCTCTGGCTGTCGGTGGCTGGAGTGGATACTTCAGGTTTTGTCTGACTGAGAAAACAAACATAAAAAGAATATACATATAGAAACACTCAACAGTATATATTGTATACATACACATACATATAGTTCTGGGATGATTGCAGGTAAAAGAAGCCCCTGGATATCCGGCATCATCCAAAAAACAGGTGTGATCCCTGCGGCTGCACAGTGAATAGCTAGTAGTCCCACACCTGTAAACTATAACTATCCCACAGTTAAATGAGTCTAGATACTGCAGCATTCTTGCAGGGCAGTGAGAAAACCAACACAGCAAGCGGAATGCATACATCTGACCACACCAGACACTCTACATTCAGGCTCCCACTTCCACCCATCATATAATTTGCATTCTTATATAGTGCAGGTCTAACAAAATCCCCTCGCCAAATGCATTGGCGGGTACTTTTTTGAAGGGGCTTGTACTATGTTGAAGCTACTGGACCAGGCCGGCAAGCACCTTCAGGAAATCGTTTGCTTGTATTAAATATGATGCATGCACCATCTTTACAAGCCTCTAGGTGGCAGCAGTGCACTTCACCAGGCCTTTCAATGTTATGGGACTCGGGACTAGGAGGTTTAGGTGGCGGGTGTTTCTTGGCTTGTTTTGTTTCCTCAAATAACGGTAAGAGTACCTCGAGGTATGGGTGGGACCTGGCATACAGCTCTCCAATGTGTTGTTGGAGAAGGTGGTACAGAACAAATGAAACACCTAAGAACGGGCTGTAGTTGCAAGAGCGTAAAGGTATTGCAGCTCTGGCAATTAAGACATTTGCAGAAATAGGTAGTGCTCTGCACCCTCTCACCCATTCATTTTATTCAAAGTATTAAAATCACAACTTGAATGACAAAGTGGATTTGAGCATTGTTAAACAACGAACTGTACAATTTCTGAAAACACATATTGTGTAAATCGAATGAAACGTGTGGCAGCTGTCAGGGCATGAGGTCAATGCTGACAGTTCTAGCCCTCAAACAAAATGCAAGTGACAGAATAAAACCAAGCAGTCGTGTTCCAAACGACCCTGGTTACATTTAGATATTTCCTAGAGAGGAAATTGCGTTTGTACAGGTAAATCCTAAAGAGCAGCACGGATCGACTCTTCCATAAGCAGAATTTCTGAACACTCAACATTTGTCTTTTTTCAGATTCTTGTGTAATAAAAAGGCCTGCCTTAAAGAAAATAATAAAAAATGACTGTGCTGCAGGAGGGGAACTGCTTTAAAGAAATGTCTGCAGGCAGGTGCACTAATCTGATCCCTCGTACCCATAAAAAGGAATGCCCACCCACCCTATCTTTCAGTTAAATTTGACCGTGTGTGCAACACCACTGGTTGGGCAGTCTCTTGCTGTTTCAACCAACTCTCTGGTACTTGGGTTTTTATATTTAACTGGAAAGGGTTAAGGCTGAGCGAGCCTTTCATGATCAGCTCCAAAACCCGTGACTAATCCGATTGTTGAATGATAAAAGTCTGAGCCATCTGTCTGGAATGTTGTCCTAAAACATTTTGGTTACCCATGGATTTCAGCCAGAGGTGCCAAACCAACCAAGCTGCCTTAGAAAGGTTTCTCCAGGGGTGGGCTGGGAGCCGAAAGAGGCCCTAGAAGTCATGTTCAAAATGGCCGCATGTTCGACATTTTCAGAAAGATCAACCCGTGTCCTATGAGAAAATATGGACATAAAATAGGTTACCACACAAAAGAGGCCCAGGATCCAGAGGCCTACCAGGAGTTCCGTATAGGCCAGTCCACCCCTGGGTTCCTCCCAGTGCTGATGAGTGTGAGCGTTTTTTAAATGTACGCTCGATTAGTTGCAGAAAATGTGTTCCTACCTCGCCACTCACTACCCAAATTTGAAACCGCTCTCAGTTCGGTGTGAAGCGGTTTAGAGGCATTTGTGTGTCAAGCATTTCTCCAGTGTCTGAAGTAGGCCAGGATTTCACCGCACACCACCCGCCCACACGCCATCCCCACGCCCCCAGCTGCTAAAAGCGGATAAACCCGTAGAAATGCATAGAAAGTAGAATTGTCAACCACTCGTCAGAAGTGAAGCTGCCACACTCTGGCAGAGTGAAGTGCAGGGGGGGCTTTAAATGTGGGTCGCTGTTGACTGTGCGACCCTTGTGTTATTTGCAATGACGCCATGAGTTTTCATAGAGTGTATGCTACGCGTTTTTAAAGCACTCGTGTTCAGAGGGCGAAGACCACCCATGCTTCTCCATCACTGCCCCACCTTCGCGCATGGCAGGAGTTAATCGTGACTCCATCCCAGATGGTGTGTGTCCAGATTGGATCTGCAGTATAGTTAAGTCTTGAGGTGCTCTCATGACATGAAACCCCAGTGGATGTCCATTACTTTGATTTTAAGATATATTTTGTCAGGTGGTCTGAACTCCAAGGCCTGTCTCAGAATTTGGACCAGGGTTTCCTGGTAATATCACTGCAGACCTTTGGGAAGCCAGGTTGCTGGTGGCACAACGTCTCAGCCTTGATCAGAAACCCGTTAGGATGTAAAGTGTTGTAACCTAGTGCCACTGGTTGGTTTCCATCTGCTATGTGAGCTGTGTCTCTGTGTGAGTGGGCAGTGGAGCTTGGAGTGTTCGTGTGAGGCATGGATTGGGGTGAGTGAGAGGATTCCAGGGATGACGGTTCAGGACTTGCAGGGAGAGAGCAAGGGTAGAAGCAGCACTCCATCTGATCTCCTGCCTCACCTTTCCTACTGATTCTGTAACTAATAAAGACGACTTACCTTTTGATAACCCTGGCTCTGGCGTGGGTCCTGAGTATGCTGCATGTTTAATGAAGCACCAGAAGTTACTACATATAGGGCCTCATCACGAGTCTGGCGGTAACCCTTAAATGCGGCGGAAGCGCTATTACCACCACATTTAAGGCTCCGCCAGATCATGGCTTTGGCAGAAATCCATGGGAAAATTGCCCATTTTCGGTGCGATTTCCGCCGGCGGAATCCCATTGGGCCCAATGGGGAATGAGGAATTCCCGAATGGGCCCAATGGGGAATGGGCAATTACCATTCCGCCAAACCCGTGATCTGGTGCTAATAGCGCCGGGGGGTTTGGCTGTAGGGCTATTAGCGCCGGCGCTAATAGCGCCGATGTTACCGGCCAACTCGTGATGAGGCCCATAGTTATGAAATTGGGCTTTTACACAACACGGAGTATTTATACAATCTAAGCATGCCACATGACAGGATGCACCATGATTGCGTGTTTGTCGTTGTGCTAAATGTCTGCCCCATATCTGTGCTGTGCAGGAAACATCCTGTATCATATGTCGCACATCACCAGGTTTTCACAACGCCTCCCAAGTTAAGTGTTCTCCTTTCATGTGAGTCGAGCGTGCACTTAATGTTCTAGTCTCCTGCTGGGCCTTTCATGCTTCTGAGGTTGAGAGCATGAGCACTTTTAAGTGGGATAATAACTGTCATGGGATCACAAGCAGGAAGAATCGCTGTGTAACAACTTGCGATGCAAAGTGTTTCGGCCGCCAGAGCAACAGGCACTTTATATATACCTGGTGGTAGTCATGGTACGACGTCCTTTCATCGCAGGATGTTTTTCTGCAGGGTTTTTTGTACTGCACATTTTTTGCCAAAAAAACAAATCCACATTTTTTGGGGGGGGGTTAGAAAAATATATAAATTGGGTGTGGGTGTACGGGAATATATAAAAAATTAAAGGGGATGGGAGGTTTGCGTGGTGTAACCTTCCCAATAATAAAAAATAAAATATTCGGTGAGTTTTTCGCAAACAAATCTGTGGTAAAAAACCCATGAAAAAACATTCCACGATGAAATGACATGGAACCGTAGTCATTGCCTGTGATCAATATCTATAGATTTGTGCATATATCATGTTTCATGCGTCGCCATGCATTTACAGTAAAAAAATATGTGTTTGCCCAAATGTTCCAACTAGTTTTGATATTTAAAAAAATCAAAGCTGTGTTAGTTCTCACTGTTATGAAAATGCACATAGTACTAGTAACGTTTCTTCAGGTGGGCACCATGTTTTTTCAATAATAAGGCAATTGCCATCCAGTTTTTTGGGTCGAGGGCATTTCTCTCAGGTCGAGCACATCAACTGAGTTACTTGAACTGCAGGTCTAGCAGGTTTTTAAAGATTTCGCAAGGCCTATGGTGTGCTTTATACGCACCCCCGATTCCTTCAGCTTTTAAATGCTGTAATAGCTGGTGTTATTATTCCAATGAACAGCAGTGGTCACAGTGTATGAACCACCTCAAAGATGAAAGACTGAATGGGCTCAAATTCAGGATTCAAACTTGTCAAGTAGTGCAGGCTGGCTCCACCGTGAGCGACCACAGCTGGCGAGCACTTGGTATCGGTAGAAATTACCGAAAAAAAGTTTGACCTATACAAAAAGGTTGTAAATGCATGACACCAAAGGTTCGAACACCAAAAGTGCGAACCTTTGGTGGCATGCATTAAAAAAAAAACACTGCAGGGGCAGCAGGGTTGTCTACCACAGCACTCCACTCACCATACTACACAGTATGGTTAGTGGGTGTTGGGGGGACACCCCCACAGCACAAAACTGAAGAAAACTAAAAAAAGAAATAAAAAATAAAGGTAAAAAAAGCAGGGGTTGCGGGGGCTTCCCCCGCAACACACCGCTTACTACACTGTACAGTATAGTGAGCGGGGTGTTGCGGGGTACACCCCCGCAGCACTCCCAGGAAAAGAAAAGAAAGAAAAAAAACAGAGGCTGCGGGGCTGTCCCCAGCAACACCCCGCTCACTATACTTCATAGTATAGTGATGGGGGTTGCAGGGGGAAACCCCTGTAGCTGCCCGAAAAAAAAAAAAAAAGAACCCTGCGGCACCGGTTCCCATTCACAAAAGTGAAAGGGAACTGGCACAAGTAAGTAGGGTGTGCTTGCAGGTGTGTTGGGGGTGTGGGTCGGGGTGTTTTGGGGGGGTGTTTTGGTGTGGGTTTTGTAGTGTTTTTAATAATATGTTTGCATGGGAAATGTACGAACATTTTTTACCGGCAACCTCATAATGACCCCTATAGACTTTATATCAAAAATATGTTAGAGGTGACATCATACTAGGTGGCAATAATGAAAAACTTATCAAGGGTCGGAATTGGTTTAAGGGGAACATCTAAGTATACTTTCTATAGGAACTAGGATTGTGATTGGCTGCCCACTATCAGGTGGACAACATATGCCTACCTCTAAAACATGTAATCTTCAGAAACATTAAATACACAGTTTCTCATTGGTTTTCGAACTATAAGGTCCTTTGTTATATGGAATAATACAATTGGTTGGCATGCTTGTGCCAGATCTGGAACATTCAATTCAATTCCCTCAGCAGCATGTAAGCCCAGACCCAGGTTCAAGGAGATGGGGCATGACACTACTTCCCCACCCAATTAGCCCAGCATCTCTCATCATCACCCTTCTGCCATGAAGATTGTCTTTGAACTTGGCCATGGCAAGTATACTTGTCATTCAGAATACATTGGAGTGAGAGCACTCACTATCGTGTTCTGGGACTCCAAGTTCGAGTTCTATTTTCATCCTTGGCTCACGTGACAAGAGACCAAAATTTGGTCCATTTTGCAGGTTCTAAATGCTCTAAATGAATTAAACTTGGCACTCTTTGTGTTCTTTCTTTGCACCTTAACAAGGGATGATTCATCCTTTGCAAGTTCGGCCATTTCCAGAATAGATAGCCAACCTTGGCTGCTTCAGTCTTGACTCCAGGCCAGACAGCCATGTCTGGCAGCTCCACCATTCTACTCAGTCTTGCTAACAACACAGCTTTCCCTTCTCTCTTCTTGGGTCCTGGCTTACTAAATTCATGATACCAATGTCCAGCTTCTATATAATGGCGGCTTCACCTGCCCTCTATTCACTACGTACAGCCAGCTTTATGATGACTTGGTCTACCTTGCGTTTCAGCATCTGTACATTTATTGAACGGTTAATTTTCTGCAGCACTTTGTGCACATGTACTCTTCTTCTTTGTATTTAAAAGTTCACTTGATTCTTTGGGTTTCCTGCAGAGGCATGCAACTGCTACTCTATATACCCCCCTCTGGTCGAGTCCTTTACTTTGTCATTAGTTTCCTTAGTATCTATACATCCACTTCATTCAGGATCTCGGGATGTAGTACATATTTTTTTGAGACATCACTAGTTTCTTTTCTTTGTTCTTTCTCATATTCCTTCGAAGTGATCATACCTTAGGTTGTCATCACTTCGGGGATACACTTGGTAGGGTTGTCTCAATGGGTATCTTCTTTCAAACACACGCTGCAGTATTGGCACAACTGCTAGTATCAAACATGGCACGATCTCAGGTCTCCAACATACGGGAGGAGGGGGGGCAGGTTTCCTGCAGAAGCATGCAACTGCTCCTCTATATTTAACATTGTTAGGGCCTCTGTCAAGGTTCCATGACAGAAGATACAAACTGTTAATGTTTTATCAGTACATGAAATGTCACTCATTTTTCTACTAACCACACTACGTACAGAACTGTATGCTTTCTTGCTCTGTGTATGACTAACAATCTAGTTCCTGTGTTTGTTTGAATATGTATCTTGAATACAAATACATTTTGTTTTATCTGTACTATTCCCACTCCAGTTGTGTGATCAATGGCTAGTCTATAATTATACCTAGCCTTCTGTAGTTTGCTTGCAACTCCAGTGCGTCAAGGAGAGGGGTAGCCTTTCGACTCTGTATCCTTGTGCTCAAAAGTTCCATGCTGGCCATCGAGGAATAAATGTGCAACATGATGGCCCGATTTTGGCGCAAACTTCTCCTTCCATCGCTGTGATCATATCAAGGACATACCTGTTCTGGAGGGTCATTAATCGTATGGCCCTCAGCTCTTCTTTAATGGTGTTGAATCCCTTTATGGAAGCATTGATTATCTGCAGAAGCTCCCATCTGGTGATTTGCAAGCATTTGGCGTTTGCCACTGTTTGAATTCCAGGCATAAATATAGCAGCCATTATCATAGCAGTCTTGCTGAACATCTTGTGCTCATCAGGAATGGTTTCATTGCGCTGTTATTGATTTGGCTGAGAAATAATTTTCCCTTTTTGTCCGTATGAGTTCAAGTGATCTTCTCTTTCTCAAATGGACATCCACCTTAGGAAATTCACCAATGTTTAGATCACTCTGAGGAATCACTAATGATGGAACATGGATGAGCACCAGGGAACATACTCTGCCCCCATCCTTGGGCAACTTCATATAGGCGAAGGCAGTCAGCGGAGATGCATCCAATGCTCTGCAATGGAGACATTATTCCCTCAGCTAAGGAATTTGATTATCTGGGGGGTCAGATTTTCAGAGGCAATTACAGGCACAGCACATATTAAGCGACAATCTGCCAAGTTTCGTCAACAAGTGGGAGGGATTTCTCGATTTCTCTCCCGCTGTAAGGGACAACCTTGGATGCTATCCTAAAAATGTACTCTGCCCAGTCGAAAGCAGTCACTTTGTATGTAGCTTCCAGAAAGCCCCTGAGATTCCGGTGAAAGAGAATACATTTTTTGAGAAGGCTATTGGGACTTCCCGGGATCGGCTCCCTGTACCTCTATTCATAGGGAACTGGGAATGGAATTTTGGGAGGACCAGTGGGATCTGGCTCCTATAACATTTTGGATTAGACTGTGGACAAATGAGTATGCATCTGTATGCCACTTTATTAAGTCCCTAATGGCTAGGGACAATTGGAGGAAAATTCCTTGGCTCTCCTATATCGATGGTGCATTGTCCACTGGAAACATTCGGACACTCTCTCCACCAGTGAATCTGTTGACTAAAAGCCAAATGAAACCCTTTAAAAGTAGTATGCAAGAAGTGTTTAAGAGGAAAAGAGATCTCATGGAGCTTGCAACCGATTCAGATAGAGCACATGTAGTGGTCAGCCGAGTTCAAGATATCCAGCCCTATTTAATTTCGGGCTCTACTATGAGACTGCTGGCTGCTCACTCGTGCAAGATTTGACTATTTGCAGTTGAGCGGAACCATAGCAAAATGGAGCATGCATTCTGATGAGGCGGACTGCCCAGCATGTGGTGTTGCTAGAGAGGGTATGGTCCATATCTTATTATTCTGTCCTGCTTACATCAGATGGTCTACTATACTGCCGGTCCTTAGGTCAGTCAATATCCATAACTATAGGCCAGCGGTTATTTATCTTCTGACAGCAGATTCCGCTCTAATTGCGTGGGCACTACTAGGTTTTCTGAAAAGAGCCTCGTACCAAAGAAAGAGGCTGCTCATGGAACTGCACTGAAAATAGGGTAACCTTTGAACACATTTAATGAGTATTGTCCCAAATGCACTGGGGGCATTTTAGGGGTTTCCTTCTCCCTTTTTATTAACTATTCCACGATGTCAAACGTGACGATTTGTTAAGTATATATTTTATTGGATCAAATTTTCTTTGGTATCTGTCTCGGGAGGACAGCTCAGCGGCAACGTGCTCGCCTTGGCAGCAAGACGACATGGAACCACACAGGTTCGATCCCCGGGTCCGCGCTTAGAAACCTCTGGGTATTAGGCGCATTATAAATAACCTATCATATCATATCATATCTACGTCCTTTGTGTATGTTGTGTGATTTAATCAACTTCTATAGAGCGTTGTATATTGATTGGCTCCCTTTTCTGGAATTTGTGTTTTTATATGCATTGTGAGCAGTAATGTTATGTCATTATGTATTGTGTTACTGCATTTTGTATCTGTTTAATGGATAATTTGGATTCAAATAAACTTGTTAAGAAGATTAAATCTCTTCTTAAATGTTAACTGGTGTCTGTCATGAATATAACAAAGGAACAGACATGCACATTCTCCTATGGAGACTAGTAATTTATCAGTAAAAGGAACTCGACTCGTAGCTCCAGAGAAACCTTGAGCATTCATGGCAATACCTGACATTGGATATTTTCCCTCTCGTATACACTAACAAGTTGCTCCAGTGTCTACAAGAAAAGAAAAGGATTTGCCTCCTATCATCACATCAACCCTTGCTTCCTCTGGGGGGTCTGGGTCACAGATAGTACTGAACACAACAAGTCACCCTGTGAGCTGTCCTATTTGGGTACAAGCTCACCCCTGTGAAAGGATTTTATCCTACCACAGTGATACCCCCTATTCTAGGTGTCAATACTTGTCCCGTGTTTGCATAGTGCTGCGTCTGCATAGGGGCTTGTTGCGACTGCCCCTGTGGTGGATTCATTTGTGCTTGTCCCTGCTGTGGCACCTGCTATACTTGCGGCGCTTGTGCCTGACAAGTTGTGTGATTTTGGACAAAGCCCTCTCTGGTCTGTGTACTGTATGCCAGAGGATAAGCTGTCCCCCTCTGGAAAATGGGCCATTTTGTACATTCCTTCGGCTCTCGCATACGCAAGAAATATGTCCTGCCATTCCACAATTCCGACATAGTGGGGGCACCCTTCTGTTAATCCCTCCTTGGTTATATCCTCCCTAAGCACTCTGGTTCTCGTTCTGTGTGTTTTGATACCCACCTTGGTTATTCTGAAATCCGCCTCCTCTTCCCCTATAACGCATACCTCAGCCTCGTAGTGTAAACCCATACCCACCTTGGTCCATCGGGCACAGATTATTTGCCTGTGATGTACTCATTACTTCCTGCATTCCCATTCCTTCTCTGCTTGTCAATACCGCCCCTTCTATGGCAAATTTTAACAACTTTTTCTGAACTAACTTGGCTTCCTCAATTTTTCTATTTTCATCTTTCTTTTTGTAATTCTCTTGTAATAACCGGCAATGGTGTACTATTGTCAAATGTATCTCAGTCCATGGCTTCGATTTCATCCCCACTTGTTTTTTCATCTGTCTCTGTACTGGTTCTGGCAACCCCTGACATAGAATATGATAAAAACAATGTCACCGTCTTTCCCGTGGCTCGCATGTTTCAAGCTGCCATTTCTCCTGAATATAAGCAAAAGGGTCTTCATCTTCTTTCCTTTTATATGTCATAATTGCACCCATATCCGATGTATCAGGATATTGTACCCTGAGAGCCCTCCAAACATTTGCCCTACAATTATTGAATGGTGCTCCATCATGCACCGTGTTTTGTGCAGTCACACATGAATATCCCGCTCTCCTCCATATGTCATCAGCCCTCTCTCCAAGAATGGCTGCCAGGAGACTTTTTTTGTCCCCTATGGCCAACGTATTTCCTCCTATCATTTTCTCTAATTTGAATATCCATTTCCCAGCCCCGAAGGGAAACTAGGGAGCTTACACTTTAAGTTATCCTTGTTCATCTGTGGCCATGGAATGTATTGCAGTCTTGCCCCCCTTTCTCTAACAAGAGGAACTGTGTGAACCCCATCCCATAGTCAGATCCCACTATTAGTCTATCCATGGCAGGGATAATCGTGCCTGTCTGTCTTCTTGTCAGTAATGACCTTAACCTACTTACATATGGTGGAGACTCTCCCTTCTCACTATGTGATCATCCTCTGGGACACTCAGGATATGCTATGGGATCTGGTGTTTTATCTTTAGGCTGTTCCAGATCTGACCATCTCACTTCCTTTTCCATTTGCGGGCTTCCTTCTGGGGCGGATGCGCTTCCTCATTGTGCCCCAAGACTGGACCCGCTTTCCTCGTCCAACGTGTGTAGGCCCCAGCTAGTATGACTAACATCTACCTCACCTTTGTCTAGGTTCAATCTGCTCAAAGACAATGTTTGACGTTCATCACTAAACAGGTTTCTCTCCTCACTTTGTGATTGTGGTACTGGGGATCGATTATCGTTCCCTCGAGCTCCATACTCTCTATCTTGTCTTAATTGCTGATAGACCTTATTGATCCTTTCCCCAATGCTTTCTGCATCATCTCTTTCTTCTTCTAGAGCTACTCTAGATGCTGCTGATGTTACTTCCTTTATCGAGAGAATCCCTTCCACTCTATCCCATTGTATTTCTGGGCTCAGTCTCATTTGTTCTTTACGTATTAGACTGCCATCGAAACCGCGCTATCTCCTCTTTCGTTCTATTTCTTCATCTACTTTCCTTCGCTTTCACGCATCTCTTCTAACTCTTTCATCTTCCTGCCTTCATTCATCCCTCTTTACGCCTTCTCTTCTTTCGTCCTCTTCTCTCCTCAATAACCTTTTGTCCCTTAATCTTTGTGCTTCTTCCTCCTCTCTCTTCCATTCCTTCCTGTCCCTTTCTTCTATCGTCCTTTGTCTATTGTCATACTTCCTTTGTTCCTCTGCCCACTTTTCAACCTTCTCCTGCTCCTCCTGATAAATCTGTTTTCGTCAATCCGTGCTTTTCCTTCTTTGCTCATCTTCTTTTAATCTCTTCTCTCGTTCCTTATCCTTCCTCTCTTGTTCGTCCTTATCTACTCTTTTCCTAACTTCCTCAATACTTTTCCCATTTATCTTAAGCAATATCTGTCCTCCCATCCATTCATTTTGGTTGAGCGCTACCTTGTCAGCCTTATATTTTTCTCGTTTCCATCTCTTGATTTCTCTGTCTTTATCTGTCGTCAGATTCGACCGTTCGCTTCTTTCTTCCTGGTCTTGTATGAATTTAAAAATATCTTCCTTTTATTTATTCTCTTCCGGACCATCGTCACTACTGTAAGCGGGAGGTTCATATATCGGATTACTATACCCTGTCGCTGCTCTTAATTCCTTTCAAGGATACACTCCTATTTCTTTCATGGCAACACTCTTCACTACAGGCAAGGTAAGGGGAGCTACGGACTCAACGCCTTCCCCCTTATGCTGATTAAGCATCCACTCCTCAGGTGGCAGGTCTTCTCTTTCCTTTTGGTACATCTTCCAAAGTTCTAAAATGGCTAATCTTTTCTCTAATTTCTTACCTGTGTACGCGGTGTGCAAGTATGTGGTCATTTGTTGAAAACCGCTCTTGACAACGATAGCCCTTGAGGCCAGGGCATGAACATTTTATCTGCTGTGCCCTTTACCCATTCTGCACTGTACCGTTTGAGCTTAGGCGCGTGTTTTGGAAATGTCCTGCTTAGGTGCATGAGTGGAGTGTCCTCCATAATGACAAGTCTCAATTGACTGTCAATACTTACCAGATAATTAAATAAACCTTAAATCTCAACTTAAATCACCACTTTTAATGTTTTAAAACAACAAATATGAGCGAGCACCATCAATCACTGCTCAATCCTCTTATTTCAACAACCTAGCTATTCTTTTCATTGGCAGCAATCGTTTTACTACACTTTATCTTTAATCACTATTATTTTTCCAACCCTTCACAATTCTATCGCTCTTTGATACTTTATTCAAAAAACAACATTTAGACTAGTCAGACATTTACACATTATAAAACACTGTGATCATCTTCCCACTTATCTATGTCTCATTCATAAATATGGGGTACTCTTCTCTTGCCTTTACTTTACCCTGTACAGGTGTTGGGACATCACCTTACATAGTCCTGACCTGTGCGTTTTTCTCTTTTTCCTACTCCCGTTGGAGTTGGAAATGTCTCCTTCTAATTCCCTTGAATTAGGGCTCCTAGGTGGTCTCTCTTATCTTCGCAATATTTCCCGTTACTCAAAATGATCACAATTCCGTCCCCTTATATTGCCATTCCCCTTAGTCTACTCACCATTCGTTAACCGGCTCATGGCCTTCGGTATCGGCTCCTCCTCCAATCTGACCACTTCGCTTTCCATCCGCATACCGCCCATGGAAACCGAACAAGGATTTCTTCAAAGGGGGACCTGCCCACCGTCTCGATTCTTCTTGCAAGTTTATTTCTATTCAGCCGCTCTCTACAGGAAACTCTGCATTCTTCCAGCTAATGGCAGAGGATGCCCGATCGTATCAAACTCGGGAGCTGAACTAGTTTGGATCTTTAAACCATCTGCAACGCTACCACGTAACCTTAGGGCCCTTTAGGAACGTGCATATGTAATGGATGGAATCATAACTGAACCATCTCAGGAAGATGGCAAAGTACTGTTTTATTAACAATGATCTAAAACAGGGAGTTTACAACGAACATCAACCGATTTACGCTCAGGTTCTCTCAGCGATCTTTTCACAAAACATAGACTTTATATTAAAAATACATCAGATGTGATGTCATACTATGTGGCAATAATGAACACCCTATCAAGGGTTGGGATTGGCTCAAGGGGAACATCTAAGTTTACCTTCTTTAGGAAGTACAATTGAATTGTGATTGGCTGCCCACTATCAGGTGGACGGCATATTCCTACCTCTAAAACATGTCATCTTCAGAACATTGGATACACAGTTTCTCATTGGTTTTTAAACTAAAAGGTCCTTCGTTATATGGACTAATACAATTGGTTGGCATGCTTGTGCCAGGCCTGGAACATTCGGTCCACTTAGCAGCACGTAAGCCCAGACCCAGGTGCAAGGAGATGGGGCATAACACTACCTCCCCACCCAATTAGCCCAGCATCTCTCATCACCCATGCCTTTCGGCAATGAAGAATGTCTTTCAACTTGGCCTTGCAAAGTATCCTTGTCTTTCAGAATAGTTGGAGTGAGAGCACTCACTGTCGTGTCCTGGGATTCGAAGTTCGAACTCTATTTTCAGCCTTGGCTCACATGACAGGAGACCACAATTTGATCAATTTCGCAGGTTTTAAATGCTCTAAATGAATGAAACTTGCCACTCTAGATGTTCTTTCTTTGCACATTAAAAATGGATGATTCATCCTTTGCATGTTCACCCATTTCCACAATAGATAGCTGACCTTGGCTGCTTCAGTCTTGGTTCCAGGCCAGGCAGCCTTGTCTTGCAATTCCATGATTCTACTTATTCTTGCTGCAACACCGCTTTCCCTTCCCTCTTCATAGGTCCTGGCTTACTAAATTCATGATACCGATGTTCAGCTTCTATATAATGGCAGCTTCACCTGCGCTCTGTTCACTACGTATAGCCAGCTTCTATGATGACTTGGTCTACCTTGCGTTTCAGCATCTGTACATTTATAGAACGGTTAATTTTCTGCAGCACTTTGTACCACCAACTAATCAATCAATGTACCCGCTCCATGACAACCTGTATATAACCAATCAATGGTACCCGTTCCATAACAACTTGTGTGTAACCTAACACATATGCAAGCTCTGTGGTATGACTGTAAACGAACATGTAAACATATTCTTAAATGAAGCACCCAGATTCAGCAGGGCTTGGTGGGCTCTACAAATGTACAAATAAATAAACATGTACTATTCTTCTATGTATTTAAAAGTTCACTTGATTCTTTACTTCGTCATTAGCATCCTTAGAATCTATACTTCCTCTTCAGTCAGTATCTCGGGACGTTGTACATATTTTTTTGTGTTGTCACTAGTGTATTATTTTTGCTCTTTCTCATATTCCTTCAGGTAGTTCCTCCCTTAGGTTGTCATCCATTTGTGGGTACATTCGGTAGGGTTGTCTCAACGGGTATCTTCTTTCAAACACATGCTGTGGTATTGGCATAACTGCTGGTGTCAAATATGGCACAGTCTCAGGTCTCCAATATATGGGAGGAAGAGGTGCAGGGTTTCCGGCAGAGGTATGCAGCTGCTCCTCTTCACTGCTGGTCTATAGAACCATGGGGATATTGACCAGGTGGTTGATATTAGTCTTAACGTTGTGCAATATTTCAACCGGTCTGTAAACATGGCTTATCTTCAGTTTTGTGAATCCTGGGGATTCTGATGTTTGCCAAAAGGGACAGTTTTTCGGGTTTGCTGCTATTTCAGCTTTTACCACAGCCTTTCTGACATCTCATGTTTGGAGAAGCAAGATGTGGGCTACTGTCTTTGTTGGAATTTTGGCAGGGCATGTAACCCTCCTTGAATATCATGACATGACAACAATGCACATTTTAAACATGACTAAAGGCTGCATTTGCTGCCACAGCTGCATTTGGGCCCCAGGAGAGGTGACCAGAAGTTGGTTTTCTAGCTTAAGGGAGCATTTCGTAATGCAGTATTTGCCCCGGCAAAGATCATTTTAGCAAATACTGGAGGGGAAACAGAATATTGTGCAAATACCTCCCACTTAACAAACATGTTTATGATATTCAAATCTTTCAGCCAGACGCAAAAGGGAATATTCGAAAAAGCAGATGTGTATTCCCCAAATCAGCTGTGAGGATCTGGCTACTTAAATGGCTGCTTCAGAATAAGGTGCACACAGTGCAAGCTTGAAATACATGTAAAAGTGTACCAGGGAAATCTGTTGTACAGTGCACCATAGACATCGAAACCAGGCCCCAGTGAAGTTAATGTTATCTGGTTACATCCAGGAGCCAAACTCCATATATTGCACCAGTGACGGGCAATTGGGAAGTAACATTTACTCAGAGTCACGCAGCCCACGTCCGGTGCAAAATACTTATTGTGCACTGGTCAGCTAGTGCAAAAGGCATTCTTGATCAAGCTGCTTGGCATCTTTCTCACCCGTGTGAGGAACTGATGGTATCAAAAGAAGAGTCACAAACAAGAGATACAAGTTTAACAGCTTTGTTTATGACTTTACAAGGGGTTGGATACTTCCTGACTGGCCCTAAATCTAAAGTGTGAGTAAACTCGACCATAAAGTCAAAGTAAAACAGTCCTTAGTCAGCAGAGTCAAAACAAAAGGTTTTAACCCTAATGCTTGCCTTAATTCTAATACAAAAAGGTGCAAGGGAAACGAACACACAATAGTGTTCTAAAAACAAAGGATCAGGATGGCAAAGGGTTTGAAGCAAGGATGAATCCCTTCCCCACAATTTCGCCTTGGGGCAATGGGATTCAAGGGCAGAGGGACTTAGGCAGCACATTTCTCCCCACTGAGGCACACTCTGGCTTACCGGGGCGAGGATGTTCAGGCTTCTTTTGTACTCAAATGTCAGTTTGGGCTTTCCAAAAGAAAGGTTACAAGTGTTTTCCCACAAATAGACTCCTTAGTCTTGAAACAAAACCTTAATAGATACAATCTTTCACAAAGGTTTCAGGGATACCCTTCCCCAAGCTTTCTTGGTCGAAGACTTTCGAGAAGGCAGGGTTTGGCTTCTGACTATGCCTGACCACTTCGACAACCGTTACCTTCACTTTCTCCCAATGCTTTCTGGTACTTGTAGTTGCAAGATTATGGGCTTCTCTCCGTCGGGCTCGAGCAACTCACAATATTACTGGTTTCCCTCAGTTGGGCTCAGACCTCTTAGCATTCACATCAGCCTCCCCAGTCAGTCTCAGGCCTTCAATACCTTTTTTCACAGTTCACACAAACCTCCCTAAATCAGGCTCAGGCCTGCAGATTTATTTAGCATCACAGATAGTTTCTTCACGCATAAGTCCCAAACTACCTCCAATAGTTTCACATTGTCCTTTTTCATATAGTGGTTTGGCTGTCCCACAATGCAGTTCTACTGTATTGATTCAAATTGCTGTTTTTTCACTTTAAACAAGTATCTGTGTCTTTGAATCACTTCAGTTTAATGGTGAATATTGCCTTGTTACTTTTATTTTCACACACTTTGTTTCTGAATAGTAGAAAACACTTTGAAAATGGTTTTCAATCATACGCGGGCAACTCTCAGAATGGGTACTGTTCTTGTGGCGTCTTTCCACCACATGCTCTTTCTTCAAACTCATATGCTCCTCTACATTGTACTTGCTGGATAAACTGTCAACAGTGTAAATCTTGTTTTTAGCTACCTTGCGGTTAGAAGATTCAAAGGGGCTTCCATTTCATAGCTTCACCAGCTTTCCTTTGATGTCTTCTGATTACCGCATCTCGATGGTATATGCAGTTTCGGGCTTTTCCTCTAACCCACGGACCCTCCTGTGTTTTCCCAAACCACGGTCAACATATTCTCAAAAGAAAAGTGGAAGGCAGGCTTTTAATACAGCCTCCATCGCATGCTTGACCTCAGTCCTCAGAGCTCTTGCTCTCTTGCCATACCCAGCATGACTTTCTCTTCTCAGTCTTTCATAGGACTACAGCGTCTTTTGGACTTCTAATGGCCCTTCTGCAGCTCCCTCCGACATCACCCTTGCTCTTCATGTTTCTTCTCTGGTTCCCAACTCCTTCATTCTGTGATTTCTGCTCACTCTTTTTATACCTAAGTAGGTGGGTAATGGGTTTCAGGTGTATGTAATTGTGATTGAGTGCTTGACCCTGCCTGACTTCATTAGTGGGACAGGGCCATTGCTTTGAATGGGTGGTAATCTTTCTAGCCTTGATCCTTCTCTTCCTCTTCCCAGTAGTTGGACTTCCGGAGTGGAAGTAAGGATTGTGCGAGTTGTAGCCTCTCAAACGGTTTATGGAAAAATCATGTGAGTTATTGTCAGGACGAAGGGGGTAGATGTATAGTTGAGGGTAAATCAGATTCTCGTTATTTTAAGGGGAAGTTCTCACGCCAGTTTAGGGATGATCCTGATTTCCCCTTATTTGTCTTTAAAGGAAAGTATTGGGAAATTATTGGGGTAGGAGGGGATCTTACTGGCAATATCCCATAAAGACTGTGGGGATGTTGGGTAGGGATACATCGGGAAAAGGGGGGATACCATTTCTCACCCGAGGACACTCCTCCTGCACTCCCCAAGGACCCCCTCACCCCGGGTGATCCTTTCTCACTTGTTCACCCCCAGGGTTGGGACCCAATCGCGATGGCCCTCCCCTGGCCACCTAAACAAAGAATCCCCAGGGTCTACAGGTGAGAGCACCCTCAGGTTTCTCATACCTGGCAGAGCAGACCTGGACACAATGAGCTTTTCCCGCCTTTGGAAATCGCAGCTTGCCAGCACAATCATAACAATATTCAATTCGCTGCAGAGACCGAGTATTTGCCCACCACTCGACTTGCCAGGGCAAAGTTTTGCCTCCTGACAAACAATGCTTTTCAAACAAAGGGCACTTCTCACTATGGGTGTGTGTTGGTGTGTCACCTGTACGAGTGTGCCCTACTCATTGAAGTAGCTCTAGCTGAGATTGTGAATTGGAATGTAAAATAATGTTGACTGTAAAGGAATTCAAGGGAGCCTAGTGATGAAGGCCACTTCCAGTAACCGGCTTAGGTGCATGTTCAGGCACAAATACTCCCACTTACAAACCTTATCTAGAGCACTGGTTGCCTTACTTCATTGAGGGACGTTGTTCTTTGAATGCCAAAAAGGTCTCCTAACTGGCCAGTACAGCTACTGCAGACTTCAAATTCACTGATCTGCAAATATATTGTTCATTGCTCACACACTGCATCACATACCTTCTAACCCCAGCTAATCGTACCGGAGTAGGCATCCGTGCTAGTAGTGTGGAGAAAAATTGAGGGGTATGGGAGAATTGGGGTCAGGGACAATAAGTGACGACGCCCAAACAGAATCTGAAGTGACCTTATAAGAGAACGTAACCTTTACAGATAAGTTTGAGGTTTCGATTAATTAAAATGTGCCTGGTATTAAAGGTGGAAAACCTACTTAATAAGTAGGTTTGAAGATGTTTGTTGGTATTCGAGGCACATTTAAAAAATTCAAATACAAAATCGGTCAATGCAAGTTTCAGTTCCTTTATAATGGTGTTACCGTGCCAGCTGCAGTCGGAATTTACTCACCTATTAAGATTGCTCAAGGGGTTAATGTGCCTCCACTTTAACCTGTGCGTGTAAAATGCAGGGCAATTCTCCCTCCACTAAAACAGCAGATCCGTTCCCAGACTTGCTCTTTTCCAGGCCACTGTCAACATTTGGAAGAATATTACTATTTTAGCTTCTAGTTTGAGACAGATAAGATCTGGTTCTATGACCCACTTCACACTTTTTAAAAAAAAGTGTCCTATTTGCCTCCATTTCACACTACAGTGCACACTTTCTCCTGCTGCCCTCTTCCCTGCGCCCTCTTCAGAGTTCCTGCCTCCCTGCTGCCCCTGAGCTCCATTATTGGGCCTTGCAGCCCGTTGTAACCCCAGTGAGGGTCTCTCTTCCCCTTGTCTGCCTCTGAGCCATTCTTAGCTTCCAGCTTGAGGCAGAGGTAAGATCTGGATCTGCGACCCACTTCCCACCTTTTTTTCAATAATTGTGTCCCTTTTGACCACATTTCACACTAACATGCATACTTTTTCCTGCTGCCCTCTTCCGTGTTCCTACCACCCTCACACCCTCCAAGCTCTGTGATTGGGTCTGGCAGCCCATTGCATCCCCAATGAGGGTCTCTCTTCCCCTTGTCTGCCTCTGAGCCATCTTTAGCTTCCAGCTTGAGGAAGAGGTAAGATATGGTTCTGCGACCTGCATCCTGTTTCTAAAAAATGTTTTTTTTGTCACGTATGCCTCCATTTCGCTCTACCATGCGCACTTTCTTCTGCTGCCCCCTTCCCTGCACCCTCTTCTGTGTTCCTGCCTCCCTCCCTACGGATAAAACAAGCCAGTGGGCACAACCTGAAATACCATCCAATCAACACATAAAACAAACAAACACACTCCTACATAACAAACAGTCACTTAGAAACAACGCAGGCATTGGACCATATCCGTATGGATGCAACAAGCCAGTGTGCACTACCTGAAATACCATCCAGTCTACACATAAAACACACAGACGCTGTGGAGAGAGGGGGGATATGTACCACATGTGGTGGACATCTCCTACAGCGACGACCTACTGGAAAGAGGTACTAGGGCATATCAAAGACATAAGTGGCAGGGAATTACCTCTATCACCCAAAATAATCTTCCTAAGAGCAGTAGCAGAGGGGTCTATTGCTGCATCAGGTCACACTGCCTCCCTAATTACGCACCTTCTGTCAGCTGCAAGAATGGCACTGGCACAACGTTGGAAGACGTAAGAGGGGCCAACGTACCATGGTGCTGGGTCAAAGTTTGGGGAGTCATGGCAATGGAGAACGTAACCGCCATAAAAGCAGGGAATACCAGAAATACTTGTCCATTTGGTCCCCCTTCCAGGACTTTGTCGGGGAAAGAGAAGCCCAATTCTATAAACCACAGATCCTTAAGAACATTCATGTTTCTTGACAGCCAGGAACACAAAGGATGCAAGACTCCCATACGGGGAAGGATTAGAGGAAGAGATAAAAGACTCCGGGGCTTAGAGGAAAGAGATGGGGGTGGAGGGTAGGGGAAAAAGACCAAGAATAAAAGGGTAAGAACTCAGGGGTTTCAGATGAACAGCAGTAGACAACAAAGTTATAATGTGAGTTAATTTGCCTATAAGTCATTCAATGACGTACTTGTTGAATGTAAAATGTATTTACCTCTGAATGAAAATAAAACTGTTTAAAAAAAGAAAAACACACAGACGCACTCCTACATAACAAACAGTCACATCGAAACGACCCAGGCATTTGACCTTGCCCATACCGATACAATAAGCCAGTGCACGCAACCAACCATCCACAAGCCAAGACACACACATGCCAGTTTCTCCTGGTTATGGACCTACCCTATCACTCTACCCTCACTAACCAACCCCGTCCTCTTTCTTGCAGAGCCACATGAGCACCTGGAGCATGCCCTTGGGTGATGGTGGTGTGCTGTATGAAAATCAATTTAACATAACATAACTTTTAGCAAAATAAATTAGATTTCATTCTCTTCTGGACTAGTTTGAATCAAGAATGTTAGACATTCGTTTTTCACATTCTGCAGAGTAGATAACCAAATCCAATATGCGAGTGAACACAATCTCTGCAAGTGCCAGGAAGGAAGATGGGGGGCATCACATTTTGGTGTCAGGAGATTTACTATGTCGACTTCATTTTGAGACGCAAATATCAATTTCTTGACCTTGAGCTTGCACCATGGTTCTTGTTTTTTCACAATAATTGTGAGTCACACAAAATATCCAACATGGGAGTTTCGACTGACTAGTGATGGTGATTGCTTCCCGGGGCGTGCGCTCTTGCACCTAAAACCACAGCTTCCTCCTGCTGAGCCACTGCTGATGTACAGCTCCTGTCCTGCAAAGCTGTGAAAACTTCCTAAAAAACCAAGAGGGTCTTGTGAACCTTCTGATCCTGATCCTGCAGAAATGGAAAACGTTGCAGACTTGCTATAAAACGAGCAGGGCAGTATCATACAGATCTTCGAAAAACTGTCCAGAGAGGTAAGCTCTTTGACAATTAAGGTTGATGCCATAGACAAGATTTTTGGAAACTTACCATAGTGGGAGGGGTAGAGAGCAGGAGCTGCGCCTTGGAAGACAGTGTCCATAAATTACATCTGAAAACACCCTTTCACAGAGTCCCCTATTTAGTTCAAACATCGACCCCTTACATACCACACACACAGGGGTGTTGCTAGGTCTGGAAAACATCCAGGGCTACGTCAATGTTCGGATTGTCGGTACTCAGGTCTACCTAGCCTTTTGGTTGTAGACCCTGAGCTTCTCTCCGGGGCTATAACCAAAAGACCTGTGGCTATAGAGATCCCAAGGATCCCACTAGAAACATTTCTGCAAAAAAGCACCATCTCAATTCGCTTCTATATATGGCAGTATTACTAATAATTATGTTTGTTTGTTTGTTTGTTTGTTTGTTTGTTTGTTTTATTTATATAGCGCTCCCCACCCAAGCGTATCTGGGCACAAGTTTACATGTTACACTTGAAGACAAACAGTTTAACAGTTTACAGTCAAAATACAGGTAAATTACATTACAATAAATGAGGTACATCATTTCACATTGTAATTGCAGTGAGCATACAGATAAAGTGGCAATGTACCTATTACCAGTGCAGGTTGGCGGTAGACAGGATTAGTTATCAGTGATTAAGAGGGGTGTGGCTAGCGAGTATGTGAAGAAGACGTGTTCTCCGGCGCTCCCCTGCTAGATCCCGGCAAATGATCATGCACCCGGTAGACAGAGGGTGAAAAGCTAGTTACAGACTGCTGCAGCAGGGGCCTTGAGTTGAGGGGCAGCCAGCATCTGCCAAAATCCGTGATTAAGCGAGTTCTGGCAGTGAACGGCAGAGTAGCGAAGCGGGGAAGAGATGATCCAATCCAAAATGGCGTGGACCGCTGAGAAGGCAAGAGAAGGAAGTACCCAGGAAGCCGCCGAAAGCAACTGAAGCAGGACGGAGCAGCGTGGGACTGATATCAGTGACAGACAGCATCAATAGCTCCTCCTAGGGAGGTGTACGGTGAGAGTGCTAAGGTGGCGCTATGGGCGGAGGGCAGCGCTGGTCCCGGTGTGTGCGACAGATCGAGCCCAGCAGGAAGGTGGTCCGCGAGATGAGACCAGCGCAGCTGTTAGTTAATCCGGGCCCCTTGCGGTGAACGTGGAGAAGTTCAGGTCCTCCTCCAAGCCCGGCTGTCGGGCCGAAAAATAGAAAGCAGAACGCTGCAATAACTCCCCCGCTACCCGCAGTGCTTCAGGCGTAACGGGGATATTGGAGTGCCCAGTGGGGCCGATCGCATGTGTCCTAGCACGCCTAACCCCTAGCACACGCAAGCAGCTGGCGGCTAGCCTGGGCTCCCCCTGTACTGCAACAATGAGGAGGGGAGCCGCGGGGGCCACTGGGGCACCTGCAGGAAGACACATTAAGCAGACGCCACAACATAGGGCACGTCAGCATATACTGGGAACGCTGATGAGTTGCCCAGACAGCGGCGACCTGTGAAGGCAACGGCTGGCCTTGGGGGAGACGCCGGGGCACATGAAGAGAAGTGAAGAGTAGCTTGGTGCAGCCCAGATCCCCCAGAGACGAAGCTGAACAGGGAGTGGAACCCATACACATTAGGCTCTGAAGGGAGGTATGTGGCAGCATCACACAACCTGCTCCACTGGAAGAGAGCCAGCAAATTCTCATAAGGCCCAAAGATCACTGACTACATTGAAGTTTGGACATCACAGATACATGCCTGATTACTGCTGAATTCCAAACGAGCCACCCCAAATAAGACAAGCACTCACAGCAGGGATGGTGCAACAGGGAGACCTTAGAAGGCGAGGAGCAGGTTATTATAAAACCCATGAAATAAGTCAATTGCCGCTAACCGAGCTGCGAGACAAGCCAACAAGATTCTCATTGGGGTCAGAGGCAAACAAGAGAGTACCGACCAGACACAAAGTAAGAACTTGGCACTGAGGTCTGCTGTGCACTCAAGCCTGGTCCATACTAATCCACGAGAAGCTCCTAAATGCCAGGCAGACGGCAGAAATCGGCGGTACAACAGAAGCACACCCAGGTGACCCCTAGACAAGCCATGATGGATAATTTTGTGAAGGAGACGGACTCATCGGAAGATCCCCAAAGCAGAGAGAAAACACCTGAAGGTGCAGCAAAAGGAACGCCGCAGATAACAGACCAAAGAGAGGTCATGGAAGCGATATCGGCCATGCGCGCCTCAATGGAAATGCATATAGGGGAGACTAAATGCGACATGGGACTCCTGCGTCAAGATCTCAGAAATTTGGCTGGTAGTGTTGTTGAGACAGAGAAGACACTCACACAGACGGTATCCAAAACCAAAGACCTGGAAGGCACCGTGAGAGAGCTGATCTCCCAAGTGAGAACACTACAAGACCACGCAGAAGATGCAGAAGGTAGGGCGCGCCGGAGTAACATCCGGACTTTAGGCCTCCCGGAAGGCACAGAGGGAAAAGACCCAACGGAATATGTAGAGAACGTACTCCTTCAAGAAATAGGACCGTGGACCCTGTCACAAGGTTTCACAGTTGAAAGGGTGCACCAGTCCCCCATCAAGAGGCCTCTGCCGGGACCCCCGCCGGGACCCATCATAGCAAAGATACTTAACTACCGCAACAAAGAAAAGATCCTCACGTTCTCAAGGCTCAGCGGCGCAATCCAGAGAAACTCTGCAACCCTGGCCATTTATCCTGATTATGTGGTACAATTTCAGAGGAGGAGAGAGCAATACGTACCCACAAAAGAGAGATTGCGGCAACAGAACTTAAAATACATGCTCCCCTATCCTGCAAAATGAAAATACTGTACAACGGAAAATCCTGGTTCTTCGACACTCCCGAAGAAGTAAATTCCTGGATGGATGACCACAATTTAGGCCACCTACCCACCCAAAACAAGAACGGATCCGGGGAAAACAACTCACAGAATTGAGCACCCTACAAATGCAGACTCACCTAGTCACCGACATTGCAGACAAAAAACACAGCAGGACCTAGACTCCGAGACCCAATTGAGCTCGCTTGAACAGGACCCAACCAGACACAGGAGCGAATGCGGGCAACTGGCACGTGCGAATCCGGGCAACTGGCACGTGTGCCTGCGGACACTCAGAGCTGTCCCCACGAGGGACCTGATGTCCCACCCACTTGAAATAGACAAAAAACACAATCAGTGTCCACCCACCAACACCCACGACTTGCGGGCAGTGGTGAGGGTGCCTCTACGGAATCACACTGATGGGCAACAAGTTTTGATTTATTGTCTGTGGTTGAAGCTACAGTCACAGAGCAGAATGAACCACTTAAGATTCACATATCACTCCAGCACAGGACCAAACGCCAAGAAGCCTCGATTTGGAAGCAAGGGCGAAAACACTAAGGGGGAAAGATGAAATAAATCAAATAAGGACGACGAACTTTACACCGTCATAAATCACACAAAGCATAAAGCAAAAGGAAGCAATCAGAATCCTTCCAACCAACTCATCACAACTGTAATACAGAGGTAGGACCTAAGAGGAGCCCATTTAGAACAACCCAGACGGCGGAAACCTTGAGAATAGCCACATGGAATGTGCGAGGCTTAAACAACTACGTCAAGATGATGAGAATCCTGTCCTACCTGCGCAGAAATTCCATCCAGGTCGCCCTACTACAGGAAACCCACTTCACACCAGACAAACAGAAGAACGTCCTCAGCAAGACGAGGGGTAAAGGATATGGCTCAGCATACTCAAATTATGCCAGAGGTGTACTCATATGGATGGCACCAGGAAAGGCGTTCAGACTTCTCCATCACTACTCAGACACAGAGGGGCGAGTCGTGCTGGTACATGGGTACTTCGACAAAACAGAGTTTTGGATCATAAACACATATGCGCCCAATCACAATGCAGCCGCATAATATCGCTCACTCTACCCCATTCTGGCCCCATATAGAGAAGCACACTGGATCTGGGGAGGGGACTTCAACTGTGTTCCTAGATCCCACTAAGGACAGATCGACCCATATGAAGGTGACCCACTCACCCTCAGCTCGAGCCTTACTATCACTAACCAGGGATTTGGACCTACAAGAGACGTGGAGATGGTTGCACCACAATGATTGCGAATACCTGTTCTACTCAGGGGTACACAAATCATACACAAGAATAGACCTTATCTTCACATGGAGGGAAGACCTCGGGAATGCAATAGACGCAACATGTGAAGGAAGGACACTATCTGACCATTCACCTTTGATGCTCCAATGGGCCCTCACAGATTGCCCAAAGCCCATCCCCTCCTGGAGGCTCAGAGCAGAGGCACTGCGGGACAAGGCCTTCAAAGGGGAACTGAGATCCCAATCAGAACAATACTTTGAACTAAACACGGGCAGTGCAAAAGACACCAGCGTAGAGTGGGAGGCATGTAGAGTGGTCATAAGGGGTGCAGCAATAGCCGCGATAGGGTGGCCTCAGAAAAATCTAGAAAATCAAATCACTGCGATAGAAACAAAGATCAAAGACCTTGAAAAAAGTAAAACCTTGGGAGCAGACACCGAAAAGGCCCTCATGCAACTCAGATTGCAATGTATGGAACATTGGGAGAAGCTGGGAGACTTTAGCTTTCGGAGATACACCAAAAAAGTACACGGTCAGGGAGATAAACTGGGCAGGTTACTGGCCTAGCTGGTCAAAGGATTATACAAGAGGGAAGAGATAAGAGAAATCATTGACGAGGCAGGACAGCTGAGAAGGTCACAACACGAGATCAATCAACCCTTTGAGAGCTTTTACACCAAATTATATGAAGACACCTCCCCCTCTAATAAAACCGAAATACTAGAGACCATAGAAGATATAGGGCTGCCAACTCTCACAGCGGAACAGTGAGAAACACTAGACAACCCGCTCACACTAGAAGAAATACGGGGGATCATAACCTTTTTGCCCACGGGCAAAGTACCCGGCTGTGATGGACTGCCCCCCGAATTTTATAAAGAATACACAGACATATTAGCACCAAGGCTACTACAAGTCCTACAAGGAGCATATGAAAAGGGCGCCTTACCAGAATCAATGGAACAGGCACTCATACGTCCTCTCTTAAAACCCTGCAAAGACCACACACTGTGTGAATCCTATCGTCCCATAGCACTGATTAATCAGGACACAAGAATTCTAACTGCAATCCTCGCAGATCGCCTAAAAAGAGTGATCACCACATTGATTCACCCAGACCAGGTGGGCTATGTACCAAGAAGGGCCACAACAGCCAACTTAAGACGCCTACAGGCAGTCATAGCAGAAACAAGCACCCGATCCGATAACTGTGCAGTGGCAGCCCTAGACGCCATAAAGGCCTTCGACTCAGTGAAATAAGAGTGGATGTTTACCACGCTAGAACACTATGAGATGGGCCAGGGGTTGATGAGATGAACCTGAATGCTGTATGCAACATCAACAGCCTGAGGGTGGATAGGAAAATACATCTCTGACCCGTTCCACATTTCCTGAGGTACTAAGCAGGGTTGCCCGCCCTCACTGCTTTTGTAAATCTTATCGCTAGACCCTCTGCCATATACATGAGGGACATGTTTAGTGACACAGGGATGTTCGTTAATGGAATCACGCATATCATGTCACTCTACACAGACGACATTCTCTTATTCATACAACATCCAGTAGACGCACTGGGATCATATCTAGAGGTGCTAGATAACTTTGCACGCTTCTCAGGGATAGCCATTAGTAAGGCCAAGTCATGCTTATTCCCCCTGGCAGGCTGGGCAGGGAGCACAGTGGAACAACTCCCGTGTTTGGAACTGAAGTGGAACACCCGCACGTTCTGCTACTTAGGTGTGAACATACACTACTCCTTAGAAGATACACATAAAGCCAACACACAGCAAGCCAAATACAGTATAGACGCCTCCATCAAATTCTGGGAGAAGCTCCCCTTGTCAGTAGTGGGCCGAGTATCCCTAGTTAAGATGATTGTATTGCCTAGTCTGTTGTACCACTTTAGTAACGTACCCTATCTCATTCCGAAAAAGTTCTTTGTGGACCTCAACACTAAGTAGCTTCATATGGGATAAGGGGAGGAAAAGAGTAGCCATGGAAACACTCTGCAGGGAATACACTGAGGGAGGACTGAGGCTTCCTCACTTTGAACTATACTATTTGGCTGGACAGCTGCAGCATGTACCCAACTGGCTTGCAGGCACAGAGACAGTGGAACACACCCTCCTAAGTGAAGCGTGTCCCTGTACCGCCTAAAAGAAACACTATGGATAGAGGATGTGACGTCCTTACGCACCCCCATGCTGTTGCGCATCTGTAAGCAAATATGGAAAAGAACGCTGAAGCTACTGAAGCTCAAGGAGCCGTACTCACCTCTACCACTGACAGCACTCAACGGCACTATGAGAGAACACCTTCAACAGAGTAGAAGTCATTGGGAATCCAATGGAATTATCACAATTGTAGACCTAGCGCCGGAAGAGAAGATAAAAGAATTTCAGGAACTAGTAGAGGCCAATACTTAGACTATGCAAGGCTCGTCAAACAGCTGAAGACTAGATGGCCGGCCCCAGAAGAGCAGCAAACAGAAGACTCAACACTGGGACTCCTCTATGATGTAGCAGAAGGGGGACACATGGTATCAAGAATTTACCAAATAATGGCGGAGGAACGCCCTAAAGATAAAAACAGGGGAAGACGAGACTGGGAGCGGGTACTAGGGGAGGAAATAACAGACAAGGGCCCTCATTCTGAGTTTGGAGGTACGTTCCGTCCATTACCGGCATGGAGCAAATAGCGTATCCGAGCTGGCAATAGACCTCTAAAAGCGCACCATTACGAGTTTGCGGGCACGAGCTTTGCGCCATAACGGTAATGAACGTTGCGGCATGCTGCAAAAGGTCCCGAAAAAAACCCTACCGGCATGTACCGCACCGCGGCGAACACTACCGCCATAGAGCAACGCGGCATTAGCGGTGACCGTAGATAGCGGTCAACGTTATTTACGGTCACCGGTAAATTGCTGAACCGGAAATAGCGTCATCGCACAGGAACGGAAAGGAGCAGGGCGGCCATCTTTAAAAACACAATCCATTGCCATTCTCACCAGGCAGGACCCCTGGCACACTGCTGACCTACCGGAAAGTAAATACCACTACCGAGGAATGCCCAAAGCGCCAAAGAAAGGAGCGGTTCAGCCCAGATGAGCTGCAAATGCTTGTGGATACCCTCCACGGGCATGCTGGGAGTGTTTTCAGCAGCGACATGCGTAAGAAGCGGTGGTGAAAAAAAAAGAAATTTGGGCACTAGTGGCCCAGAAGGTGAGTGCTGTGAGCAACACCCCCCGCACCACAAAGGATTGCTGCAAAAAGTGGGACGACCTGCAGCTGAGGGTGCGGAGCATCCTCTCTGCGAATAGAAACCAGGCCTTGGAGACAGACTGGAGGAGGCCCAAGTTCGCCTATGAAACTCATGCCGTGGGAGGAGACATGTGCAGCCATGATAGGCTCCGAATCCGTTGAAGGGGTCGGAGAAATGGAGTGTGGTGCAACATCATCCACTGATGGAGGTGAGTGTCCAAAGTCAATACTGCGAACGCCAATGTTTTGAAAGTCACTGCTAAGGTCTGGCCAAGGAGTCACGGCATGGTCGGCCACACCCCCCCCTGTAAATCATGCCGAAGCAAGTGAGACCCAAGCTAGTGCCAGGTGCAAGGCCGTAACGTATATGACACATACCACACAAAGTGGCCCATTCCATGAGGCACACAGGGCAGTTGATGTAAACAGTGTGCATGTTAGACAGCACAGTATCCACCGAACATGACTGACACCAACATATGCATGCATTTACCACCCAAGTATTGAATGATGTGCCGTTCCCTACTCACATGCCGATAACCCACAAATATCTGAATGTGCTATTGTAGCCATGTATAAAAGCTGGCTCTCAAATCATCACTCATGCCGTCCCTGTCTTCCACCCCCACAGGCAGTGAGCATGACTGTGAGGAGCAGGAGAGCAACCGTCCCAGCACTTCCAGGGGCCAAGGCAAGGGCCGCCGTCTCCCAGCGAGGAAGACAACACCTGGACGTACACCACCAGCTACAGCAAGGCCCGTGGCGGGTGCACCACCCCCAACCCCACCCCTCCCTGCACTGGCTGCAGACACATGCCCAACGCCACGGTCTGAGGAGTCGAGTGTGGCTGGGGAAGTGGCAGCCACGGCCCCCCTCGAAGTTGCGGACAGCCCCAATTCTATCTGGGGAGCGACTGAGGACGACACAGTTGAAGTCCTGCACACCCCTGAAGCCTACTCTAACCACCAGGTATCCTTTAGAGACTCGGGTGAGACCAACACACTTGAGCAATCTGGCCAAGGACCAACACAGGGACATGCCAGTCATGTGCCCAGTTCCCTTGAGGAAGCACCGGCAGGACATGTCAGCCCGATCCCCAGCAGGGCCACTACCTCATCCGCTGATGCACAGCGGGCTGACCAGCTCACAGCCCTGATCACAGATTTTGCGCTGGACAATCGGCAGGCCAGGGAGGAGTGGTGTGATGAATTGAGGGCACTGGGCCAGTTAATAAAGGACAGCACCAACCGGCTCTGTGAGGTGCTCGGCCGCATAGCCGATGCTCTGGAGGCTGCTCATCCTGGCCAACAGCTCAGCATGAGGACACCCCTTCAACGAGCAACTCCACCCAGACCAGCCCACTCCGTCGGTCACTCCGTGGCCAGTGCCACCGGGACATGCCTCGCCCTGGCTCCGAGAGCGCAGAGTGACTTTACTGCCAGCCACATGTGGGCTACGTGGACTCTATGGGACTAGTGTTGGGGAGTTGTGGGGGAGTGGGAGGGGGTGAGGGTGTGTGGAGGAGTTGGGGGGTGAGGGGAGGAGGGGAGGGTGTGTGGGGGAGTTGGGGGGAGGGGGAGGGAGGTGAGGGTGTCTGGGGGAGTTGGGGGGGAGGGAGGTGAGGGTGTGTGGGGGATTTGGGGGGAGAGGGAGGGGGTGAGGGTAGTGGAGGGTTTGTTTTTCACTTAGACATTTTCACTTTTAATACACCGGTTGTGTTGCAAAGAAAAACCAGAGTGGACATTCATCATTGTGCATGTGTCATTTAATATATAACAGCGCATAGTGTACATGTATCCCCACACTCAATGCCCTATGTCCTCAAATTATGACACCCTCTGCTGATTTGTGTGTCAGAAATATTGTCCAATCAATGACTGGCGCACGACACGTCCCTCCTGTGCATCGGCACCCTGATGATGTCCTGCCACATCTTCCTCCTCTCCTTCATCATCATATGGTGGTAGCAGTTCCATGTCAGGGGGCAGGGGCACGTTCCGACAGATGCACATATTGTGCAGCATTACACATGCCATGGTGATCTTGGACACCTTCTCATGGCTGTAGAGGAGTGCCCCACCCGACCGGCTGAGGCAGCAAAATCGTGCCTTCAACAGGCCAAAGGTCTGCTCAATCACCTACATGTGTACGGGTATGGGAACGACTGTAGTCCTCCTCGTGCCTGTTCTGTGGGTTTCGGACAGAAATCATGAGACACCGCTTCAAGGGATAGCCACCATCACCTGCATGAGAGGGGAATGAAGGTAAGTGTTCGTACATTCATGGTGGACAACTGTACTAGTCTCACATGGCAGCAGGTAATTTCTGCCCACACGCACATGTCCCTGGATGTGTCCTGTGCAATGGACTGATGGAGTGGGTTGCATCTTCGAGATGGGTCATGGTGTGCACATCTTGTTGTACGCGCATCGTATATACATGCAGCAGTGTTGGAGTAAGATCATTCATGTGTTGTGTCCTGTGAGATTTTGTAGTAGGGAGTGTTGGCTGCAGTCAGTACCATATTCGTCATTCTGCACTGATCAATTCCATGGTGACTTGCAGCGGTCCTATGGGTGTGCGGAACCAGGGACACACTGTAGTATCCCTGGTTGGCTCAATTCAATGCACTCCCAGGGATGACTGTCATGTGTGGTGATATGCTGGATACAGCAACATAGTGCATATGCAGTGCATAGTGCAGGATGGCCTTACAGTGTGTGAGGGCTGCCGATGAGTGGTGCATGTGTTGTGGGATGTGGGATGGTTAACTGTTAGTCATGTAGTGATAGGTCTCTGACTTACTTCATCACTATGGAATTTGGTTGTCATGTGCCGTTTCAGTTGCTTTGGGGCACAGTGTTCGGCGATGTGCGCATCGTGCACTGACGTCAACATTACCACCCAGGTGGAATATTCATCCCCGCCCTTCCCACCCAAGTGGAGTATGCATCCCCCCCCTTCCCACCCAGTTGGAGTATGCAGCGACCCACCTCACAACCCTGATGCACTGCCATGGGCCAGTCAGGCAACTCAACAAGCAGCCAGGCCCGTCGTCCATTATGTCACTCCATGAAGCGTGGTAGCGTGGAGTTCCGCAGGACCAATGAGTCATGAGTTGATCCTGGATATCGGGCACAGCAATGTGTGATGATTTTGCTGGCGTTGCATACCATCTGCACATTGATGGAGTGGTATTGCTTGTGGTTGCGATACACCACCTCCATGGCATGCGGGACTACCAACTCCACGTGGGTGCAGTCAAGGGCACCTACACAATTTGGCATGCTTGCCAGTGCATGGAAGGCAATTTTTGTATCGAATATCTCCTGGGTAGGCCCTTGTGTGCTTGAGGAGGGCATCCAGCACTTGGTTCAGTATCCTGGAAAATAAGGGTTGTGACATGCCATGCATGTGACCCACTGTGTGCTGGTAGGTGCCTGTGGCAAGGAAGTGCAGCACAGACACTACCTTCAGTAGAGGAGGGATGGCGGTGCGTATTTCTATGAGGCTCACTATGTCGTTGTGTATCAGGTCCACTACGGTGGTGATGGTGTCACAGTCAAGCCGGTACAGGGTGTGGATCTGCTCAGGTGTTAGGTTGAAGGGGGTGGCTCTGATGCAAGGGATTGGGGGCTGCCGGCGTGGTAACGGTGGCTGCACTGGTGGGGCATGATGGGCCTGTCTCACCCTCCTTCTCCTCCTGTGTCTCCTCTGTGGTGTGGGCTGTTGTTGTTGTTGTTGTTGTTGTTGTTGTTGTTGAGGCCTTGCAAGCAGGGCCTCCAGCTCCAGTAATGCTACTACTATTGGTATCATCTTGGTGTGGGAGGGGGTGTTGTGTGTGGCTGTGCTCCTTTTGTACTGGCCCTGACTCCATTGCCTCCACCTGTGTTGATTGTGTGCACCTGTGGCACTTCTTAACACTGCTCAGGGTTCTTTACACCTTCTCGGAGATGCCGGTATTTACACCATGCCGGTAAGCTCTTTTTCGGCCTTCAGAAGGCCGTTATTTGCATGTCTGCATTACTTGGGATCAGCTCTGGTTTACGGCATGCCGCTAATGCTGGTATGGTGTGTCACGCGCGCGTGCTCATAGACCGCTATTTACGGCATTGTAAAGTATGATGCCGTAAATAGCGGTCTGGTTGGTCAGAATAGCCTGTAGCGGTAAGCGATCCTTTACCGGCATCGTTTTTCCCTTACCTCCAACATCGGAATGACCCCCAAGGACTGGGAAAAGGCAAAGCTCTATCCAAAAAACATATCAAGGAACGCCAGGCTAAAGCAGCTGAAATTCTACATACTCCAGAGAGCTTATCTCACCCCAGAAAGAATAGCCCGTTTCCCAGGCGCAACCGCACAAACATGCCCGAAATGTGGAGAAGAAAATGCCAATATTGGACATATGTTTTAGCACTGCCTGAAGGTGCGATCATATTGGGGTAAGATTGAGCAACGCCTGCGAGACAAGGGAATAAAAGCGAAAACTTTGACCATGGAAGCCTGTCTACTAGGCATCTACAATTTTCCAAACAAAAACAACGCAATGGCAAAAATGATAAATCTGGCATGGGTGCTAGCCAAGCGATGGATAGCAATGACATGGAAGGCGGCAGAAGAACCGAGCATTAAGACATGGTGGAAGGACCTACAGAGGTGGACCATTGCAGAGACAGCGGTTTGGCAACAGGGACTACGAACTGGAAGAAGAGAAAATTCCATAGACATAACTACATGGAATCTGATACTACAGGACCTGTTTGTCTCTTCAGATGACAGACCCTCCTGAACTAGAACCGTCTGAGCACACTTGAGCAACACAGGAAGTGCAGGGCGTATGTGAAACATTGCTGTCAGACATGTCCTAATCTTGAGGTCTCCCAAGGCATGGAAAGTCTGGGCAATCAATCACCTGTGATCTTTTTATGTAGCATGTTCAAGTTTAATCCAGGTTTACTTTGATGTTGGGCTAAGGGGGAGGCGGGTGGGATAGTATGAGGGATACTGAGGCATATTGCAATACAATCATTCTGTGATTATTAAACTTAGAAATAATAAATACATTTAAAAAAAAAGTTATCAGTGATTAAACACGGTAGTCATAGAGCAGTAGTCAGAAGGATAAGAGCTAAAATCTGCCTCAATGGACCTAGCTTATTCTGGAGTCTATTTGTAAGCCAGCCTTAAGGAACACACACATCCTTATTAGCAGAGGGCCTAAACTCATTGGTCTATCTCAGTGGCCGTGTTCACCCCCTCCCAGAGAGTCTTACCTGTGATGTTTTAGGGGTGCTGCTCAGTGCAGAGAGGCTTCGTGTCCCAGTGTGTCGGCTACTGGAGGTGAAGCAGTGGGGGAGCCTCTGCGCTGGCCGGAAGTCAGCGGCAGCCTTCATTCTCAGACAACCTGGTCCTGGCGGGGCCCACCACTGAGCCCAGCACACTGTCTGAATCAGAACTGGGTAAACAGCAGCACTGCCTCGTCCCCACCCGCCCCCACCTGCAGGCCCCTAAAAAAATGCTGTTTGGGTAACACAACTGCACTTGGGCTGGCTCCTAGAAGGAGCCTGTGTGTGCAGAGGCACACCGGGTGCCCATTTGCCATGCACTTGACATGCACTGCATTTTGTGGAGATGTCTATCAAAGGCATTGGCCTCCCCACCTATCAGCCGTGCCGGGTTCAGACAAACATTGATAAGGAAACCTGGGCACACCCAGGCAGCAACAGCCTTATTTGTTCACCTATGCAGTCCCGCATGAGGGCTTTAATTCAGTCCATTTTCATCACCACAAGCAGAAAAGGACATTACCAGGACAGACAACATTGTTCACACCACGTTCTATCAAAAGGCCCAGTGGGCTGGCGTAGAAAGCATGGTGCATTTGGAACATAATATCATTGGTTAACTAGGTACGGCATCTGTGATTAAAGTAAAATTATCTATGTGCGAGAACACGCGGTTGTGTTCAGCTATTCGTTCCTCATGATTCACTTAACATGGTGTGGCGGATGCTTCAAAATAACGTCTGCTCTCTGGCCGGTAGAATCTATGTACCACCAGAGAACCTCCTGTTAAATAATCTGTATCGACTCTGCTCATTGGTTCTAAGGGCAGAGTGGTGATTGGCCCTATTGTTCCGTTAATGTGATAGGCCCTGTTTGTCATGTGGTCGCAGGTGGGAGTGAGTTGTCTTGACAACTTATTCTGAGCCTGTAGAGTTGTCTATAATCAACGGTCGCAATAGCATGTGGGAACGCTAAATTGGAGATAACTGAATGGACACATATTAGCTATTCTGTGTGGAATGAATTTAGGATTGTAGCATGAAGCTGTTAATTGAAAATGCTTGCTAGTGTCCCCCAGAACATGGGGATGGACACATATTAGCTATTGTGTGTGGAATGAGTGCTGGATTGCAGCACGAAGCATTTGGTAAATGAAAAAGCATACCAGTGTCCCCAGGCACATGGGATCTGGTGCTGCTGGATTAGTGTGACGTGTTGGATTTGATGGCGTTCACAATGGTGACACTGACGGTGTAGGTTCTATAAAGAGCATTGCTCTGTGAGAGATTCCCGGATGAACCATATGGTTGTATGTGTGAGGGGAGTGTGCATTAAGATGCTAAGAAATGGGATTCCAGATTGGATGTGTTTAGCAGGTTTAGCCTATCCATGCAATCTAATGCTGCTAGATTGGTGGTACTAGTACATGAAGTGCCCAGTGGGTAAGACTGACACTGATAGAGATATGGTTTCAAACAGGCCTCAGTTGTTCCTCAGTGAGGTGTCGAGACAGGAATGGGACTACTGCTACATAGTAGTCCAGATTAATCAGGTGGTGGTAATGAAGTGGCGTGGTGTCGGTGGGCGTGAGGATGGCGCTGATGGGGATGTCCCTGAGACGCGGTTCAGGAAGATGAATACATGAGTGCTCAATCTGTATGATTAAGTGAAGGGATGGGCTGGGAGCATGAGTCCCATAATCTGTATGATATGGTGTCAAATATGGGACAACCCCATATGGTTGCATGTGTGAAGCATGCGATGCTGGGTTTCATAAGATACATAGCATTACAGAAAAACATTGAATTCATGTTCAACATTAAGAGGTTGCTCTACATTTCTGGCTGCACATATCAATCGGGCCTCATGCTGGCGCAGCTTTAGTTCTCGGTTCCCACCTCGGGAATCACATTTCACACATTCAAGACCAACAAATTTGATATCTTTCTGATTGTCCATTTGGTGTAACTCTTGCCAATGGACCGACAACGGATATCTCACGTCTGATGTGCTAAGGGTGTTCAAATGTTCCTGAATTCTTGTCCTCAGTTCCCGGATGGTTCTTCTAATATATTTGAGTCCACACACACACACACAGATTATTACATAAATGACATATTTAGATCTGCAATTCATGAATTGTTTGATACTGTGCTTCAAACTGGTGCCAAATTGTACATGATCAGTGATAAGTGGGTGAGAACACATAGAACATGTTCCACATTTGTGGAAACCTAATCTGGTTTGCTTGGAAAGACAGTTTTCAGTAGCCGGTGTCTGCATTGCCATAAACGATGGGCTCAGCATCTGTTTCAAGGTTGGTGCTCTACAATACGAGACTTGGGGTCTATCTGTGACCCAGTCCTGTATATCTTGGGCGATGGAAAGGATCTGCCAATGTTTCTTGAGGATTTTGTCATGCTTATGGCTATCACCGTGGTACTGGGTTTCATATCTCATGGTTTCATCTTGGCACACCAATTCTTTTTTCTTTGGTTGCAGCAGGTCGACTCTTGGTATGCCACTAGCTTTTGTTATGGCTGCATTGATATTCCTGGGTTTGTACCCTCTGTTCGGAAAACAATCCTTCAAAAGGTTACATTTTTCCAGGTAAGTTTCATTGGTGCTGCAGTTCCTTTTGGCATGAAAAGAATTCCCCCTTGGGGATATGCTCTATTACTATCCTTTTATGACAGCTTGTTGAGAAAAGGACAGAATTCACTTCCGTCAGCTTTCTATAGGTTTGTGCCTGTATGCCACTCTGATCCATAGAGATCCTGATATCTAGGGAATCGATTGTGTGTTGGCTTTGTGTTCCTGTTAACTCGATACCGAAGCTGTTGGTGTTGAGGTATTCTTTGTACGCATCGAGTAAGTCACTGGTACCGGACCAAATCATTAAAATGTCATCTATGAATCAGTACCACTCTAAGGGCTGAAGTCCTAATTACTGAAGGCATGAATTTGCTCATAACGACCCATAAATAGGTTTGCTATAGCCGGAGCATAGGTTGCCCCCATTGCTATGCCTCTCTTCTGTCTGTAGTAAGTCCCATCAAACAGGAAAATGTAATTTGTTAGAGAGAATTCTAAGGATTCCTTGGTCATGATAAGGTGGGAGTAATGGGATGCCAAGGTTTGAGCAAAGGCATAATCAATTGCCTCAAGGGCTTGCTTGTATTCAATAGCTGTATACAGGGCTTTGACACAAGGTAAAGCCCTGGTTTCCATTCAACTTCCTGCAACAATGCTAAAGCATGCATGGTGTCACGTAAGTAGGTGGGAATTTCGGTAACCTCCTTTTGGACTTAGATAATCCTACTTTAGGTATGGGCGCACATTCTCCTTAACTTTATGCTCACATCTACAACATGTGTTCTGCGTTCAGACACTTGGTTCGCAACTACGCCACTTAGTATGCACACTCTCCGATGTGACTAGCTTCTAACCGGACAACAGGATTCCCCAATAGGCACAACAGCACCAAGGTCGGTACACATGTATGGGCTTTGCTGCCTTTCCAATATCTCGCCCGCTTTAATGGTGATTATGTACCCAGCATGATCCAATTAGCCCGAATATTGTCCAACCCTGAACACGGGTCGCCTTATAATGTTTTTCAGCCTCAATCCTCTTATTACAGTACCCCAACCAGCGGTTATAGATTTTTAGTCTGCATTACCCACGATGTAGCTGCAGCCCAACACAACATGGAGCCCAGGTCTCAATCACAGGCATCATCGTCACCTCGGAGGCTCACTCCTACAGATAATAAACAACCCGTGGCTCCTTATGGCAGCAATTAGCCACGCGCTTTACTGCAGCAACTCACAATTGACCTAGCCGGTTCTTAATTGATAAACTCACCTTGATTTATAGACCTGTATAGTTGAGGCTCACACGTGATAGCACGTCAGACACTTTACACTGTGACCACACCACACAGACAATTTGCTAATCTCTCAGACAATCAGTGAGTTTTGTGGCATGATGAATATGTAAACAGGGTGATTTTACCTTAACCCAACAGTCTGATACTTGACTTTTCACTTTGACCCACAGAAGCACTATTCAGTGCCCAGTACTTTGCCAAGCAATACTGCCACCCCCCATCATTGTACATGAAATAAACCCACCCAGTAAGCTATCACCTTCCTATACAACTCACTAAGGAGATTTTACCAGGCTCTCACTCAACTGACAGTCTCTCCATCTCCTTTTCTCTCTTTTTCTCCTTGGTGCTTTGTTCCTCCTCTTCTCTTGTGGCATACACACACATCAACTGTAACAAACTACATGTATAAAATTACATTCAATCTGATTTGACGATGTATATATGTTGATTGATTTTAAACACCACCTTCTCACCCATGTCACTAACACACTATGCAACACTGTACTACCCTATCCTCTCGGGGACACATGTGGTTTAATGTTGTGCGACACTCTAGTTGGACCTAGTATCTGTTCAAAATGTAAAAACTGCTGATTAATGATTGACAACCTCAGCCCTGATAAAGACCCCCAAATGGTTGAAACACGTGCCTGCACCTTTTGTAACATTAAAAACAATGGCACAATGGAACTAACAAGCTCTTGTCATTTTTGGAATTGAAACATGACAAATGCAATTGAATTCAACCTAAACATGTGAACTATGTGTACAGCGCCAACTTCGTATGAATCCCCAACCCCTCTGCAACTTCTCACCGGGGGCATTAAGCACTGCACCATTGGGTTCTTACAACAGGCTGCCAGTATGCACCCACCTCAAAGAAACAAACTTTAGCGTGGTAGCCACACCTTCCCGCAGTGCCTCCTTTATTCGAGGCAGGGGGCCTGTGTGTCTTGTGCGTGGTTTGTCTCAAGTTCCTGTCCTCCAGGCTGCTGGCTGAGTGACTGAGTGACTGGCTGGGTGTGTCGGCGTCGGCCGCACCCAGAAACCAGGGGCGGGCCGGCTCAGGCCAGCAAAGCGCATGAGCATTGAGCACAGCAGCACTTAACTAAGCTGCTCTGCTCCTGTGCTCATAGCAACAGCCACAGGCCCGCCCCTGGCCCTGCCCTAAGAGGCTCAAGCAGCCAGCCCTGGGCCCAGCCTGGGCCTGTCCAGGAACAATAAATCACGCGTTTAACACTAATAAGTTACTGGCACCTTTTCTGGACCAGCACACTCTGAGTCTGCTGGTATGGGCAGTGAACAACGGGCAGGCCTGACCAGGCCCCTACTAACAGAGAAATCAATGAAGCACTGGCACTGTTAAAAACGGTGCCAGTGCTTCATTGTTCCCATTCCTGTGGAGTCCTCTGGAACTCCACAGGAATGGGAACTTATCGTTCCACCGTCGCCCATAATATTACGGTAATAACAGGATATCGGGCGGCAGAAATAGTAAGCTGAGGTTGCGTGGCCTACAGGCAAACTTGTAATAAGGCCATAGTGTCACCAGGGGTTAGGTGTCTTTACTGCAGACAGTGCATCCTTTCAGAGAGAACACATGTGTGACAAAATGACTGCTGCTTTGCAGAAGTTGCAGAAGTACAGGGATGAGAAGTGATTAAAACTCCTACACAGCCCCACACAGCTACTAATCCAGAAGTGATCCCCGAGATAAAGGTGAAAAAGGCACATATTAATAGTACACCTCCTTTGCTTCTGGTGGTATCGTGGGCCAAGGGCAGGCTCTACGCTTGAAAGGGGGTGGGTGTATTATTAAGGTTCCATAAACAATAGGAGAGTTTAATTAAACTAAAAATACAAAGACACTTATAAGCCACCCTGTAAACGAAGACGCTGAAGACAGAGCAATAGTCAGGGCAATAGTCACTGCAGCAATGTTCAAGTTCAAATACATGTCTATTAGAAAGGTGAAGTGTTAATTGTCACTAGGGACCTTAAAACAATGTCAGGGGCAAAACCACTATGGATGCCTTTACGGAGCAACTTGGGACAGGCAGGTGATGTGCAGGTCAGTGTGGCTCACAAGAGGTCCGAGCAGGACTTAGAGTCTAGGGCTGTTATTTTGTCCCAGGGTTACTGTGAGGTTCAGTTGAGGGTCCCAAAGATGAGGTGCCCTTCCCAGCCAGGAACGTTGCCAGAGAGCACTTGCAAGGGTCCCAGTCCCAGCAGACAGAATCCTTGTTGCCAGTGTTTAAGTAGTAGTCGGGCCTTGTCCAAATAGCAGGTCACTCCAATTGTCCTCTGGATGGGTGATGGCAGGGGCTTGCTTCCATCTTGCAGTCTGTATCTTCATATCTATGCAGAGGGCTTTAGGCAGACTGAACCCCAACAAAGTTCCAGGTTAAACCTTCTTCTTCTGATGTCTAAAGATAATTTAACTTAATGGGGGTGGTCTTACCCCCTTATATATGATATGATATGGTATGATTTTTTTATTTATATTGTGCTCATACACAAGTGTTTCAGAGCGTGACCAAGCAAAGGGATGGGAACAAGGGAGAACAAAAAAATGAAAACAACTATCTTACTAGGCCCAGTGACATTAAGAACGCGCAAGTGCATGGAGAAGGGAAAGGGGGGAAAGTGCGTGGAAGGGGGAGAAGTGGAAAGTGCAAAAACAGAGGAGAGAAAAGACTACATAATAAGTGAAATAAATAAATAAATACAGGCAAGTAAAAGGTGGTAGTGCAGCACGCAAGTGGCAAGTGCATGATTGGTCAGATAGGGTATATCTAATAAGTGGAGAAGAAGGGTGGGGGACTGAATGGGTACAGATACAGATCGTAGTGCAATGGGTGGCCCGCAGGCAGTGCAGGAGGGAGTCAGGGTGAGCAGATACCTGGGCCAGATGGACATAGGGTGGCCAGGTGCATGGTGCTAAGAGAGAAAAACAGGTCAGCAGGGGAGAAGAGTGGCAAAGGAAGAGGCGAAGAGGAAGGTCTTGAGGTGCTTCCGGAACTGGAGATGGTTCTCCTCAAGTTTCAAGGTGGCAGGTAGGCTGTTCCAAAGGGAGGCCCCAGCCAAAGACAGACTATATACTAATTTTCCATTGTGGATTGGTCCATTTGAAGCCTGTAAGGAACCAATCATGGCTGCAGTGACAAGAGTATTTTCGTGGTGATGCCGGTTGCAGAGTGTTTTCTCTGTAGGAAGTGGGGAGGGGGAACAGGATGTGTGAGTAGTCTAACAGATTCCAAGATAGTGTGATCCTTCTCTGGATTGTAACTGCGCTCCTGGTCTACTCTAACTCCACCCTCTCTCCTGTTCCCCAGCATCAAAGAGACTCCAGTAATTACCACCTGTTGTGACTTCCCAATTGTCCTTGCAGTACTCATAATTGAAGAAGTGGCCCCCAGCTAATCCCCTAGGGTATATGTTGTCCTCCTGGGAAGGTGGCATGCCTTTCTGCAGAGAATAAAGGGGAGTTTCTAGAAAGGGACCCAAATAGTTTGTTCTGGGTGATACCCAGCTGCAGATAGTGGTTACACAAAAAACACCGATGGTTGAGTGACTAGGACCCAGGCTGACAATAAAATGACACCAAAAGGTTTTGGCCAGTATAGTTACTCACATAGACCCCAATACCAAACCAGATATGGCTTATATACATTTTTCAATCATACTGCCACCAAGCCTATATGATGTAAAATGCCATTTAAAACGGCTTGCTTACTTTATAAGGGATTAATGTATTATTCCAAAAAGGAGGAGACATTTAGCGTAACTTTGTCCTATACTTGCTTGTTATAAAACCTTGCACAGTAACCATCGCAGAGTAGTTATGAACGTTCCCTCTGATTTGTAGATTGCTACTATTTATATATCAAATTTGGCAACCAATAGGTGGTTACACGTTTTAGTAAACTAATTGGCTGGGCTACTTTCTAAAAGTGAAGCTCCATTTCTGTTAACATGCTCCTGGCATGCCAGTTAATTATATCCAGCAGTGAATATACATGGGGTGTCTTATATATGGATGTTGGTAGGTTTCATTATTACCTAATAGACAGGAGGATATTTTGGCCAATTAAGGTCAATTCTAAACCATCCAGCCATCACCCCTTTTGTTTTGCTAGAGTCATCCTGAGTGGGATGGGTATGCCCAGACGTGGGTGCCATGCCTGCTAGGCCTAGAGACCCAAGCTACGCCTCACTGATGAGACCCAACAAGGCTGAAATATGTGTGGGGGTGCTTGTGGTCTTGTTCAAAAGGGCTACAACCAATCAGTTCGGGCTGGACTGTCCCTGTTCGGGTGGGACCAAGCCTAATTTGCATATGTTTTTTCTCTTTTGTAATGGCTTTGCACGCGAAGACCGATGGTCTGGAGGGTTGCCCAGAGCCATGCCAGAGGTTAAGGTTAGTTCTAAACCCTCCAGCCAACCCCCTTTTATTTTTTATTCATGGCAGGATCAATGTACTAGAGCTCCTAACATTTCACAGCATCTCGGAGATTCCACCTAGCAGATGGAAATCTATAACAACATGAAACAAACAATGGTGCAGAGCTGAAACCAACAGCCCCATTGTCATTTACATTTGCATAATAATGATCAAGGGCAGTGTCACTTGGAGAAGCAGGAGGTGGTCTTCGTTGTTGTGTGATGCAGTGCTGATTCAGGTAAAGCTGTTTTTCCACAATTCGGGAAGTTGGATTTTGAGCTTGTGTTTGGAGGAATGTAGTTGTGTTGTCTCTAAGTTAAGCGTCATTGCAAGCAATTTGGAGATAGCATTTTGTAGTTTGGATTGGTGGTGGCACAGACAGCAATGGTTCCGTTTAGATGAATTGTGTGAAGCAATTTGATAGGATGCTCAGTTTATGTTCCATGATTCAAAGAAATATGATGATCAAAATGGGCTAATAATAAACATTTGCACATTTTCCAATGCATTATAGATACTTTTTCTTAATTTGATTGGCACGCTAGCTATCTGCAGTGACGTTTAACAATGAATCAGAGATTTTGTCACCAGGCTTTTGGTGTCTTTATTTCAGACAGTGTAGCCTCTCAGACACAAGTGTGACTAAATGAATACTGCTTGCAGGAGTACAGGGTTGAGTGGTAAAACTCCTACTCACACCCACACTATTATTAAACCAGCAGTGGTTCCAATGATCGGGTGAGGGTTTTTACAGTATATTTATGGATCAGAAAAGCCATCTTTATCCCCAGACCTCAAGTTGAATTACATTCTCGATAGGAAATTATTGTGCAATCAGACTCTCGTGTTTAAAGTATTTCTGTATGGGGTTGCATGTTAGTCTGAGCAGTTTTCATGATTTGTGCACTTTTCAAGTCATCTGTATCTAAAATAGAGGACTTTTAAAAGAAGTGTACACATTCTTATCAACAGCTGTTGAAAGGATCTGATTTCAGAGGCCTGATTGCATCCTGGTCCTTTGTCCTGGCTGCAGCATCCACTGAAGTGTTTGGGAGTGAGCAAATAATGTTGCCACCTAATGGTCTACATATATCCTCACATTCTATAGTGCACCTTGACATTTTGGCAGCTCCTGGACTTGGATTACTAACCACCTGATCATAGTTTGCTTGTGGATTCTAGACAATCCCACATGTTAGGCTTTGTTCCCCAACTGGAGCCCCATAGATAGTGAGGTTTTGCCCCTAGGAGGCTCTAATAGAAAGCACATGGTGAGGGGGACATTTAAAAGACAACATTGAAGTGTAATCAGTGGCCCATTTCCCCCGGTTGATGAAAAATGCACAAGAGCCATGTCTCCCATAGTGTACCGTTTGAAGGCTAATAATTGACGTGTTTACAAAGTCTGAATTTCATTTGCCTCATTCTTGATCCCTGAGTGGGACCCACAACTGCTGATGGGGTCTACCTCTGTACCAGAGATCACAGTGGAGCACATAGAGACTGCTAGCCTTCACCTGGAGTGTTTGCTGATACAAGAAAAGAACTACGTTGCGACATGTGAAATCTGCCAGAAAACCGCAGCCAGTCCAGTTTCCCCAGCCCTATTACAAGCACTTGCCATTATTGATAGCTCCTTCTTGAAAATAGCCATGGACATAGTGGGCCCACTACAACCATCAAAAGTAGGGCACAAAAAATGTCAGTGATCATTGACTATGCCAACCGCTACCTTGAGGCCTTTCCACTACGGAACAACACTAGTCACCGACCAGGGTACTACTTTTATGTCAAAGATCATGGGGGACATAAAAGAGATGTTAAAAATCAAAACCCTTTGGACCTCAATTTATCACCCCCCAAACAGGTGGATTGATAGCAAGGTTTAATCAAACCCTGAAAAGTATTCTCCACAAGTTGGTAGAGACAGATGGCAGAAACTGAGATATTATGTTGACTGAGACCTGGGACGATAGGGAAGAAGTCATCCTACCCATTTCCCAAACAGCAATGGAGGCAGTAAGGGAAATTGTCAAACACCATCTCAGTAGGGCACAGGAAGATCAGAAAACCATACATGACAGACAAGCGGTAGCCAGGTCTTTGTTGACTGGGGAGTCTGTCCTAGTTCTCCTTCCCACTTCAGAGAACGAAATGATATCAAAATGGCATGGGCCTTACAAAGTCCTTGAACACTTGAAAAAAAGGTCCATTAAACTATCTAGTGGCTCAACCAGTCAGACGACAGAAAACCTAGGTTTACCATATCAACCTGTTGAAAGAGTGGAAGGTTGATACTGTGGAGGAGACAATGTTGACCATGGCCACCCTCCTTACTGACCCTGAGCTCAACCAACAGCTAATCTATACCCATCTACCGCTCTACCAACAGGAAGACCTCAGCGATCTGTTAGACCAATTTCCAGTGGCCTTTTCTGAACACCCAGGCAGAGTACAAAATTTGTATCATTATATCCAGACGCCGGCCAGACAAACAGTAGACCTAAAGCCATACCAGATCCCAGAGGCAAGGAGGAAAATGATTGAGACCGAACTCCAGGAGATGCTGAAGGCTAATATAATTGAGCCTTCAGAGAGTCCTTGGTTGTCCCCCCTTGTTCTAGTTGCCAAACCGGACAAGTCTTGGAGATTTTGCATAGACGTTTGAAAAATGAATTCCATCTCTGCTTTTGACATTTACCCATGCCCCAAAATGACGAACTCAGCGAGACGCTAGGGTCGTCAAAGTATATCTCTATGCTGGGCCTAAACAAAGACTATTGGAAGGTACACATGAACCCCTCCGATTGGAAAAAAAAATCCCTTTCCACCCCTCAAGGCCCCTTCCAATTCAAAGTAATACCTTTCGGGTTGCACAATGCTTCTGCCACTTACCAATGACTGATGGACAATATCCTAAGACCCTTTTCTACCTTCTCCAGAGCTTATTTAGATGACATTATTATGCATAGCAAGACCTGGCCTGAACAGATGTACCATCTTTATGTGATTGCAAGAGCCCACCAGAGAGCAGGTTTAACAGCCAACCCAAAGAAATGTCATCTGGCCCAGTCGGCTGTAAAGTATCTGGGTTAGTTTGTGGGGAAACAGACTAATTAAACCCATGACAGAAAAGGACAAAGCGGTATAAGCAACACCTGTAACAAAAACCAAAAGGGAACTTTGTGCTTCCCTTGGATTGACTAGCTACTATAGACATTGTATACCCAACTATTCCGCAATAGCTGCCAATCTTACTGACAAACTCAAGAATTCCCATCCATAAAAGCTTGTTGGGGGGAGTGAAGACCAACAAAGTTTTGAAGACCACAAACAAATCTTATGCTAAGAGCCTGTCCTAAAAATGCCTGATTTCCATCGGGAATTCATTCTGCAGATAGATGCTTCTAAAGTCGGAATAGGAGCTGTGCTGTCACACAAACATGATGGCTTGGAACATCCAGTCCTATACACCAGCCAGAAATGATTTCCCAGAGAACAGGCATGTGCACAGGTGGAACTTGAAGCCCTAGGCATCAAATGGGCAATCCTGAACTTACGATACTACCTTACTGGAAAGAGATTCCAGCTTGTGGCTGACCATTCGTCAACCTGGATGAGTCTGAGAAAAAGATTCCAACGACCGTGTAATGAGATGGTTTTTAGATCTACACCTGTTTTGTTTCTCGGTTGAACATCGACAGAGGAAAGAACAAAGCAACATGGATCACTTTAAGTCGTTTACCACTTCCAAATGAAAGGGGGAGGCTCTCATTAAACGGGAGTGGTATGTGACGAACCTGGAATATTTGTCCCGTCTCCCTAGAGAGAACCATCCCCTTCGAGGCTAGGGAGGTGAGCCTGATATTTAAGACCCTCCATAGAGGTCTGGGCAATTGGGACCTCACTGGAAGTTACTCCTCTCTTGGGAACAAGGACTCCCATTCCAGAATGGAACACCCCATCCAAACCAGCTTGTCTGCATATATGAATATGGAAAAGATTTGTATACCTCCTGTAACCACTGTTTTTTCTAAAACAATTCTTCTTTACCTCTCTTTGGCTGCAGGTAATGCTGAACACAACCTGAATGCCATGGCAAATAAAGAAGGACACCTTTCAAATTGTTTCTGTTGAAGTGTATAAGAAGAGGACGGGTTGCAAAGCAAGGCGAGACTCGTATGGAGGCAGTGGGGCTGCTACACAGAGGTGAGCCTTTACAGTATTGATGTCCTGGAGCGGCAGAAACATGCAAGGCTACGGAGCCAGCGGAAACAAAGAGGGAGAGCAAAATGCTAATCGAATGACTACGTGTTGGCTTTCTTCCCGACCTAGACGACCATGTCGGAACGGGAGCGGAGACGGAAAGACACCCATCTCGTCTGGTGGCGTGACCATGTAGTACCTGTTGTGGGTCAGTAACAGATGCAGATACAAGGCCGTTTGGGGGAGCATGGATCCCCGAGTTCTGTGCACATCAGACCGTATCTACAGAGATACGTAGTCACGGGGAAAGTCAACAAGTTTTTCAGGAGTCTGAGAAACCCGATGGAAGACATACAACCAGACTAAACTACATTCCACCCCCCCCAATCGCAACAGATACATTCAACAGCCTGGTGAGCAAAAGCAACAGAGCGGGCTCGCCAGCAGATCACTTCTCACCAAATGTCTACAAAACCATCCTGTCCTTCAGTACACCGACAGAATACTATCTCACCCTCATCAACCTCTCACTAGAAACAGGAACCGTGGCACAAGCCTTCAAATCGGATTACATCAGACCATTCCTTAAAGACACCACGGGAAAGGTGGAAGACCTTACCAACTACCAACCAATTTCAAATATCCCATATCCGGCAAAACTCCTAGAAATCTAGGTTTACGAACAAATCGTGGAATACATGGAAAACAACTATATGTTATATCTGGCACAAGTAGGATTGAGTCACACATGAGAAGAACATAAACCGTGCTACTATCCATCTGGGAGGATCTAAAGACCAATGCTGACTCTGACTCAAACTCAGCACTAATACTACTCTATCTCTCAGCAGCCTTTCAACATGGTCAACCACGACACCCTCATCAAAAGAATAGAATATATTGGGATTGGCAACACAGTTCTCCTCTGGCTAATATCAGTCTTGACAGAAAGAACAGAAACAACTTGGCTAGCGCCATTTAAATCAACACCTCGAAAAACAACATATGGAGTCCCAGAGGGCTTTTCGCTTCCACTGTTACTCTTTAATATCTACATGGTGCTCTTATCAGCCTCATCAAAAGACAAGGCCTAACCTGCTACAACTACGCAGACAAAACCAAAATCATCTATAAAAATCGACGCCACGAAGAGGAAAACCCGATATTAATCAACTGTCTCAAGGAACGAAACCAATGAATGAGGACCAACAGCCCTAAACTTAACCTGGACAAACCTGAAATCATGATTGCATCCAATGACAATGCAGACAACCAGCACTTTCAATGGCTGTCTGAGCAGAGAAAATTGCCAGGACCATCCAAAGTGACAAAAAACTTGGAATCCTAATGGACGAGTTAACTCTAGAACCATAAGTCAATGAGATAGTTAAGAAATGCTTCTTCCACCTGCACACAATCAAGAGAATACTTCCCTACCTTTCCTTCACACACATAACACTTGACATCATCTCTCTCATCATGCCAAGAATAGACTACGCCAACAGCATCTACATCGGAATGCCAGATTACCTGTTGAGAAAGCTACAACGGATACAGAATGCAGCAGCAAGACTACTCCTTAAACTCACCAGAAGAGAACACATGGCACCAGCACTAAGACCGCTGCATTGGCTGCCAGTCAAAAAATGAATCTTCTTCAAAACCCTATGCATAACAAACAGAGCTATCCAGGGCCAAGAAGCGGAATTCATACAAGAAAAATTCACCATCTACAAACCAGCACGAACACTAATATCCAGCAACGACACCCGCCTGAAACTGAAACATTACTCAAAACAAATATTTAGCGGATCATCCTTCTCCTGCTTAGCAGAGAAGCTCTGGGACTCACTCCCAAAGGAAATACGAACAACAGAGGATCACCTCAACTTCAGGAAGCTGCTAAAAACATGGCTCTTTAAGAATCTTAACTGAAGAACGCCCCTAAATGATAACATCACTGCAAAACAAGAGAAATCCACAGTAGTAAAACAGCTATATATTTGAATTTAGGAGTAACTTCACACAGCAGTATGTTTAGATATAGGTGTATTGTTCAAACAGCAGCATGTTTTGATTCTGGGTGTACTTCTCACACAGCAACATGTTTTAGGTCATGGGCCGGGTGTTTTGAATCTGGATGTACCTTTGACACAGCAGTAGGTTTGAATCCAGGTGTATTTTCTCAGCATCATGTTTTGAATTTAGGTGCGTTCTCACAGCAGCATGTTCCAATCTAGATGTTTCTTCACACAACCGCATATTTGAAATCTGGGTGTAATTCTCACACAACAACATGTTTTGAACATAGATGTATTCTTCACACAGCAGTACGTTTGAATCCAGGTGTATTTTCTCAGCAGCATGTTTTGAATTTAGGTGCGTTCTCACAGCAGTATGTTCAAATCTAGGTGTATTCTTCACACAGCAGTATGTTTGAGTCTGGGAACACTTTCACGCAGCAGTATGTTAAGACCTAGATGTTTCTTCACACAACAGCATATTTGAAATCTGGGTGTAATTCTCACACAACAACATGTTTTGAACAGAGATGTATTCTTCACACAGCAGTATGTTTGAATCCAGGTGTGTTTTCTCAGCAGCATGTTTTCTAGAGACGCAGATGGAAGACATGGGGAATAGGTCCCTCAGGGTCAATATAAGAATTAAAATGCTCCCAGAATCGGTCCGGGACAAGGATCTTAAGGGAGTGGTTCAGGCCATCTTCGCTGGGATCTTGGGCCTCCCGTCCCCGGATACAGTGGAATTGGACCGGGTTCACAGGGTCGGCAGAGGGGGCAGGGGAGCGAACCAGAGACCCAGAGATGTCCTGGCGACCTTCACCAGGTACGCTCAAAAGGAAGCAGTCCTTCTGAAGGCACGTAAGCAAGACCCAATACAGTATAATGAGCATCGTATCTCCCTGGTCCAAGATCTGGCAAGCAGCACCCTGCTCAAGAGTCGCCAAATGAGCCCAGTCCTCAAGGAACTCAATAGCAAGGGGGTCAAATATAAGTGGACCTTCCCCTTTGGTCTGGTGTTTGAATGGGAGGGGGCCCAAAAGCGGATAACCACGATGCAAGAAGGTGCAGATATCCTACGCCTTGATCTTGAGGAAGCTTCTACTAGCGCAGAGAGGCGACCTGCGCGCGCTGGGCCAGAACTAAAGCCCTGGCAGTGGTCGACGGTGGGGGAAAGGAGAAAGGGCGCGAAGCGGAGCGGGAAGCCGCCCAAGGAAATGAACAAGAACAGCCCGGATGGAGAGGGGAGGAATGTTCAGGATGAGGCATAAGCCAATGGGAAATACTAGGGTGGTGGGCCTCTAAAGGTGTAAGTGGCAGGGGGGGCGTTCATCTGTGAATCGGGAGGGGTGGGTATACCCGAGAAGGTGGGGAGGAGAGGGCGGCAAGGGCACGCCCTTTTGGGGGGGGGGACAGTTGGCGGGGGGGCGTGCTGGAGGTAGGGGGTGGGAGGGTGGCGAAAAGGGAGAACAAGCAGCAGCGGCTTGCTCAGGGCTTCAGTCCTTGAGCGGTGGATAATTGTACTGCCACAGGAGGGGGTAGGAGGGCTCACGCAGGACCATGCTATGCCCCGAGCATGGCGGGGGTGGAGTTGGGGGAAGGGCGAGTTGGGAGTGGAGCTGGCGTGATATGAGTAACATTCAAGTAGCTGAAGCATAATGTGAGGGGACTGAATTCCCCTCTTAAGAGGAAGAAATTGGAGCAGTTTACGAGAAAGGAGGGGCCAGACATTCTAGCCCTACAGGAGACTCATCTCAGACAAAAGGACCAGGGATGCCTAAAACTGAGGGGGTTTAGCCAGATCCTACATGCCTCGGGGGGAAGTAAGTCGGGGGTTGTTGCCTTGGCCATTAAAGATTTGGTGAATTTTAGGGTCGCTGAGACTATAAAGGGACAAGGAGGGAAGATATATCATAGTCAAGGGAACTCACCAAGATGACCCATACACGCTGTCGGTGGTGTATGCCCCGAATGCGGGCCAGGAGCAGTTTTTGAGGCGGGTGCTGGGAATCCTGGAGGACAAGGCCTGGGGACGAATAGTTCTGCTGGGGGATCTCAATATAGTCTGGGAGAGGGAGAGAGACAGGTCGGGGGCCCCCACGAGAGGGGGAGGGGCGATGATGTCTCCGGGCCTCAAGGAGAAGATAGGTGGCATGGGCCTGCGGGATTTGTGGCGGGAGTTAAGGGAGGATGAGGAAGGTTATACATTTCTCTCCGGGGTCCATGGGTCCCAATCTAGGATCGACTACATATGGGTCACGTCCAGTTTGGTGGGTAGCATCAGGGAGGTGGTCACGGGCCCCATTGGCGTGGCAGATCACAAGGTGGTCTCGATGAGGATGCCTTTAGGCGCATCGGGAGAGGGGGGTATGGGCCTGGAGGTTCCCAAAATATCTTCTTAGGGATCCACTCATCCGGCAGGAAATAGAAGAAAAGATTAAAACCTACTTCGAGCTCAATAGGAGGGGGGACACTGGGGAAGGGACGAGATGGGACGCCTTTAAGGCCACGCTGAGAGGGGAGCTTATATCAGCTGCGGCGCAGAGAAAGAGGCAACTGGCGGCACTCGAAGCGCAGTTAGAGGGGGATGTCGAGAAAGCTAGGCAACAGGCGGGAGTTACTCCGACCAGGGCGGCTATGAGGGAATACCGCAGAGCACTGGGCCAGCTGGAACTCCTTTGCACCAAAAAGGCCGAAGGGGCGCTGCTTCGCGTCCGCCAGAAGTTTTATGCTAGAGCGAATAAGGCAGATGCACTCCTCGCCCGCCTGTTATGGGGAGCCTATTCAAGAAACACAATTACGGCCTTGAGGACGAGTTCAGGGGAGCGGGTGACGCGGGTGGGGGAGATGCAGGAAACGTTAGTACAATTCTATGAGTCCCTCTACGCGTCGCAGGACCCGCAAGCTAACGCACAAGCAGAGTTTCTGGAGAGAATGGAACTGGAGAAGACCGGGAATGAGGGGCTTGACCTGCTTAACAGGGAGGTCTCAGAGGAAGACGTGAGAAAGGTGATTTGTGTTCTGCGTCCGAATAAAGCGCCGGGCCCGGATGGCTATACTGCGGCTTTCTATAAAACCTTTGCGCCCATACTTGTTCCCCACCTCACCACCCTTTTCAACACGTTCAGAACATCTGGGAGAATATCCCCTTCTATGGAGGAGGCAAGACTGACCCTCATCCACGAGGAGAGGGCATTTTACAGGCCCATAGCACTAATCAACATAGACGCAAACATTTTTACAAAAATCCTGGCTAATAGACTGGAGGACTTCCTCCTCGGGTTGATCCATCCGGACCAGGCAAGATTTGTTAGGGGCCGGCAAACGGCGGATAACATCAGGAGGGTGGCCCACCTAGTGGAAAAGGCAGAGAAGACGGGGACTCCCGCGGTTCTTTTATCGTTGGACGCAGAAAAAGCGTTTGACCGCGTGGAGTGGTCCTTTTTGTTCAGGACGATGAAAAAAATGGGCATTGATGGCGAGTTCTTGGGTATGGTCCGGGCTAACTACCAGGCACCAAGCATGAGGATAGCAGTGAATGGGTCATGTCAAGGTCTTTTAAACAGAGCAGGGGCACCAAACAGGCTGCCCTCTGTCTCCTATGCTCTACGCAATTTATCTTGAGCCCCTTCTGCAGGCCATTAGGGAGACCCGGGCGATAAAGGGCATCTCATTTGGGGGGAGGGAACAGAAAGTCGCAGCGTTTGCTGATAACATGTTACTAAAGCTGACAACCCCTCGGGAGTCGATCCAAGCAAGTAGGGCGGTGCTGGAGGAGTTTGGGGAAGCATCCGGCTTGAGGATTAACTTTAGTAAATCAGAGCTCTTGGCTCTGACCCTGAACTCGGGAGATGGGGAGTCGCTTAGGGCGGCTACCCCATTCTTATGGAGTGCGGGCGGCATTAAATACCTGGGAGTGAAAATTACACCAACCTTAGCCGGCTGGTATCAGGCTAACTTCCCACCAATCTTGAGGGAGATCAAGGGGGACTATCGTCGGTGGAAGGACCTCCGTGTGTCATGGCTGGGCAGGATGGCCGCGGTTAAAATGATAACTTTGCCACGCCTTCTGTATCTTTTTCAGGCAATACCGCAAGCGGTACCCGTGGGCTTTTTTAAGGAGTTAGGAACCCTGACCAGCGAATTTCTGTGGCCAGGAAAGAAAGCACGAATTAGTAGGCGGCTCATGATGGCACCCAGGCGGGAGGGGGGTCTCGCACTCCCGAATTTTCAACAGTATTATGAAGCTGCGCAGCTGCGACTAATTCGAGAGTGGCTTCGGGAAGGGGAGGCTACGCAGGACAAGCCGTGGGTGGAAATGGATAGAGCGGTGGCGCATCATAACCTTGCGGAGGTATTGTGGCTCCCTAGGCAGTCAAGGCCCAGGCACCTTTACAAGAGCTCTATTACGAAATGAATGGCAGAGAACTGGGACAAGCTAGTGAGGACAAAAGGAATCACAACCTTTCTGTCTCCTTTCACTCCCTTGTTTGGCAATGGGGACTTTACACCAGGGTGGGAGGTGGGTGCGTTCACGCAGTGGCAGGAGGGGGGTGTAAGTGGTTAGGCAAGCTGTTCCGTGGGGGAAGAATTCTTTCATTTGAGGAGTGTAAAAGGGAATACGGGATAAAAGAAGGGCACAGGGTTCTATACGCGCAACTGCGGCACTGGGCGTTGCACCCAGCAAATAGGCAGGCCGCAACAAGAGACATGACCAGCTTTGAGAAATTTCTCATATCTAACGACAGGTCCAAGGGATTGATATCCAATTTATACAAAATCTTGGCCGATGCCACCGCCAGAGGCCAATGGCGATACATGGGCAGGTGGGAGCAGATCATAGTAAGGGAAATTGAGCGTGAGGAGTGGGAGAGGCTATCGAGGAAAATCCCCAAGCTGGCGAGGGCATCACAAATTCAGGAAACATGGTACAAGATTCTGTTTGGGTGGTATTATACTCCATCGTCCCTTCGGGAACTCTATCCTAACACCACGGGGAGGTGCTGGAGGGGTTGTGGACAGGAGGGCACTGCGCAACATATCTGGTGGGATTGCCCTGTCATTAAGCCCTTTTGGCAGGAAGTTGGGGAGGCTCAGGAGCAGATGTTTGGGGCAGGGAGCAGCAGCCCCCCAGAACTTTCTCTCTTGGGACTTGGAGGGGGAACTGTCCCTGTGGAACCGAAATCTAGGGAGAAGGCGAGGGTGGTCCTCGTAATTGCAGCCATGACAGTAGTAGCGCAACGTTGGAGGAGTGTTGAGGTCCCCCTCCTGAGGGTCTTGCTGCGGAAACTCTGGGAAATTGTGGCCCTTGAGTGGGCAACGTATGCCATGGACGATAAGCTTCATTCCTTTGCAACGGACTGGGAGGAAATTATGGAATTTCTCAAGGACGACTTTCGGATTGGGTGGCACCCCCAGCGTTTGCGGCTCCTGGACCTGCAGTAGACCCTTGCGTGTTACACCCGGAGGTATTGGGTCTAGGGTGAACGAGGGGGGAGGAAAGGGGGGGCCAAGTTTGGGGTTGCTTCAATGTTATGATCTTATTCGATTGACTCAGGGCGAAGGGCCCAAGGACTGGCTTACGCTGCTTGAGGGGGGGAGGGGGGAGTTGGGACTTGTTTTTACTTACGTTGTAGTTGCTGAAAATAAATAAAAAGAGTTTTAAAAAAAAAATTGTCATACAGGAGGTCAAGCCCTGTACAGTCGAAAGCTTTTGAGCTAAGAACTATAAAGAAATCAAGGGAAGTGAATACCGCCACATGAGAAAACAAGGGAAGTGAATCCCGTAAACATTGAAAGTAAATGTGAATGTGAAGTTGGCACGAGGGAACCCGGAAGAGGGATGCTGACAAGGAAGGAGCAAAGTCTACAGTCCCATGAAAGGGATGTCCACTGGAACTGTTTAAAAAGACATTAAGATTTGTGATTGAAAGGATAAGCCATATTGAACCCAGAGGTGGAAGGCTGAAAATAAAGAGGGGTCAGCACCCAGAAGCAGGGGTTTCAGGGGGTGAAGAATCCTCACCCTAAGTAAAACAAGGAAGCAAACTTTCATTTTGTTGAAGAAACTTTTATTTGAATACGCCAGGCTCTCGAGGGCAAGAGACTTTCCAGGGAAATGAAACTTGGCCATTGAGGCTCCTGGTAGACTGGAACAGAATTGTCGACTCGTGTCGGGAAAGCTTGAATGTGTGCTGTGCTCCAAGATCCCATCTTACCCTGTGCTCAAAATGTGGGAAAGGGAGACCCAAGCTACTGCATACTGACATATTATTTGTGAGCACTTCTTTCTTTTCTTGAAAACCATCCCACACCCTTTTTGCATTAGTTGTAAGGTTTGGCAATAGGTTTCTTAGTGTAGGCCCTTTTGATTTGACACAACGCCATAGACCTTATTTTCATTTGATTGTCGATGCTTGCTCGGATCTTAGATTTAGGTTTAGATTAGGTGTTTTTCCAACCTGTATACAGTTTACTAAACACCCTTGAACTGTGATCACTTGTGTCTGTTTTTACTGTTGCCAGCATGGGTACCTTACAGTAATTATATAATTTACATGAATAAATTGGGCACCTGTTGGGGCGGGGGACATGGTTTGCCTAAACAGTCAGACTGACCCTTCTTTAATGGTTTTGACCAGCATTTGCCTGATAATCTCACTCAAAACGTTTAATATCTATCTAGTGGAGGTTACAGAGACACATATAATTTGGATGTCTAACTTAAGATGCAGTTTATCTCCTTAAGTAAATGAAACACACTCCACACACAGAGGGTACAATTGCTTCTTATAGCTCTATGTGTATCCTAAATGCCCCAAGTAAAAGGTTAAGTCAACAGTTTCATGCACAGTCACTACTTACCTGCTGGGGTTCTTCAGTACCACAGCGGCAAATGCTTCTCCCCACCTAGACTATCGACAGAGAGGAGCCCCAGGTACCTCTGAAACACAAAGCAAGATTCTTCAGCTTTAATTCCAAGTCTTACGTTTCCAATTCTAGAAGGCTCATGAAAGATGCAGCCTTTCAGTGAAAAGGTCAAGGGCACTTCCCTCCTTGCAATCCTCTTCGGTCTTGCCGTCTTCCGCCTTGCATTAAACTGCTATCTTGGAACTGCTGCTTCCTCATGTGCTTTGTCTCGCTCAGAGTGTGCTTTCCTGTCCAATGTATTGGAACATGTCAGGTATACGGCTCAGGTGGTAGTATGTTTTCGCTCACAGGCATAGTATGTTTTTGCTCACAGGCAGTTGTCCGTGGGACATTGTTTTTTGTTTTTTTAAATTTATTTTTAACCAAACAAAACAACAAACAATACAACTTTTCAGGACGTACATAATCAACATCAAATCGTCACATTATCCATTATCATTCTCCGTCCTCCCTCTTCCCACCCCCCAAACTTGAGCCGGTTCTCCCGTGGCCTCTACAGGAGCATTTTCAGGTATCGCAGTGCTTATGGACTCATCTGGGTTTCCTGTCTCATCATTACCCTGGTGGGGGTTTGCCATAGAGGACTCTAATTGTCGCCAGGCCATCAGGGGCCCTACTTCCTCTTCTCCCCCTCTGGTAACCACTTAAAACCATACTGCGGATTCCGCTTCCGCCCATCTTAGGAGGTCCGCCCACCATATCTCTACTCTGGGTCTGTGGGCTGCCTTCCAGCCCATTGCGATCCTATGCTTAGCCAGGATATAAGCCAAGTCCTTCATCTTGCTTATGTGCTTTAGATTGCGTGGCCTGGGAAAAATCCCGAGCATGCATGCCCAAGCCGATCCCACATCCAGCACCACTCCCCCACCGGCCATTTTAGTTTTCACTTCCTCCCAGAATCTATGAACCTCGGGGCAAGCACAAAACATATGCAGCAGCCCTGCTTCTACCTCCCCACATCTAGGGCATTTCTGTGTGGTCGAGCCTCCAAACCATGATATTTTCGCGGGGGTCAGGTAAGCTCTGTGAGTGACATATAACTGAATCTGCTGGAATCTCGCATTTCGGGAAACCTTTTTATGGTATCTTTGAGCTCTCTCCCACTGCCGCTCTGTCATGGGTCCTCCCACTTCCTCCTCCCAATCTTGCCTCAGTTGTAACAGCTCCCTCCGTGCTTTTGCTCTCAGGAGCTCATATATCCTGGATATTTCGTGTCCGCCCTCTGAAACATCATACATCATTTCTAGGGCGGCATCTGGGTCCTCCGCTAGCACGTCTCAGGCCATCTCTCCCTCACCCGTTTCATGAGCCTGGCATAGGTTATATATTGGCCTACATGCATCCCTGTCTCATCCTGCAACCTTTGAAATTCCAATGCCTCCCCTTCCTGCCATATATCCCCGAGGGTGGCTAGGCCCACCGGCTCCCAGTATCTACGGACCGCCTCCAGCAATTGGGAGTCGTTCCTGCACAGTGTCACCAGCGGGGCCTGCTGAGAGAGCGGGTCCGGGTCACCCAACGTTCTCCACGTTCTGCGCCAGACCTCCCAGCCCAGCCTCAATAAACCCCCTCTTCCAGCCATTTTACTCTTTTGTAGCCACACTACCTCTCTCAAGAAGTATGGAGCCGAGTTGTCACGCAGAAGCCTAGCCTCTGTCGAGTCCTCCACCGACAACCACCTGGCCACAAACAGCAACTGCCCCGCCAGATAATAAAGTTCAAAGTTCGGCAGGCCTATGCCCCCCTGTCACACGAGTCCTGAAGTTTCCACAGAGCCACCCTGTTCCTGGAGCTACCCCATATGAAGCCCCTGCACATACAGTGGAGTCTCACGAAAAAGCTCCTGGGAATCAGATACCAGACATTCACAAAAAAATGCAAGAGTCTGGGCAGGACCACCATCTTAAGAAGGGCTGCTCTCCCCATCATAGATAGGGGTAATTTAGACCAGAACGCCATGCTATTCTAAACCCCCTCAATTGCTTTCTCCGTATTATGTTTGTGCTCCGTCACGATGTTATGATAAATATTCACTCCCAGATACCTAAAAGACACAGTCTGCCATGGTATTGGCAGGATAGGCAGACTCTGCGATGGAACGCCCCTATACCTACCCAAGGGGAACAAGCTAGACTTCCCGGGGTTCACTGATATGCCCGAGAGGGTGGCTTATCGGTCCATCACCTCCAACACATGCTGTAGGTTCTCCTCCGGGTAGCGCAAATAGAGGAGCATGTCATCTGCATACAGCGATACTAGGTGTGTACCACTTGTCGTGCGGATCCCCACCTCCCCGTATTGTTGTCGCAGGCATATTGCCAACAGCTCTAGCGCCAGAATATACAACATGGGTGACCAGGGGCATCCTTGTCTGGTCCCCCTGCTGAGTTGCCATTTATCTGAGATTATGAATCCTGTTTTAACCCTTGCTATCGGGGTGCTATACAACATCTGGACCCACCTGATATATCCAGGCCCCATTCCGTATCCCTTCAGGGTCGCTTTCCGCCATGGCCACCGCACTGAATCAAAGGCTTTGACCGCGTCTAACGACACGATAGCCAACTCACCTGTGTCCCCCTCCGTATAATCAATGATATGGTGTAGCCTCCTATGGTTATCCGTAATGTTCCTGCCAGGGATATAGCCCGTCTGATCTGGGTGTATCAGCTTACCAATCACCCTCTTCAACCTGTTGGCAAGCACTGCCGTAAGTAATTTACTGTCCTGATTGAGCATGGAGAGGGGTCTATAAAACCCACACTCCACGGCAGGCTTGTCTGGTTTCAGAAGTGGGATAATCATTGCCTCGCGGAGGGACAATGGCAGTTCCCCCCGCTCATAGGCCTCATTAAGCATGGCGAGCAACAGCTGTAGCAGCTCCTGCTTATATGTTTTGTAAAACTCGCTAGGCAACCCATCTGTCCCGGGTGCCTTACACGTAGGCAGATGTTGGATCACCATATCCAGCTCATCCGAGGTGACGGGGGCGTCCAAATCCTCACGTTCTAGGTCATCCAGGGTGGGCAGCTCTATATCCTCTAATGTGTCCAGTATATCCTGACTCATGTCCTCCCCTGTGTCTGCATACAGATGTCTATAATACTTGAGGAACTCCTCGTTAACCCCCTCCTGGGTATTGCAGATATGACCTTCCTCATCCCTGATCTCACTGATTACCGAGCGAGGGGTCTCCCTCTTGTACAGCCTGTCCAGCAATCTGCCTGGCTTATCTCCCCCTGCATGTAGTCTCTCCGTGTATTTCTTGGAATTTAATCTAAATAATCTATCCCAGTGTCCGCAGCAGGTTAACTGTAAATCTTTTATCTTGGCGCTGTTCTCCCGGGTGGCCGCCTCGTCCCGTGTGAGGTCCTCTAGCTCTCTCTCTGTTTCCTGAAGTTCCCTTTCAATACCCCCTTGGAGGCCCTCAGATTTCGATTTAGCTACTCCACGCACCACCACCTTGAATGCCTCCCATACTGTACCCATGGAGCGTACACTGCCCATGTTTATTTCAAAATATTCCTCAATGGCCTCCCTCAGATCCTCCCGAAACCCCTCATCTTGTAGTGCCTCAGTCCTAAGTCTCCATGTCGGGATCCGCACTCTGGGGGGTTGATGTCGCCACTCTACAACCAAAGGCGAGTGGTCAGATAGTACTCGGGCCTTATATTCCGCTCCCACCATTTCTCCCGCTATCCCGGCAGCTACAAACACATAATCCAACCGTGTGTGCAAGTCATGTGGTTCAACATAGTGCGAATATTGTCTATCCGTTGGATGCAGCCTTCTCCACACATCCTCTAGGCCTAAGTCGTTCAACATTGTCCCCAGTGCTTTGGCCGCTGGCGACAGTTTCCCTGATTTGTCATCTGACCTATCTATTCTAGGATTCAGGATACACCCCACACCATCGCACCTCCCACTAGGGGGCTGATCTTGCTGTAAAGGGACCTAAAATAAGCCGCCGTGTTGTGGTTAGGAGCGTACAGATTTATAATATGCACCTCCCTGTTCTCCAGGAGTCCCATCACCACCACCATTCTGCCCTCTGGGTCTATTGTTGAATTGAGCGCCTGAAACGGCACATGCAGCGCCACCCATGTGATTACCCCTCTTGCATACGCCGAATACGTGGCCCCCGTGACATTACCCCTCCATTTCCTCTTGACACCTCCAACTTCTCCTTCGCGAGATGGGTCTCTTGTAGCAAGGCTATGTCAATACGCATCCTTTTCAGATACATCATTACTTTATTATGTTTTAAATAACTATTGAGGCCCCGTACGTTCCAGGACACCATTCTGAGATTACCCGATGCCATCTACTCGGTATACTCTCTGTCCACCTCCCCCTTCGATGCATCCCTTGATAGCCCGAGTTGCGACTCTACCCTTTCCCCCCCTCAACAGTTCCCCCTCCTTTGTTCCTCAACTCCTCCCCACTGCACACAACCCGACCCCTCCCCCCGCCCTACCCTGCCCAACAAGTGCCCAGCTCCATCCCTGGATCTCAGGCCTACCCGCGTCTGGTCCTGTCTAGTGTCCGAGGACTAGGACCCCGCGGGGCGTCACCGATCTAACAGTGACCTAACTAAATATACTACTAGTGGGTTCAAGGGATGTCTCCCAGGAGCTCCTACTCATCTATCTAAAGATTGGTGCGTCCATCGGGACCTGCCAACTACTACTGCAACGCACTCCCCGCAAACATGGTGTAACTCTATATTCAAGTCCCAATGTCTTAGCCAAGTCACCCTGGGTGACATAGCGGCATGCTACTTATCTTCCGCAGCTCCCGTCTGGATATCCAGTTCTTGAGGTCGGCCCTGCACATCCAACCAATCCATCGCATCCGCCGGCGTCTCGAAAAACAGAGATTTGTTATTATAGAACACTTTTATGTCGTGCTAGTGTTCTAAATATATTTGGAGATATTGAGGGGTTAGATGCCATCTCTTCCACTGATTTGGATCAAGTTGAGTTTCTGTGTGACAAAAATCTTTCCATCGTTAGACTCTGGATAAAGTCTGGAATTGTTCGTAATACTTTGTGGAACGCCAGAATGGATCTATTCAATCTTGGCTTTTTACTAGCCCAAGATCCAGCACGTCAGCAATCTAAGGAGATTTATGGTAACAAATCTGTCGTAGGTACCACCCTTGCACCATCTTGTGCCTGCAATTTTTGCACTAAAGACTCTTCATCAGACCCCAGAGCATCTTGTAATTCTCGCTTATAACCACGAGCAGTTATGCCCACTACTGATCTTTCACTTGCCAGCTGGAATACCAGAGGCTATTCTCACCTGCAGTGGACTATAAACAATTAATTGAACACTTATGATATAGTGGCATTGCAAGAAAAGTGGTTAGTAAATCCCCCTATATGGGATGACCATGAGATTAGTCTGCTACCAGCAGTTCAAGCTGATAAAGGTAGACCTACAGCTGGACTGTTAGTTGCAGTGAAAGTGAGTAGGGGTCTAAAGATATCTCCCTGGAAAGCACCAAATAAATTTATGCAATTGGTTAAAATCTCCTTTAATTCACACATATACGCACTTATTAATCTTTACAGAAATCCGGTAGGAATCAATGATGACTGTTTTTATGATACGCTTTCTCTTTTCTTCGAGTACATTTCTGCACAAAAAAATATCTCTGGAATCCTACTTATGGGTGATCTGAACCTTTCTTGTTTTGATTCGCACACTAGAAAGTTGAATCGTGAGGGTGCAAAATGGATCTCCTATATGGAAGATCACGATTTAAAGATGGCAAATGGTGCGATTATAGGTGACATTCCCCCAATGAACACCTGGGAGAGAGGCAACTCAAAATCTACAATTGATTACATCTGTATGTCCAATAGCATTTTTACGAATACCACCAAATTTATCATAGTAAAACAGTCGTCTAGCGATCACCATCTTTCAGCACTATTTTGGGCGGCCGAAATTGAAAATCATTCGAAAACTGCATCTTACTATAATCAATCTGTATCTGTTAATAATGGTAAAAACCGCTTCAAATGGTCGGTTAATAAATTACTAGCCCTGAATGGTGCTATTCTAGACAACCAACGGCTACATAAGACTGGTTCGTATATAGACTTGTTAAGCACTTTTGCAAATCTTTATCCCACTCATAGTAAATTACCTAAAAGACATGTGCATGGGTTTGATCTAGCTCTCTGTGAAAGAAAAAAGGCTTACAGAAGAGAGATCAGAAATCATCGTAAACTCCCCATGATCGATCAAATTAAGGCAGTTAAGGTTGCTGCATCGAGATATCGAAATTGGGTTCGCATGAGGCGAGCAACTATGTATCAAATAGACAGCGAACACTTTTTGGTAGCTTGTCGTAGCAAAAACTCTGCATTGGTTTGGGACTTGTTGAACAAATGTAATACATCACCCCAAGGTCATATACAACTCAATGGAGTTTCTGAATCAGTGTGGGTCACACATTTTGCTACTCTATATGATGACTCCAAGATGACTAGCTATAGGTACAACAGTAGCTCTATAAATGGGTGGGCTCTGTACTGTACAAGATCTATTATTCAAGATTTTATCAAATCATCTTCTTCATCTAGAGCAGCAGGCCTGGATAGTCTTACTAATTTAATGCTCAAACAAAATATAACAGAATGGGCACTAATTTTGAACAATGCTTTCCACCACATCATACAAACCAAAAATATTCCTGATTCATGGCGCTCTTCTGTGATCATTCCGATCAATAAAAAATTGATCGAATGGACCCGAAAAGCTATCGTCCAATAACGTTACTGGATGTTCCAGGCAAAATATTCTCTAGGTTGGTATTAAGAGATTTTAATGCTTGGTCAGATAAAGCAAATCAACGTGACCCAGCACAAACTGGTTTTGTTGTAGGTTTAGGTACTGGCATCAATTTAATTACTTTAAATGCTATAAGACAACAAGCAGTTAATAAGAGACAAGCCAGATATTTTGCGTTTATAGATCTCCACTCCGCTTTTGACTCGGTCTCAAGACCAAAACTCATAGATAAGTTACTCAAAGCGGAGTGTCCTCCAACTCTTATTGATATTATTTTTGCCCTCCATTCATACACTAAGGTCTATGTGAGATTGAATTCTGAGGGTCTGCTCTCATCCCCAGTTCCAACATCTAGAGGGTTGAAACAGGGGTGCGTTTTAGCATCCGCCCTGTTTAATTTTTTTATTAACGACGTACGCTGGATCTTTAGCAAAATAACAACTGATGCTCCTAAACTGAACGGTGTAAAAATTTGTGCCTTGTGGTATGCGGATGATCTTGTTTTAGTGTCTAAAACTCCCAGTGGTTTACGTAATCTTTTGTCAGCACTATGCTCATATTTTAAAGAAAATGAACTAGTAGTAAACACTGGAAAAACACAAATTGTCACGTATGTCCCGAAAGGGTTACGTAAACACTTGTTAGAATGGCAAATTGAGGGAATACCCATAATGATGGTACCAAATTACGTTTACTTGGGCCTAACTTTTGATGGTTGTCCAACGCTAGACTCACATTTGAATAAAATTAAACATAAGCTAGTCACGGCAATCTGTCAAACTCGAGTAATTGTTTCTAAATATGGCAAATTCTCTATCAAAGCTGCCATCACATATTGGAATCAGAATGTTGTAGCAACTATCCTTTATGGTTTAGAAACGTTAATTGTTCCCCCAGGTTTTCTCAATTAACTAGAAGCCAAGTTTTGGCGTGCAACTTTACATCTTTCACAGTGTATCCCTGGTGTGCTGATACGCTATGAATTGGGATTAACCTCTGTAACTGCCATATATAACTGGCGTCTATGTGCCCTATTTCGCAAATGTTTGTGAGCCCCATATGATAACTCCACACTATCTTCCATTTCTAGCTATTTGCTTAGCTCTGCAGAAAAATTTCCGAGACATTGGTCTTCAAAAATCTTATCAATTATGGTGAACGCTGACATATCATTTGAGTTTCTTGTACTTCATCCAGAGCAAGCCAAGAAGAAGGTGTACATGAGAGACTGGATTGATACAAGAACTCAGTGCTTAACCTACAAAGATTTTGACTCTGCAATCTTTGGTCCCAAGCGTTATAAAGACATAGCTGCTTATTTACGTTTGGCACCATCTGCTGCTATAAGAACGGCCATTCTTCGGTTGCGGCTTAACATCTGGCCCACCCGTGAGGTTAAAACAAAAAGAAAGCAAATCCCCTCTGACCTTAACTGGTGTAGGTTTTGCAAAAATATAACGATTGTCGAAACTTTACAACATTTATTACTGAACTGTCCTGTGCTATCTACTTTAAGAAAATTGCACTTTGTTAACCACTTTGCGTATTTTGCACAAATTGATCCTAGAAATAGATGGATCGCCATGGCAGCCACTGAATGCATGAGTATAAGAATTGCAACCATCAATTTTTTAAAAGCCTTGAATATGGAATGAAATTAAGAGTTCTTTGCTTATCCCTTTCTGAAAAAAATTTGTATGATGATATTTTAGCATTTTGTAATCTTTATGAATATTTGTGTTATTTGGATTTGATGTTTATGGATTTTCTATTTCTTATAAATTGAAAAAGTTGATGTAATTTCAACTATATTCAATAAAAAAAAAAAAATAAATAAAAAAAAAAATAGAACACTTTCAGCTTGGCTGGGTAGAGCAACATATAACGGTGGCCTGCTTCTCTCAGTCTCCTCTTCACCGACCCAAAGTTCATCCTACTGCGCTGTACCTGCAACGTGTAGTCCGGGTACGCCGTGATCTTCGCTGACCCTCTTTCAATCATTCCTCCCCTCCGGAAGAATTCAAGTATCTTCTCCCGATCTCGGTAGTTCAGGATCTTTGCAATCAGTGGTCTCGGGGGGGGTTCCCGGGGGCGGTCTCCTTGTCAGGGCCCTGTGCGCTCTCTCAACCACGAACCCCTGGGTCAGCGCCCCACCTGTTATCTCCTGCAGGAGCATAGTTTCCACATATTCAGTGGGGTTAGGCCCTTCCATTCCTTCCGGCAAGCCAACTATACAAATGTTGTTGCGTCTGGCACGCCCAAAAGCCTGCTCAGCTCTGTCCTCCAGGTTGCCCACCCGCTGCACAAGGGCATGGAGCTCTGCGCCGTGTGCGGCACACGCTGCCGTATTCGGGGCCACCTCCTTCTCCAAGGCCCCTGTGCGCTCCGCGATCGTTCGCACATCTTATCTCAGCAGGTTCACTTCCTCCTGGACCGCTCTAATCTTGAGGTCCAGGCCCTCCTTCAGCTCTTGCATTGCCAAGCCCAGTTTAGTCTCCCATGCCACCTTTAAGTCCGCAATCACCGCCAGCACTTACTGAATCGTGCCCGGCGTCTCCACCACTGTCGTGGGAGTCTCTTTGCTCTTGCCCCCCACAGCCCCTGGGGGCGACTTGGCATAGGCTTCCATCGTGGGCTGTTTAATCCTGGGTCTAACAGCTTTACTGGACATTTTGCTATGTCGGCCGGGCGTAAGCCAGCCGCGCCTTCACATGCACCAATGTCCTCGTGGCACCAAGACACTCTCAGTAGTCCATGCGTGTCCTTGTCGCTCGCCTCGCACCCAGAATGGGCTGTCTCTTCCCACGTGCTTGTGCCCTCTTGGTATCGTGGCTCCGGCTCTGTCTGAATCCTTCCGTGGTTAGCGCACTGATGCGCACTCTGCCCCACTGCACCCCCTTATCCGGCGCCTCGTCGATCTCAAGGCCACCCAGCACACAATGCAGTACCAGATGTTGTGCACTCGTGCCCAGTTTCAGGGAGGCCACCTGAGATTGTTCGGGGGGCTAGCTAATATCACAAATTAGCTTCATAATAGAGACCCATCCACGTCAGGCCTAGATCCCCCTTCCCAGTGTTATTTGTCTCTACGGGGGGCCCCCGGCGCTGTGTTGTCCCCCATCTCCCGTGTTTCCGGGAGGTGATCCCCCCGGGTCGTGCTTGGTCCTCTGTTTCCAGCACTTCTCCCAGGACCGGTTACCGTCCTCCTCACAGGCAGCCCTGCCTACAGATGTTCAGGGCGTGTGGAGCGTTCACTCAGTCTACAGGCAGGATCTGTCTCGTGCCCTGTATGTCTGGAGTCTGATCTGCAGCGTTCTGAAGTGCTGCTGTGTCCGCTCAATCACTCCCGTTAGAACCAGGGCCTGCGGTTACTTTGTTGCCAGCTCAAAAGCACGCCCTGTGCTCCGAGCGCAACATTCGTTTGATCCTCCCCAGGGTGCGCTGCTACTATGTAGCGTGCCTGCGTTCCACCGACGTCCGATACGACCATCTTGCTGGCCCAGCGTCAGCCTCCAGTTCGTCTGCGGGTCTTTTCCGTTGTTGTCTGTGGATGCGCGAGCTCCAAGTGCGCACTGCCACGGGTGTGCGCCGTCTCCAGCTCGCAATACAGAAGCAAGGTCAGGGCAGCACGGTGCTGCTCCTCCGCCTTCCAGCGCCACGGCCCCTCCGGGTTTACAGCTGATAAAGGATCTTGAGATCCGATGAGGGTGCCGTCCGGGTCCCTAGTGCGCACTTGTGACCTTCAGTATTCCCTTTGTTCCCACCGCCATTTTGTTTCGCTCGCCGGTCCGGGTCTCACTGAGAGCAGATGTATATATCTCTGCATCCGTGCTTCACTCACGCACCAGAAGTTCAGCGAGTGCAGCTGCCATATTCATAAGCAAGGATGTGGATTATCCAAGCTGACAGGTGTCCATACATACACTTTGTTCGCCAGGATCGTTGCCGGATCGAAGGAGCTCCTCTAGGGCACGTCCCCTTACGTGGCCATCCAAGCCACGCCCCCCCACCCGTGGGACATTGTTTGTTTCGGAAAAGGGGGGGGTGTTGAATCCCTAAGTATGCTACCTGGTAGGATGGGGTAAATGTGTTACAGGTAAGGGGATACTGCGTCTCGCCATCCTGTGTCAAACTTCCACTCACCGAAGAACCCTCATCCAGGTGATCCTCCCACACGATCCACTCTCAGGAACTGGATACAAAAGTGATGACTGTGGGGGCGTGGCTAGGCAGCACACGATGAAGGCGTGTCTGATGTGAGCTCCGCCGAAGGGCCCCCTCCTTGGCGTTATTTAAGCAGCCCTGCGCACTTGCATGGCTTCCAAGCACACGAAATTGGAGAGAAACTTGGCAGGACCCTTTGGAGTGTGGTTCCGAGCAGAAACGGAGTAAGTGCATGGGCGAACTCACCGCGACAAGGCAGAGCCCCCCGGCAACAACGGCTGTAACCAAGATGGCGACACGCGTCATTTCGCCATGCGGCCGAGGGAGATTCCGGTGCCCGGAGCTGTGATCCTCCGCGTTGTGACGGGGAAACCTTGTGAGCCCCCCTGCCCCTTACTGATTGGAGTGCCTGCGACGCAGCCCGGACCTGAGCCGCTGCGAGGCTCCATTACCCCTGGGGACTTGAGGCAGCCGCACGCCTGCACGCCTGACGGACAAGAGAGCCACCTCGCCCTCCGCATAGCTCTCAACTCACACGCTTTTGGCGGGTGTCACCCGCCTTGTACACAGCAGACTCACCCGCCACGCCCCCTGCTCGCCCATTCATTTCAAAGGGCCCCTCACCCGCCAAAATTAAAATATGGTGTTTTCACCCGCCTTTGCGACATAAATGGTTGAGAGCTATGCCCTCCGACCATCGGAAAGCGTGCAGAGTGAGCCCTACATTGGTGCGGGAAGGCGGACAAGGTGGCCGACCACAGTCGAGGAAGCGAGCCGAGAACCCCGGAGCCTGCTGGGGCTGGGAGCCGCGACGGCGCTCCGAGCTTCGCCTTAGAATCAGAGAAACAGTGGAACTAACGATAGCCTTGCTGCGGCGGGAGTCTCTGCCCTCCGGCACCTGCGAGGGGGACCATGGAGTTGCGCCGCTGCGACCCGGGGGAGTGACGGTTCTGTTCCTGGACCCGAGGTGAGTCCCCGACCCACTGGGAGGTAGACGGATCCCTGGCCGCTGTATCCAGAGGAGGAAGGGGGCTTGAAAATCTGGTGCTGGGCTGCTGCTCTCCACGGGTCCCGCTGCGTTTTCTGGCCTCCGCTGCAGCGGTTATGCGTCCCCCTCCTCGCCGCGAATCCCAGCACTGGTTCCTCATTGAACATTTAACACCAGGTGCTTCCCCCAGACAACACTGTAAAGTCTCACCGACTTTAAGAGCTCCTCTGCAACGTGCTATTCGGAACTACGAGATTCGGCTCCCCAGCGATGCCCAAGGCGGGTTCTAAAAAGAGAGATCAAGTACACGACATAAAAGCTCTCCTGACATCCCAGGCAGCTTCTAAACCCCAGAGGCACACAATATCAGTAGACATTCACCCGGCTCTTATTAAAGACCCTATAGCAGACATGGCCCTCTCCAGGTCAGACCTGGAAGACATGTTGAGAACGCTTAAGCAGGAAATCACTCAAGACATCAAGGCAGAGATAGCTACCTCTAAGGACACACTGGCCAAATCTTTAGCGGACATCACCTCCCATTTAAATGGTATCGAGACCAGAGTGAATGACCTAGAGGACACTACCTGCGAATTGACACATGACACAGAGGTCCTCTCGGAACGAGTCTGAGTGATTGAGCACCATCTCGAGGAGATCTGGGCTAAGCAGGCAGACCTCGAAAATAGATCTCAGCGCAATAATGTGCGTATTCGAGGTATTCCCCACCAAATTACCGATCAGGAATTGCCAGAGTATGTTAGCGACTTGTTCCGAGGCCTTCTGGGTCTAGCCCCCTCTGATGCCCTGCTACTGGACAGAACCCACCAAGTGTATTCTTCTATACAGCAGAGAAGAAATCTTCTCCCGGACGTCCTGACCAGAGCTCACTACTTTCGCCAAAAAGAAGAGATCATGTTGGCGGCCAGGAAAACAGAACCTGTTCAGTTTCGAGGGGTGTCAATTTGCCTATTTCAGGATCTTTCCTCATATACTCTAGCCTGCCGTCGCCCCTGCATAAAGTCACCATATGGCTCCAGTCACAGAAAGTCCGCTACCGCTGGGGGTTCCCCTGTAAACTACTCTTTGACTTCCGCAACCAACATTATGCGATCTCTACAGAGCTGGAGGCGAGGGAACTGATGGCAGAGACTGATGAGACATCTGCGCTGGATCTGGAGGCTCCTCCAAATGAAGATTCCAGCCTCCGCCCTGCCGCACCGGACAGAAGAAGGAAGCCTAGGGGCTGGAGATGAGTCGGTGGTCCCACCTCGCACAACGACCGAACTATGATTGAAGGTCAGTCTCGCCTGGCCCCGAACCGTCCGGGAGGCCGCTCTAACTCGCCTAGCCCCCTGCGGTCGGACGAAGTCCCTGCCTGAAGGCGATTGGAACCGATTTCGAAACAAGAGCACACTCTTAGCTTTACTGGAGAGAACATGGAAGTGGAGTTGTAATTCAACTGATTGCGACAGCCCAGCCTTGAGCAGTTTGGAGTCATGGCAGACTTGAGAAATATTGATGAACCTGCTTTTGCGAGATAGACCTGAGGGCCATGCGGCCTGGTGCGGGTCCCCTGATTGAACTTGAGACTCCGGATAATCGTAAGAGAGATCACTTTTGAGGGGGGTTTTACGCAATGTGCGGGACTGCATGTGGTTCTCAAAGTGGAGGCACCTAAGTCTGAAAGCGCCCGAATTTGTTGAGGTTAACTGTAGTTTCAATGGAAGTTGAGATTAGTGAAAACTACTTGCGACTTCTGGTTACCATGGTTCGAGAGGTTGCAGCGTATTGTTCAACAGTACAACCTGTTTTCTCACTTGTTCTTTTCACTAATTTGATTGTCTTTCAAAATGATTTTTATTATTTTTTTTCTACTTTGGTACACTATGTTGGGGTCTGCCTAGGACAGAGGCTATCAGCGGCAAATTAATTCTCATAAGGTCAGTTTTAAACCTGCAACATTGGCAGAGTACCTTGATGACTGGGTCAATTGGGAGGAATTGAAAGTCTCACTGACAATTACCTTCTGGACTTCTCAGACCCGGGCTGGGAGGGGGCTGAGGGGAGGATGGTGTGTAATAGCAACCTATGACATATATGTATACCACACAAGGGAATACTGAGATCATGACACCGAATATAGTCTGTTTGACCCTCAACGCCCAGGGCCTCAATTCCCTGATCAGGAGAAGGGCGTTATTTCACCGACTGGCAACATACGACCCTACAGTAATATTCTTAAAAGAAACCCACTTGTTGCCGGCGGATGAATTTCGCCTGAACGATAGACTCTACCCGACCAAACTCTGCGCCTCTATTCGGGGACGAAGAAATGTGGTGTGGCCATTCTCATTCGAAAGGGGACCCCGTTGACAATTCATAACACTTGGTTGGACAGAGGGGTAGATATGTTCTAGCGATAGCAACACTATATGGAAGGAGGATGACCCTATTGTCATTGTATGCGCCAAATGTCAACCAACACCAGTTTTTGCTGCCATATCGGGAATGCTGAGTGAACATGCTGAGGGTGACCTCATAATTGGGGGAGATTTTAACGCAGTGGTTAACCCTTTGGAGGACAAGTCTCTCCCTCCAACCCCGACAGACAAGAAGAATTTTGTGGCCTTGACCTCTCTTCTTAGAGAACATTCCCTGATTGAGGGATGGCGATTTTTCCACCAGGGTGAGCGGGATTATACTTTCTTCTCTCCTGTACGCAGAGGGTTTTCTAGGCTGGACATGTTTCTCCTTTCGAATACCCTGATCCCCCATGTCACAGAAGTAGAGATCCTCCCAAAAGCTTTATCCGCTCATGCCCCAGTACTGATCTCCATGTCTCCGCCTAATGCGTCTCCAGTACCTCCTCGAAGTTGGCGACTGAATGAATTGGTGTTACTAGATCCGCAGGCCCGCTCCCGCATTGCTGAATGTATAGATCAATACTTTGCAGACAATGATACGGGGGAACTGGAATATGCGATAGTATGGGATGCGGCGAAAGCGGTTATTAGAGGTCAGGTTATAACTCAAACAGTTGAACGTAATAGAATACATAGACAGACCCAGACACATCTGGAGACGCAACTTCGCGAGGCGGAAGCGACACATAGAAGGAAGCCTTCTAGACGGGCACTTAGAGAGGTCCGCATGGCAAAGAAAGCTCTCGAGGCCCACCATATGAGCCGAGCAGCCCTGGGTATAATGCGTACAAAACAATACTACTATTCTAAAGGGAACAAGGCGAATCGATTGTTGGCGGCCAAACTTAAACAGCAAGCTAGACGTAACCATATAGACTCTTTAAAAGATGCAGAGGGGAGGCGGATCTTCACTGAATCAGGGAAACTTTGAATTGTGGAGGAATTATTTAGAAACTCGGCTGCTGCCCATGTGACAGACTCACAGTTAGCCAGGGAATTTATTCAGCAGGCTGATCTCCCACAGGTATCTAGAGAGTTTCGGGATTGTCTGGAGGCCCCAATAACCTTGGAAGAGACAGACAGGGCAATTCGCTCCCTCCCAGTAGGTAAGGCCCCAGGGCTGTATAGTTTTACTTATAAGTTTTATAAAACCTTTCGAGAGGAATTGACCCCTCATCTAACGAAACTCTTCAACTCAGTATGGAGAGTGGGGGTGGTCACAGCATCCATGGCAGAATCAGCTACGACACTAGTATTGAAACCGGGGAGGGACCCTACAGATTGTGCCTCCTATAGGCCAATTGCATTATTAAACACGGATGCCAAATTGTTGGGGAAAATAATAGCAAATCGTCTAGACCCGGCCCTTCCGCTACTGATAAATAATGACCAGACAGGCTTTATACGTAGTCGATCCACCTATGATAATATACGCCGGGCCATCAACCTAATTGCCCTCGCCTCGAAGATCCCGGGTGAACTGTCTATCCTGTCCCTGGACGCCCACAGGGCTTTCAATAGTATGTCTTGGGGGTACCTGGAATAAGTATTAAAGGTGTTTGGATTTGGCCCGGAATTCTCCAGACTAATATTCTCAAATTTTCAAATTCCCTCAACTAAAATTAAAGTTAACAAGAATTGGACCCCCCTAATTAAATCAGCCAAGGGTACAAGACAGGGCTGTCCTCTGTCCCCACTGATATTTGCCTTAGCAATGGTGCCTTTTGCTCAGCATATTAGACTACCTCCAGGCATCCAGGGATTTGAAGTAGGGGGGCAATCCCACAAAATCGCGTTATACACAGATGACTTACTTTGCTTCTTACGAGACGCCCCCCCGCACACTCCCGCCCCTTTTAGGCCTTTTAAACCACTTCGCCATGATATCTGGCTTCAGGATAAATCCAGCCAAATCGGTGGGTATGCCTCTGTCAGATGACTTGAGCAGACTAGAAGATCTGCGCGCACTAACGAATTTCCCTTGGTCCCCAGCGGAGATTCCATACCTGGGAGTAAAACTGACCCCAACATACGCGGGCCTCTACAGAGCGAACATTCCCCCTTTATTTAAAGAGTTGAAGGAATGGTTGCGACGTTGGGACTCCCAGGAAATCTGGTGGCTAGGCCATATTAATGCGGTTAAGAGGACCCTTCTCCCGGAGCTGTTGTACGCCTGTCACTCCTTGCCAATAGCCATCCCTGAATTTGAGCTTATAAATCTTCAAAAGGAGATCTACCAGTTTATCTGGAGGAGGAAGAAGCCACGTATTCCCGGCAAACTCTTCACAAGGGGAAGATTATTAGGAGGACTAGGCCTTCCCTCAATACCGCGCTATTACAGGGCTGCGCAGGTAGCGGTAATGCTTTCCTGGAAAGACTCCCCAGACCCTCCCAAATGGCTAGGGATAGAACAAGCAGCGGCTGCGCTACCTTTGGCGCATCTCCCGTTCCTTCAGAAAGGAGCGCGCAATTTCAGGACTGGAATACTACCAACCACCTTGTCCACTCTGATGAGCTGGGATAAGGCGCGATCGCAGAGGGGCATCCCTTCAGGACTAGGGGCCACTGTCCCCTATCACGCAAAACCCGGCTTTCACCCCAGGCCTTGCACCCGCAGCGTACCGAATCTGGTCCCTAGGCAAACTTCTGTGCCTAAGAGACCTATACGCAAATCAGGAACCATTGACTTTTCAGACATGTAAAGAAAAGGTTGGTCTCCCAGAGAGGGAACGCTTCCGATACATACAATTGCGCCACTGGCTCACTAATAGAGACACCCGCCGAGCAGCCCAAAGAATCCCCCTGGGCATAGAGTTGAAAATCCTTGAAGGCCACCAATCCCATAAGATTTCACTATGTTATAAACTCCTAGAAAAAGCCCCCACAGAGGAGAAGCTCCCATATATGAAAGCTTGGGAGAGGGAGCTTGGTCTGGAGATCTCGGAGGAGTCTTGGCAGCGTATCTGGCACCGTACCCAGACCAGCTCTCGTTGTACCCTAATAAAAGAAAACACTATGAAAATCTGCTTTAGATGGTACTTCCCCCCTAGCAGGTTTCACTCCATTAATCCAGAATACCCGGACACATGCTGGTACGGATGTGGTGAGCGAGGGGACATGGCCCATATGTGGTGGCATTGCCGGATTATCCAGTCATATTGGCTGGAGGTGAGGTCTAGAATCAAGGAAATCACGGTTCCCTGCTCCCCATGGACCCTAGGGTGTTCTTGCTCGGAGATGTCCCAGAGAATGGGTCCTTCCCTATGTCAGGGCATAAAGCAAGCCTAATCTCCCACTTATTAGTAGCGGCCCGCATTACTAGGGCTAGATTTTGGAAAATGATAGAAGGCCCACATCTAGCATATTGGTGGTTGAAATTATGGGAATTGCTAGGTGTAGAAAAACTTTCAGCGGTAATAGAAGGGAAACTCTCGAGATTCCGGAAAATTTGGCACCCCTTCCTAGACTTTGTCTCTGATAAGGAACATATGTACTTTCGACCTCAACTCTTAAAGCACTTCATGAATTCTTGAATTATCCATGGTCTCACTAACTTGCATTTGCACACTTCGAATTGAGAAGGCACAGCAGTGGTAATTATGTTTATGAAATTTTGATATCCTCTACTCCTCAATGAACTGATGGTTTACTATGGTTAAAAGAGAGATGATTGTCCCAATTAACTCAACTTAATGTATTAACTCCCCCCCTTTTTTTTTTCCTTCTTCGTTCCCCCTTCCCAGCTTCTTCTTATTATACCAAAAGAATGAACTGAGGAATTAATGCATTGTACACTTTATTATTCATCGCTAACATCTATGTTGAGCATGTGATATGTTGAAGAATTGTCGAGATGCAAATGTTTTCCGAGTTGTACAAAAGGAAATTCTGGAGACTTAATTGTTCTATTGTTTTTTTCTTTATATACTGAAAATCAATAAAAATATCTAAGCACGAAAAGTGATGACTGTGTCTTGGCCACCTGAATTACAGATACCTGGGGACTAGCGGGTGAGACACCTTCAAGTTTCTCACATACCCTTCCCCTATGCAATGTAGCCACATCTGTTTCACAAGGGAACCGAGAAAGAAAATCCACGTTCCCTTGATCGTTGTCTTTTCCGTGCTCCACAGTGAAACAGTAGGGCTGCAGGTCTAAGAACCATTGCATGACTCGAGGGTTAGAATCTTTCTGCTGGCTGATCCAAACTAGTAGAGAATGATCCGTGATGAATGTGAACTTTCGTCCTAGGAGGTAATATCTAAGGTGGGTAATGGCCCACTTGATGGCAAGGGCCTCTAATTCCAGCACAGAGTAATTATTTTCATGTGGGAAGAGTTTGCGACTAGTAAATTTGTGACAAGACTGCTCCTAGCCCTGTAAGGGAGGCCTCTGTCTGTAATACAAACTCTTTCGAGAAATCTGCTACCTTTAGGATCGGGTTCTGGCACAGGTTTTGTTTCAGGTTGTTGTAACATACATCGTCCTCGTCAGTCCAATGAATTTTCTGGGGTTTGATGTTCTTTAATTTGTCTGTTAGTTTAGCTGTCTTGTCCGAGAAGTTAGGGATAAACCTACAGTGATAACCAATTAACCCTAAGAGCGCTATAAGGTATCTCTTAGTTTTAGGTATAGGGGTATTTAGGACCGCCTTCACTTTCTCGCGTTGAGGTTGGACACTACCATTCCCTACAAAGAAGCTGAGGTATTTCACGGCTGTTTGGGCTAGCCTACATTTGGATGGATTGGCAGTTAAGCCGGCTTTTCTGAGGGCTCTCATAATAGTAAACAGGTAGAAAAGATGGCCTTCCCAGGTTTTACTATAAATTACTATATTGTCAATATAAGGTCCACAGAAATAAGAGAAGGGCTGTAATATTCTGTCCATAAGGCATTGGAAAGTGGCGGGGGGCCCCTTGTAAGCCAAAAGGGAAGATTTTAAACTGAGACAGCCCCAGGGGCATTGAGAAGGCTGTCTTCTCCTTATCAGGTCTATGCACTGGGACCTGCCAGTACCCCTTGGTTAGGTCTTGGGTGGATAGAAAGATGGCGGTTCCGGGTTTATCAATCAAGTGGTCGGTGCGTGGCATGGGGTAGGCATCGAAATCGGAGATGGCATTAACTTGGCGGAAATCTATGCAAAACGTCCAGGAATGGTCCAGTTTGGTGACCAATACTATAGGGGAGGACTAAGGGCTTGAAGAGGGTTCGATATTATTCACCCTTAGCATTTTATCAACCACTATCTGTTTACGGGCTTCCCGGACTATATATTGTTTCAGATGGACCACTTTTACTTTAGGTGTTCTAATATAGTGATAGGTGCAATTCACTCTTCCTGGTTTCTCGGAGAATACATCAGGAAATAAGATAACTAAATCCTTTAAATGTTCTTGTTGTTGATTAGATAACTCTTGGGGGATTCATTTGAAGTTATCTATTTCTTCTGGTACCAAACAGGATAGTATTCTGGCATTGGTGGCTAAAGGACGTTCCTTCCACTCTTTTAACAGATTTACGTGGTATAGATGGGTCTTTTGTTTCCCATCCAGAGGGCTACTTTACAAGTACAATTTCCTGTTCGTTCCAATATTTCATATGGCCCATGTCACTTAGAGACAAGTTTGCTTTCCGAAGTTGGCAAGAGGACCAGTACTTTTTGTCCTACAGAAAATGATCTCAGATTTACTTTTTTGTCATAAGTGGACTTTTGTTGTGCTTGGGGCTTTTCCATATGAGTATATACTAAATTTCGAACAAGTTTCAGATGCTCTTGCAATCAGGTAGCGGTTTGCGAAAGGGGAATGGGTGCCTCTTCTCGTTCTTCCCAGTTCTCCCAGAGAATGTCCAGAACATCTCTGGGCTCTCTGCCATAGACTAATTCAAAAGGAGAGAATCCAGTGGATGTCTGAGGGGTAATTCTTACTGCAAATAGTGCTCAGAGGATCATACGGTCTCAGTCCTTCACATCATTTTCTACCAACTTTCTCAGGATCATTTTGAGCATTTTGTTGAATCTTTTTACCAATTTGTCTGTTTGGGGATGGCGAACTGAAGCTCTTAAGGTGGTGATATGGAGTAGCTCCTTCACTTCACCCATGAGCTTGCTCATGAAATTTGATCCCTGATCCATCGGGATTTCCTTAGGAAAACCAACTCTGGAGAAATACGATAATAGGCGTTTTAAAATCTACTGGGTGGTGTTGTTCCTCATTGGAAATGCCTCGGGATATCTGGTTGTGTAATCGACAATCACAAGTAGATATTTGTTACCCAGTCTAGAGGTTTCTGTCACGGATGGCACTCTGTTAAGAGTGGCACAGGGCACCCAGGTAGAGTTTGGGTGGTTGTGCCGAAGTAAGGTGGACAGATAAGTACACACACAGCTGAAAGTAAAAGAGAACAAAGAGTAGGCAAGTGTAGCAAGGAAATACAGGTACAACAGACTGGATTCCCTCTTGGGGTGTATGCAGATATGGGAAAGAGTGTTCCACGGATCTTAGGAAAAACTCCAGCCTTCTGCACAGATTGCTATAACAGAGGCCCACGCTGTTTGCTCATGGCTGGGAACAACAGCTGTGGGTGTCTATAACACAGAAACGAGACAAGGGAAGGGGCAGAGGTTGCCTGCCGGAAACCAACAGACAAGCTCTGTACAAAGGGGTCTACAAGCGATACAAGAGAAGACAATAACAGACAAATACAGGAAAAAGGAAGTCGATGAGCAAACTAGCAGAAGGAAAATCAGTATATCTGAATTTGACAGGGATAAAGAACAGAGGGTTGAAAACAAGAAAGAAAGCAAGGGAGCAGCAGTCAGGAAACAGGGGGGCTCCAATAACTGAAAGTAATAAATGCAGGTAAACTGTTGAGGATTGCAAAGGACTGTAGGGTGCAAGGTAGAGAGCTCAGAGGAGCAGGACAGCAAAGAGCAAGCCCAAAGGAGCAGGGCCCAGAGGGAAAGGGCTTAGGGCAGCGGAGTGAAGCAGGCTGCACGGCAAGGAGCCCAGAAGGGCCGGGCAGCAAGGAGTGAGCCCAGAGGAGAAGGGCCGCTGACTGTAGAAGGCTGCAGATGACTGGAGTGGGCTGCTAGGCTGGAAGCCCAGAGGGCAAAGGCTGTAGGTAGAAAGCAGTGGAGCGTGATCGGCTGCAAGGCAGGAAGCCCAGAGGACAAGGACTGTTGGCAGTGGAGTGAAGCAGGCTGCACGGCAAGGAGCCAGAAGGGCCAGGCAGCAAGGAGTGAGCCCAGAGGAGCAGGGCCAATGACTGTAGAAGGCTGCTGAGGACTGAAGTAGGCTGTAAGGCTGGAAGCCCAGCAGACGGAGCCTGTAGGTAGAAGGGCAAAGGCGGAGGGTAGAAAGCAGCAGAGCGTGATCGGCTGCAATGCAGAGTGCCCGGCAGGGCACTGGAATCAAAAGCAGGAGTAAGGAGGAACAGTATACAAAGATTCGTAGCTCGAAGCAAAAAGGTGCTGGAAGGACTCTTAATGCAAGAGACTGAGCCCCTGCAGGCAGCAGCTTTTATACTGCCCTGCCCAGCACAGAGGCAGGCTAATTGGCCGCACCTGGATCAGAACACCTGAATACAATCTGCCTCCACCCTCTCTGTTCCTGAGCTGGTGAAAGCAGCGCTGATCCCTAGGGCTTCTGGGGATTGTAGTTCCGATGATGACGAATAGGAATGGCCAGGAATAGATAGTTATAGCCAAGTGCATTATGGTAAGTGTAGTTAGTTCGGTGAAATAAAAAAGCACCAAAGTCTCGCAAATGGGAAATAAGTTCCAAAAAGTGAATAGGGATTGTTCCAGGAGTTTTCTGTAGATAAATGAATAACAATTAGTCCATAATGATCGCCAATGTATGCGCCCATGGCGCAGGCATGACAGTTTCCAAAGGTCCAATGATATCCATCCCAATCCTTGAGAAATGAACTTCTATTATTTGGTAAAGGATTCAGAGGGGCAGGTAAGGGAATGTGAGCACTGGTTTTCTGACATATTTTACATGTCTGAATAAAGTTTTTTATATCAGCATGGACACCTGGCCAGCAAAACTTCCCACTGATATGTGCCTGGGTCTTAGATTGTCCTAAGTGTCCCCCTGTCAGATGAGAATGCGCAATTTCTAGTACAATCTTCTGGTGGGATTTGGGGATTACTGAGTTTTGCTTAGGCCTTCTGTGGATGTTTCCTTTCTATACAGTAATGATATGATATGATATGATATGGCATTTATAACGTGCCTATACACAAGTGTTTCGGGAAAGAAACGACTTCCCTTTTCTACTCCCTCTCCTTTCCTTCGGGAATTGCTTGTAAGAAAGTCTCAGCGAGCGCTGGATCATTTCGCTGAGCGAAGGCTAGGTCGGGAAAGATGGTAAGCTCTTCATCCCTTTTTTCTTCAGTCGTAGAAGGTTCATCAGCTTCCCAAAAGCCTAAGGTACTTCTCTCAGTATCTTCCAGTTCACTCTCATTAAAACAAGCATATATATCCTTTTCAAGAATTCCCTGTGCAATTCTGTACCCACGATGTACTTCAAATGGAATTTCACCATTGCTCTGTAAGAGAACCTTTATATCTCCCCGGAGGTCAGGATATTTGACGCCTGCCAGAGCGTATAGATCGAACTTCCAAGCAAGGCCAGATTCTGGGGCCAATCTTATATAACACCCAGGAGGGGGTGTCACAACTACATCTGTGGGAATCATTCCTCTTTTCCCTGAAGGGATAGTAGCATCTCTGCTGCTATAGCTATCGAAGCCTATTGATTCTTTTGTGGCAACAGATGGGTCTGAGGGTCTATGACTAAGCTTCTGGAATTTTAGGGTTCCCCAGTTTGTTTCAATTGAGTCACATCCCACTACTGATACCACATATTAGGAAGGCATGGCATCAACAGTAAGACAGACTTAGCTGACCGCAGTTCAAGGATGTTTATTGAACTTCAACAAGGGTATGATAAACGCCTATCTAAGCCTAAATCTACACATGGGAGCAAGCTACCACCATCAAATAATAATAACGCAGTACGAATGGTGTCTTATCAAATAAAAAGGGCCTATACTAAAAATAACTATTGCCAATCCTTACCTCTAAATCCAAATAGTGTGGAGTAGTGTTTATGACAAAGAAAGAAGTGTTCAAAATGATATGCCAGGTGTTCAGGCTGCTGGCCTCCCTTCCCCACATTTTCAGCACAGGACAAGGAGGTTCACTCAAGCGTAACACAGTGTCAGGCTTCTGGAGCACGAGGTTACAGTTCAAACATCAGCATCAGGGCCTACTGAGTGTAATTTTCCTTGCTTCTCAAAGTCTCTTCACTGAAAGGGCCTGATGCAACCAAATAAACAACAAGTTCTTTCCTCTTTACATTTTCAGAAGTATTCACATCAGGTGATTTACTATTCACCCGCCGTATTCCCCTCAGCCGGACTCAGATCCTTTTAGCACAAAGTTCTGTTACTATTTAAAGATGTAAAGGCAGGCGCTCTGTTACCAGTCTTAAGCGTCTCCTCCTAACGCACGTTTTCATGACTTCATAAATCTTCAGGGAGGCTGAGTTTCTTGGTTATTTCAGGCAGGTCTGCATTTCTTCTTCAGGTGTGGCTAGTTAATTAGCTCTGGGGATTCTGGTACTTGTATTTTTCGCACTTGATTTTGCTGCCAGGTGACTGGAAACAACTCCCTCCATAGCACAAATCTTCCCCTTGATGGGGGGAGGGGGAAAGCCATGGTTGTGGCTCTCCAATGTAAGGCATGATGGCCCTGCTGCTACTGCCTTTTGAGCCCGGGGCTCTGTTACTATTTACCCCGGATCCCCCTCACCCGGGTTCAGATCCTTTTAGCACAAAGTTCTGCATAGGCCTTCCTCTGCCGGGCTCAAGCCTGTATCACAGTGTTTGTGGGTTATTCTTTTCGGCTGACACTAGGTTTGCCCCGGATCCCCCTCAGCTGGGCTCCAATCACTTCAACACAATTAGTGTCCCTCAGCCGGGCTCGAACAACTGTCAGTTTTACATCAAGTATCTAAGACTTTTGAATGTGCACAGGGTTTGGCTTGACCCTTTGCAGGACCACTTTGATTTCACAATTCTCTTTCTTTTAACGTTCGCACCCTTTTGGTTGGATACCTAACAGAGACTTTCGAATGAGCAATCACATGATGCCGGACCACTCTGTCTACAGTAGTGTATCTTAGCTTCAAAGTTCATTCACTCATCCGCTGTTTTAAATAATCTTCTTTATACAATGTTGCTGCTTGCAACCTTGGTTTCCACACGGCCCGGTCTGGTATTAGTCTGCCCAACTCACCGGCTGTGCTGTCTTCACTGGTGCTGCTTTGTTGTAGGAGCTAAGAACAGTACTACCGCGGCAAACACTTCTCCCCGCCTTGACTATCGACGTGGGAGAGCCCTGAGTATCTCCGACACACAAAGCAGGATAATTCAGCTTTGATTTCAGGTCTTACGTTTCCTATTCTCAAAGGCTCATGAAAGATGCAATCTTTCGGTGAAAAGGTCAAGGTGTCACGGATGGCACTCTATTAAGAGTGGCACAGGACACCCAGGAAGGGTTTGGGTGGTTGTGCCGAAGTAAGGTGGACAGATAAGTACACACACAGCTGAAAGTAAAGAGAACGAAGAGTAGGCAAGTGTAGCAAGGAAATAAGGTACAACAGAATGTATTCCCTCTTGGGGTGTATGCAGATATAGGAAAAGAGTATTCCACGGACCTTAGGAAAAACTCTAGCCTTCTGCACAGTTTGCTATAACAGAGGCCCACGCTGTTTGCTCATGGCTGGGAACAACAGCTGTGGGTGTCTGTAACACAGAAACTAGACAAGGGAAGGGGCAGAGGTTGCTTGCCAGAAACCAACAGACAAGCCCAGTACAAAGGGGTCTACAAACGATACAAGAGAAGACAATAACAGACAAATCCAGGAATAGGGAAGTCAATGAGCAAACTAGCAGAAGGAAATGAAAGGAAAGCAGTATAACTGAATTGGACAGGGATTATGAACAGAGGGTTGAAAACGAGAAACAGAGCAAGGGAGCAGCAGTCAGGAAACAGGGGGGCTAGAATAACTGAAAGTAATAAATGCAGGTAAACTGTTGTGGATTGCAGAGGACTGTAGGGTGCAAGGTAGAGAGCTCAGAGGAGCAGGACAGCCAGGAGCAAGCCCAAAGGAGCAGGGCTGTAAGGAAGGGAGCCCAAAGGAAAAGGGCTGTAGGCAGCGAAGTGAAACAGGCTGCAAGGCAAGGAGCCCAAAGGACAAGGGCTGAAGGCAGAGGGGTGTAGCAAGCTGCAAGACAGGGGTTCCAGAGGACAAGGGCTGTAAGCAGCGGAGAGATGCAGACTGCAAGGCAGGGAGCCCAAAAGGCTAGGGCTGTAGGCAGCAGGGTGTAGCAGGCTGCAAAGCAGGTCGCCCAGAGAAGCAGGGCTGAGGCAAGGAGCCCAAAAGGCTAGGGCTGTAGGTAGCAGGGTGTAGCAGGCTGCAAGGCAGGACGTCCAGCGGACAAAGGCTGTAGGTAGGAGGCAGCTGAGCGTGATTGGCTGCAAGGCAGGAACACGGAAGGGCCAGGGCGGAAGGTAGAAGGCAGCAGAGCGTGATCGGCTGCAAGGCAGGAACCCGGAAGGGCCAGGGCAGAAGGTAGAAGGCAGCAGAGCGTGATCGGCTGGAATGCAGAAAGCCCGGCAGGGCACTGGAACAAAAGCAGGTGTAAGCAGGAACAGCATACAAAAATACGTAGCTTGAAGCAAAAAGGTGCTGGAAGGACTCTTAATGCAAGAGACTGAGCTCCTGCAGGCAGCAGCTTTTATACCGCCCTGCCCAGCACAGAAGCAGGCTAATTGGTTGCACCTGGATCAGCACACCTGCATACAATCTGCCTCCTCCCTCTCTGTTCCTGAACTGGTGGAAGCAGAGCTGATCCCTAGGGCTTCTGGGGATTGTAGTTCCGATGATGACAAATAGGAATAGCCAGGAATAGATAGTTATAGCCAAGGGCATTGTGGTAAGTGTAGTTTGTTGGGAAAAATAGAAAAGCACTAAAGTCTCGCAAATGGGAAATAAGGTCCAAGAAGTGAATAGCGGTTGATCCAAGAGTTTTCTGTAGATAAATGAATAACCATTAGTCCATAATGATCGCCAATGTATGCGCCCATGGCGCAGGCATGAAACAAGGGTACTACCTTTTTGGCAATCCTCTTCTGTCTCGCCGTCTTCCCCCTTGTATTAAACTGCGATCTTTGAACTGCTGCATCCTCATGTGCTTTGCCTCGCTCAGAGTGTGCTTATGTGCTCGACTTTTTATCCATGTGGGGAAGGATGATGGAAGTCAGGTGTGTGTAATGATCATTAATTGCCTGACTCTGCCTGACCATTGAATTGGCACATGTCAGGCATACGGTTCAGGTGGTAGTCTGTTTTCGCTCACAGGGAGTTGTCTGTGGGAAAGAGTTTGTGTTGGAAAAGGGAGGGGTTGAGTCCTTAGTATCCTACATGGTAGGATGGGGTAAAGGTGTTACAGGGAAAAGGATACTGCATCTCGCCATCCGGGGCCCACTTCCACTCCCCGTAGACCCCTCATCCAGTTGATCCTCCCGCACTGGTCCACCCCCATGAACTGCATCCAAAAGTGATGGCTTTGTCCTGGCCACCTGGATGACAGATCTCCGGGGACTAGCGGGTGAGACACCTTCAGGTTTCTCACACTAGTTTGATAATGTTACATTATCTTGAGGTTTCCTTATGTTTTGCTAATTACTAATTTTCAAGTACCGTTGAAGCAGCCATAAGACATCAGACAACAACACCCTAACTATGCAAAAAAGAAAATCTGAAGATTAGACTTTGAGATCTAATTTATTAATTAGACCATAAATTCCTCTTTTGAACCAACGTTCACATAATGCCCTCTGTTAACAGGACACAGACACCCTCATTAGAAATTTGCCGGTCCGGAAACAACAGTGCAGGTAAGCTTACCTGTCTCCTAGCCATTCCCTTACCGTGGCTACTATCTATCGGCCACCTGGTCAAATTTCCTCCTTCCTCTCTGAGTGGGCTGATCTCTCCTCCTCACTCCTGTCCTCAACCACCCAACTCCTCTTTCTCGGTGACTTCAACATCCACCTCGATGCCTCCTGTCCCCCCACTGGTCTCTTTCGCGAACTCTGCAACTCTCTCTCACTCTCTATTCTCCCTTCTGGTCCTACCCACTCTGCAGGGCACACTCTTGATGCTCTGATCTCTTCTGACCTTCCCCTCTCCCTCCCTCTCTCCACTCCTCTCTCCTGGAGCGATCACTTTCTCCTATCCTCCCACCTCTCCCTCCCTACCCCACAGGCAAAGCCACTCTCTTCACTGCCACCCACCTTCTCGGTCATCCGACCCATGAAGCGCGTGTCAGTTGAGGCTTTCGCTGCTACCTTCTCGCCCCCTCCTCCCCCCTCGGCTGACTCCCACCCTGACACAGCCCTCGCCATGCTCTATTCCTCTATATCTGATACTCTCGATATCCTTGCCCCCGTCATGAGAATCCGCCTGAAGCCCAAAGCCAAATGTAACTCCTGGTATGACTCGGATCTCGTCACCCTAAAACGCAAGTGCAGGGTGGCAGAGAGGAAATGGCGTGCTTCATGTTCATCCTCTGACAAACTGGCCTGCCGCCTGCTCCAAAGGCAATACCGGCTCTCCGTTCTCACTAAGAAGAGAGCCCTTATCCAAGCCCGCATCTCTGAGGCATCTAACAACTCGGCCGAACTCTTTAAAATCTGCAAGGAGCTGGCCAACCCTGCTGCAGTCTCTACCTCTCCTGTCCCCTCCCAGGCCCTCTGCACTGCACTGGCCTCGCACTTCATCTCTAAAACTCAGGACATCCTGTCCTCACTCTCCTCCTCTCCCCTCCCTCTCTTCCCGGCTCTTCCTCTTGCTCTCTTGCAGCCGCCCCTCCGCCCTCCTTCTCTGCATTTCCACCTTTTTCTGCTGATGAGGTTTCCAGACAAGTCCGATCTATGAAAGCCTCGTCTAAACAGGTTCACCCCTGTTCCTCCAAAACCATCAAGGACCACATCGTCTCCCTGGCTCCTGCCCTGGCTGACTTCTGCAACCACTCATTCGCCTCTGGAGTCTTCCCATCCCCCCTCAAGCACTCCCTTGTGCACCCCCTCCTCAAGAAACCCTCTTCCGACCCCTCCTGCCCGGCCAACTATCGCCCAATCTCCATTACTCCCTTCCTGGGCAAGCTTCTGGAGAAACTGGCCATCTCCCAGCTTAACCTCCATGCTGAATCTGTTGGTAATCTTCATGACCATCAATCCGGCTTCAGAGCGGCCAGAAGCACGGAAACTGCTCTCCTGAACATCCGTGAGGACCTTCTCCTGAACCTCGATTCCAACACTCCCTGTGTTCTCATTCTGCTCGATCTCTCCTCTGCCTTTGACACTGTCAACCATGCCATCCTGGTCAACCGTCTCCGTGATAACCTGGGTATCACTGGTCAGGCTCTGGCATGGCTGACCTCTTTCCTCTCCGGTCGACCCTCCCAGGTCCAAATGGGCTCCTTCCTCTCTGACATCTTTTTCTCCACCTGCGGTGTCCCCCAGGGATCCAACCTCTCTCCCTGGCTTTTCAACCAGTATCTGGCACTCCTTGCCCACCGCATCGCCGCTCTCTGCCCCCACTTCCAGTGCTATGCGGACGATACCCAGCTCATTTTCAGGCTACCCTCGGCCTCCTCCTCTCCTTCCCTCATCTCAGACTGTCTGTCTGCTATCCAGGAATGGTGTGCCGCCAATGACCTCTGCCTTAACGCCAGTAAGACTGAGATTCTACTCATCGGCACACCCACTCCCTCCTTCCCTGCAGCTCTCTGGCCGGCCTCCCTTGGCCCCCTTCCTGCCCCTACCTGCAAGGCTAAAAACCTTGGGGTCATCTTCGACTCCACACTCTCCTTCTCTCCTCATATATCTGATGTCTCTAAGAAATCACACTACCAGCTGCACCTCCTCAGAGGTATTCTTCCCTTCCTCTCCTTCCCCCAGAAGCTCACTGTCTCCCGAGCCCTGGTTCTCTCAAGGCTGGACTACTGTAACAGCCTCTATCTTAATCTCCCTGCCTCCACTCTCCGCCCTCTGCAACTTATCCAGAACAGAACTGCGAGACTTGTCCTTGGCCTCAAGCCCAGGGACCGTATCTCTCCAGGACTGAAATCTCTTCACTGGCTCCCAGTGGCTGCGAGGATTAAGTTCAAAACCCTCTGCATTGTCCACAAGGCCTTCTGGGGCCTGGGGCCTAAATACCTTCAACTCTCTCTCCCTAAATATCTTCCTTCACGAGCCCTTCGCTCATCCGTCTCCAACTCCCTCATGGTCAGCCGCTTCTCGAAGAAACGAGCTGGGGGTAGATCTCTCTCCGCAGCAGGGGCCTCCCTCTGGAACAGCCTGCCTGCCTCCCTGAAACTTGAGGAGAACCATCTCCGGTTCCGGAAGCACCTCAAAACCTTCCTCTTCGCTTCTGCCTTCTCTCTCCCTCTCCCCTGCTAAACCTGCTTAACTCCCCACTGAATTCTGCACCTAACCTGCATCTGGGCCACTCTCAGCGACCTCGGTCCAGGGCCCAGCCACTCTCCACTTGCACTGCCTCCCTGGCTCCCCCTGCACTGTGGAACTGTCACTGTATCCCTACAGCCCCCTTCCCAGCACTTGCTCTGCACTTACCTCGCACTTGCCACCAGCTGGCCCTTTTTATTTATTATTTATTATTTATTATTTTATTTCGCCACTTACCTTTTACTGCACTTACCCCCCCACCTCCTCCCCCTGCACTTTCTCCTTTTTCCCCTTACCTCTGCACTTGCGCGATCTGAATGACACCTGGCCTAGTAGGATCGTTTGTCTGTCTTCCCCTTGTTTCCTCCCTCCCTGCCTCGTCGCGCCTTGAAACACTTGTGTATAGGCGCGTTACAAATACCATATCATATCATATCATATCATACCGGCACTGTTGGTTCCGGACCGGCAAACGACGAGTCTGCGGGCAGGAGCCGTACCGCCCGCCAGGGTCAGACCTGGCAGGAGGAACGACACCCGCCCGCAGACTTTCACAGAAGCACCAGCACCATTATTAACGGTGCTGGTGCTTCCGTGGTCCCCACTCCCATAGAGTCCTATGGAACTCTATGTGAATGGGGATCAACATTTTACTGGCGCCTGACTAACCGGACTGCGGGTTGTAATGGCCCGGTGTTTCCGGCAAGTAAAGCGGCGGTAGATAATTATGGGTCCGGCGGCTACCTGCCAGTTTTACCGGCATGGTTACTGCTGGACATGTAATGAGGGCCAGTAAGTGCAGCCCAGGGTGAGAAGGCTAGTCAAAGGCTAATTAACCCCCAAAAGCACTCAGCCTCAGAGGATAGCAGCCTTACCCCCCCCCCCCAATATTACCATTACCTTAAGGACCCTAGCAGGACTAAGGAACCTCATGAAGGCTGGATTGGGGCCTCTGCCTCCGAAGAAGAAGAAGACCAAGTCAAAATTCCACTTTCAGTTAAATGTGCCCATATTTCTTTCCAGCTTTCCCATCTATAGAACCTAGCTGTTCAGGGCTAAGGGGAGCAAGTAGAGGGGTTTTGCATGCCTTGGTGCACCATGACACTGTGGAAGGTTCAAAGGTCTGACCACTGCCAAGCCACAGACCTTAAGCACATTGCACACAAGCGCAAGCCTGGGGTTTTGGTAACCAGGACATAAATGAGGAAAGGTTTTTTTTTTCTTGCTTTTCATGGAGCTTTGCAAACTTGGCAAATTCGGATTTCTAACATACAACCCCTCCCAAATGTTGGTGGGGGATTAGGGGTGTAAGTAGAAGGTCTTTGCCATCTGTTTTTTTCTTGGGCCTGGATTCAACCTGCCCAGGTTCACCAAGGAGTGAGTAAATTCCAGACATACCCCCATGCGCAGCGAACACCTCTTCTCCAGCTATCGCTCCTTTTGTCGCTGCACCTCTTATAATACAGATGAGTACACACAATATATTTGGTATAATTGTACAAATAGTTCCTCCAACTTTTCCTTCTCATGCCTTCCTCAACATCTTATTTATCCCTCGCCCTCATTCCAACTACCTACCCGACTTTGCTCCTCCCTATCACCACAGAATGTTTTATTATACTACTCCTTTGCTTCTCTGAAAAACAAAAGCATGTTGACGTCATAAACTATGACAGGAGCTCTACAAATGCAAGATATCGTAACATAACATAACATAACACACAACGAATCTACCTAGATCTCCATGTCGACATTACTGTGCCTACCCCAAATAAAGCAATATTTCAACTTTTATAGTGAAGTGCATAACACTCCATTCGATGTACAGGCTTGGACCTTTGCAAAGACCTTGGCATCAACAATAGTATAAATAAATAAATAAGTACATACATACATAAAATAAACATTCAACAAAGAAATAGGCCTGTAACTTTCATACCTGGCACTGCTTTCTCAAGACAGGCAGACATCTCTCATGCATCCATTAAAAAGCTTAGTCTGGAAAGGAGCAAGGAGGCGTTCATCATTACAGTAAAACTATGCAGTGAACCCATCAAGGCCCCAAATTAAAGTCCCCTTTCAGCATCAGGACTCTGCATGGGGGGCTACCCAAAGCATTCTCAGATTTACAATAAATAACAGTACTTAGAAATGGAGATATTAAAATAATCTCCTCCTCCAGACAACTATGAAACCATCCCCAAATCCTTTCCTTTCAACATCATCACCACTGTACAGTGTCAGGAGCACTGAACGCACCATATCACTAGGTGGTTTTGCTATGACTTAAAGGAATAGTGAATTCAAAAATGTTATAGTCCCGATCTTTCGGGCATGTGGTTTTTAAGCAAACTGTGATCAATCGTAAAACCATTTCCTATGCACCTTCCCTTAGTATTCTGCACTTTTACACATGTGAAATCAATGAGCGGGTCGTGGCCACCTTGTGCTGATCTTATCCTTGGATCGATCGCATTAGGTTCAAGTGCCCCTGCGGCACTAAATCATATCACCCGCCCTTTAAGCTGACATCACTATTCCTAGCGATATTCTCCACCTATTTTCATGACGTTAGTGGGCAGCATAGCCAAACGCGTCCAGTCATCACCTACTTCTTAACATCAGTTGACGCAGAACCCGGAATATCAACACACACATCCTCTCACAGCACAACACGTCCCAAATCGGAATAGAAAATATTATTTTTAAAGGAAACATGAATACTCTGTCATTTACAATGTGCTTTGATTTCTGTAGATAGAAGGCAGCGGAGCTTGATCGGCTGCAAGGCAGGAGCCCGGAAGGGCAAAGGCGGAGGGTAGAAAGCAGCAGAGCGTGATCGGCTGCAATGCAGAGAGCCCGGCAGGGCACTGGAATCAAAAGCAGGAGTAAGGAGGAACAGCATACAAAGATTCGTAGCTCGAAGCAAAAAGGTGCTGGAAGGACTCTTAATGCAAGAGACTGAGCCCCTGCAGGCAGCAGCTTTTATACCGCCCTGCCCAGCACAGAGACAGGCTAATTGGCCGCACCTGGATCAGAACACCTGAATACAATCTGCATCCACCCTCTCTGTTCCTGAGCTGGTGAAAGCAGCGCTGATCCCTAGGGCTTCTGGGGATTGTAGTTCCGATGATGACGAATAGGAATGGCCAGGAATAGATAGTTATAGCCAAGTGCATTGTGGTAAGTGTAGTTAGTTGGGTGAAATAAAAAAGCACCAAAGTCTCGCAAATGGGAAATAAGTTCCAAAAAGTGAATAGGGATTGTTCCAGGAGTTTTCTGTAGATAAATGAATAACAATTAGTCCATAATGATCGCCAATGTATGCGCCCATGGCGCAGGCATGACAGTTTCCAAAGGTCCAATGATATCCATCCCAATCCTTGAGAAATGAACTTCTATTATTTGGTAAAGGATTCAGAGGGGCAGGCAAGGGAATGTGAGCACTGGTTTTCTGACATATTTTACATGTCTGAATAAAGTTTTTTATATCAGCATGGACACCTGGCCAGCAAAACTTCCCACTGATATGTGCCTGGGTCTTAGATTGTCCTAAGTGTCCCCCTGTCAGATGAGAATGCACAATTTCTAGTACAATCTTCTGGTGGGATTTGGGGATTACTGAGTTTTGCTTAGGCCTTCTGTGGATGTTTCCTTTCTATACAGTAATGATATGATATGATATGGCATTTATAACGTGCCTATACACAAGTGTTTCAGGAAAGAAACAACTTCCCTTTTCTACTCCCTCTCCTTTCCTTCGGGAATTGCTTGTAAGAAAGTCTCAGCGAGCGCTGGATCATTTCGCTGAGCGAAGGCTAGGTCGGGAAAGATGGTAAGCTCTTCATCCCTTTTTTCTTCAGTCGTAGAAGGTTCATCAGCTTCCCAAAAGCCTAAGGTACCTCTCTCAGTATCTTCCAGTTCACTCTCATTAAAACAATCATATATATCCTTTTCAAGAATTCCCTATGCAATTTTGTACCCACGATGTACTTCAAATGGAATTTCACCATTGCTCTGTAAGAGAACCTTTATATCTCCCCGGAGGTCAGGATATTTGACGCCTGCCAGAGCGTATAGATCGAACTTCCAAGCAAGGCCAGATTTTGGGGCCAATTTTATATAACACCCAGGAGGGGGTGTCACAACTACATCTGTGGGAATCATTCCTCTTTTCCCTGAAGGGATAGTAGCATCTCTGCTGCTATAGCTATCGAAGCCTATTGATTCTTTTGTGGCAACAGATGGGTCTGAGGGTCTATGACTAAGCTTCTGGAATTTTAGGGTTCCCCAGTTTGTTTCAATTGAGTCACATCCCACTACTGATACCACATATAAGGAAGGCATGGCATCAACAGAAAGACAGACTTAGCTGACCGCAGTTCAAGGATGTTTATTGAACTTCAACAAGGGTATGATAAACGCCTATCTAAGCCTAAATCTACACATGGGAGCAAGCTACCACCATCAAATAATAATAACGCAGTACGAGTGGTGTCTTATCAAATAAAAAGGGCCTATACTAAAAATAACTATTGCCAATCCTTACCTCTAAATACAAATAGTGTGGAGTAGTGTTTATGACAAAGAAAGAAGTGTTACAAAATGATATGCCAGGTGTTCAGGCTGCTGGCCTCCCTTCCCCACATTTTCAGCACAGGACAAGGAGGTTCACTCAAGCGTAACACAGTCTCAGGCTTCTGGAGCACGAGGTTACAGTTCAAACATCAGCATCAGGGCCTACTGAGCACAAGTCTCCTTGCTTCTCAAAGTCTCTTCACTGAAAGGGCCTGATGCAACCAAATAAACAACAAGTTCTTTCCTCTTTACATTTTCAGAAGTATTCACATCAGGTGATTTACTATTCACCCCCCGTATTCCCCTCAGCCGGACTCAGATCCTTTTAGCACAAAGATCTGTTACTATTTAAAGATGTAAAGGCAGGCGCTCTGTTACCAGTCTTAAGCATCTCCTCCTAACGCACGTTTTCATGACTTCATCAATCTTCAGGAAGGCTGAGTTTCTTGGTTATTTCAGGCAGGTCTGCATTTCTTCTTCAGGTGTGGCTAGTTAATTAGCTCTGAGGATTCTGGTACTTGTATTTTTCGCACTTGATTTTGCTGCCAGGTGACTGGAAACAACTCCCTCCATAGCACAAATCTTCCCCTTGATGAGGGGAGGGGGAAAGCCATGGTTGTGGCTCTCCAATGTAAGGCATGATGGCCCTGCTGCTACTGCCTTTTGAGCCCGGGGCTCTGTTACTATTTACCCCGGATCCCCCTCACCCGGGTTCAGATCCTGTTAGCACAAAGTTCTGCATAGGCCTTCCTCTGCCGGGCTCAAGCCTGTCTCACAGTGTTTGTAGGTTATTCTTTTCGGCTGACACTAGGTTTGCCCCGGATCCCCCTCAGCTGGGATCCAATCACTTCAACACAATTAGTGTCCCTCAGCCGGGCTCGAACCACTGTCAGTTTTACATCAAGTATCTAAGACTTTTGAATGTGCACAGGGTTTGGCTTGACCCTTTGCAGGACCACTTTGATTTCACAATTCTCTTTCTTTTAACGTTCGCACCCTTTTGGTTGGATACCTAACAGAGACTTTCGAATGAGCAATCACATGATGCGGAACCACTCTGTCTACAGTATTGTATCTTAGCTTCAAAGTTCATTCACTCATCCGCTGTTTTAAATAATCTTCTTTATACAATGTTGCTGCTTGCAACCTTGGTTTCCACACAGCCCGGTCTGGTATTAGTCTGCCCAACTCACCGGCTGTGCTGTCTTCACTGGTGCTGCTTTGTTGTAGGGGTAAGAACAGTACTACCGCGGCAAACACTTCTCCCCGCCTTGACTATCAACGTGGGAGAGCCCTGAGTATCTCCAACACACAAAGCAGGATAATTCAGCTTTGATTTCAGGTCTTACGTTTCCTATTTTCAAAGGCTCATGAAAGATGCAATCTTTCGGTGAAAAGGTCAAGGTGTCACGGATGGCACTCTGTTAAGAGTGGCACAGGACACCCAGGAAGGGTTTGGGTGGTTGTGCCGAAGTAAGGTGGACAGATAAGTACACACACAGCTGAAAGTAAAGAGAACGAAGAGTAGGCAAGTGTAGCAAGGAAATAAGGTACAACAGAATGGATTCCCTCTTGGGGTATATGCAGATATAGGAAAAGAGTATTCCACGGACCTTAGGAAAAACTGTAGCCTTCTGCACAGTTTGCTATAACAGAGGCCCACGCTGTTTGCTCATGGCTGGGAACAACAGCTGTGGGTGTCTGTAACACAGAAACTAGACAAGGGAAGGGGCAGAGGTTGCTTGCCGGAAACCAACAGACAAGCCCAGTACAAAGGGGTCTACAAACGATACAAGAGAAGACAATAACAGACAAATCCAGGAATAGGGAAGTCAATGAGCAAACTAGCAGAAGGAAATGAAAGGAAAGCAGTATAACTGAATTGGACAGGGATTATGAACAGAGGGTTGAAAACGAGAAACAGAGCAAGGGAGCAGCAGTCAGGAAACAGGGGGGCTAGAATAACTGAAAGTAATAAATGCAGGTAAACTGTTGTGGATTGCAGAGGACTGTAGGGTGCAAATTTAGAGAGCTCAGAGGAGCAGGACAGCAAGGAGCAAGCCCAAAGGAGCAGGGCTGTAAGGAAGGGAGCCCAAAGGAAAAGGGCTGTAGGCAGCGGAGTGAAACAGGCTGCAAGGCAAGGAGCCCAAAGGACAAGGGCTGAAGGCAGAGGGGTGTAGCAAGCTGCAAGACAGGGGTTCCAGAGGACAAGGGCTGTAAGCAGCAGAGAGATGCAGACTGCAAGGCAGGGAGCCCAAAAGGCTAGGGCTGTAGGCAGCAGGGTGTAGCAGGCTGCAAGTTGGACGCCCAGAGGAGTAAGGCTGTGAGACAGGGAGCCCAAAAGGCTAGGGCTGTAGGCAGCAGGGTGAAGCAGGCTGCAAGGCAGGAAGCCCAGAGGAGCAGGGCTGAGGCAGGGAGCCCAAAAGGCTAGGGCTGTAGGCAGCAGGGTGTAGCAGGCTGCAAGGCAGGTCGCCCAGAGAAGCAGGGCTGAGGCAAGGAGCCCAAAAGGCTAGGGCTGTAGGCAGCAGGGTGTAGCAGGCTGCAAGGCAAGACGCCCAGAGAGCAGGGCTGAGACAAGGAGCCCAAAAGGCTAGGGCTGTAGGTAGCAGGGTGTAGCAGGCTGCAAGGCAGGATGTCCAGCGGACAAAGGCCGTAGGTAGGAGGCAGCTGAGCGTGATCGGCTGCAAGGCAGGAACACGGAAGGGCCAGGGCGGAAGGTAGAAGGCAGCAGAGCGTGATCGGCTGCAAGGCAGGAACCCGGAAGGGCCAGGGCAGAAGGTAGAAGGCAGCAGAGCGTGATCGGCTGCAATGCAGAAAGCCCGGCAGGGCACTGGAACAAAAGCAGGTGTAAGCAGTAACAGCATACAAAAATACGTAGCTCGAAGCAAAAAGGTGCTGGAAGGACTCTTAATGCAAGAGACTGAGCTCCTGCAGGCAGCAGCTTTTATACCGCCCTGCCCAGCACAGAACCAGGCTAATTGGTCGCACCTGGATCAGCACAGCTGCATACAATCTGCCTCCTCCCTCTCTGTTCCTGAACTGGTGGAAGCAGAGCTGATCCCTAGGGCTTCTGGGGATTGTAGTTCCGATGATGACAAATAGGAATAGCCAGGAATAGATAGTTATAGCCAAGTGCATTGTGGTAAGTGTAGTTTGTTGGGAAAAATAGAAAAGCACCAAAGTCTCGCAAATGGGAAATAAGGTCCAAGAAGTGAATAGCGGTTGATGCAAGAGTTTTCTGTAGATAAATGAATAACCATTAGTCCATAATGATCGCCAATGTATGCGCCCATGGCGCAGGCATGACACAAGGGTACTACCTTTTTGGCAATCCTCTTCTGTCTCGCCGTCTTCCCCCTTGTATTAAACTGCGATCTTCGAACTGCTGCATCCTCATGTGCTTTGCCTCGCTCAGAGTGTGCTTATGTGCTCCACTTTTTATCTATGTGGGGAAGGATGATGGAAGTCAGGTGTGTGTAATAATCATTAATTGCCTGACTCTGCCTGACCATTGTATTGGCACATGTCAGGCATACGGTTCAGGTGGTAGTCTGTTTTCGCTCACAGGGAGTTGTCCGTGGGAAAGAATTTGTGTTGGAAAAGGGAGGGGTTGAGTCCTTAGTATCCTACATGGTAGGATGGGGTAAAGGTGTTACAGGGAAAAGGATACCACATCTCGCCATCCGGTGCCCACTTTCACTCCCCGAAGACCCCTCATCCAGTTGATCCTCCCGCACTGGTCCACCCCCAGGAACTGCATCCAAAAGTGATGGCTTTGTCCTGGCCACCTGGATGACAGATCTCCGGGGACTAGCGGGTGAGACACCTTCAGGTTTCTCACACTAGTTTGATAATGTTACATTATCTTGAGGTTTCATTATGTTTTGCTAATTACTAATTTTCAAGCACCGTTGAAGCAGCCATAAGACATCAGACAACAACACCCTAACTATGCAAAAAAGAAAATCTGAAGATTAGACTTTGAGATCTAATTTATTAACTAGACCATAAATTCCTGTTTTGAACCAACGTTCACATGATGCCCTCTGTTAACAGGACACAGACACCCTCATTACAAATTTGCCGGTCCGGAAACAAGAGTGCCGGTAAGCTTACCGGCACTGTTGTTTCCGGACCGGCAAACTACGAGTCTGCGGGCAGGAGCCGTACCGCTCGCGAGGGTCAGACCTGGCAGGAGGAACGACACCCGCCCGCAGACTTTCACAGAAGCACCGGCACCATTATTAACGGTGCTGGTGCTTCCGTGGTCCCCACGCCCATAGAGTCCTATGGAACTCTATGTGAATGGGGATCAACATTTTACTGGCGCCTGACTTACCGGACTGCGGGTTGTAATGGCCCGGTGTTTACGGCAAGTAAAGCGGCGGTAGATAATTATGGGTCTGGCGGCTACCTGCCTGTTTTACCAGCATGGTTACTGCTGGACATGTAATGAGGGCCAGTAAGTGCAGCCTAGGGTGAGAAGGCTAGTCAAAGGCCAATTAACCCCCAAAAGCACTCAGCCTCAGAGGATAGCAGCCTTACCCCCCCCGATATTACCATTACCTTAAGGACCCTAGCAGGACTAAGGAACCTCATGAAGGCTGGATTGGGGCCTCTGCCTCCAAAGAAGAAGAAGACCAAGTCAAAATTCCACTTTCAGTTAAATGTGCCCATATTTCTTTCCAGCTTTCCCATCTATAGAACCTAGATGTTCAGGGCTAAGGGGAGCAGGTAGAGGGGTTTTGCATGCCTTGGTGCACCATGACACTGTGGAAGGTTCAAAGGTCTGACCACTGCCAAGCCACAGACCTTAAGCACATTGCACACAAGCGCAAGCCTGAGGTTTTGGTAACCAGGACATAAATGAGGAAAGGTTTTTTTTTTTCTTGCTTTTTATGGAGCTTTGCAAACTTGGCAAATTCGGATTTCTAACATACAACCCCTCCTAAATGTTGGTGGGGGCTTAGGGGTGTAAGTAGAAGGTCTTTGCCATCTGTTTTTTTCTTGGGCCTGGATTCAACCTGCCCAGGTTCACCAAGGAGTGAGTAAATTCCAGACATACCCCCATGCGCAGCGAACACCTCTTCTCCAGCTATCTCTCCTTTTGTCGCTGCACCTCTTATAATACAGATGAGTAGACACAATACATTTGGTATAATTGCACAAATAGTTCCTCCAACTTTTCCTTCTCATGCCTTCCTCAACATCTTATTTATCCCTCGCCCTCATTCCAACTACCTACCCGACTTTGCTCCTCCCTATCACCACAGAATGTTTTATTATACTACTCCTTTGCTTCTCTGAAAAACAAAAGCATGTTGACGTCATAAACTATGACAGGAGCTCTACAAATGCAAGATATCGTAACATAACATAGCACTCAACAAATCTACCTAGATCTCCATGTCGACATTACTGGGCCTACCCAAAATAAAGCAATATTTCAACTTTTATAGTGAAGTGCATAACACTCCATTCGATGTACAGGCTTGGACCTTTGCAAAGACCTTGGCATCAACAATAGTATAAATAAATAAATAAGTACATACATACATAAAATAAACATTCAACAAAGAAATAGGCCTGTAACTTTCATACCTGGCACTGCTTTCTCAAGACAGGCAGACATCTCTCATGCATCCATTAAAAAGCTTAGTCTGGAAAGGAGCAAGGAGGCGTTCATCATTACAGTAAAACTATGCAGTGAACCCATCAGGGCCCCAAATTAAAGTCCCCTTTCAGCATCAGGACTCTGCATGGGGGGCTACCCAAAGCATTCTCAGATTTACAATAAATAACAATACTTAGAAATGGAGATATTAAAATAATCTCCTCCTCCAAACAACTATGAAACCATCCCCAAATCCTTTCCTTTCAACATCATCACCACTGTACAGTGTCAGGAGCACTGAACGCACCATATCACTAGGTGGTTTTGCTATGACTTAAAGGAATAGTGCATTAAAAAATGTTATAGTCCCGATCTTTGGGGCATGTGGTTTTTAAGCAAACTGTGATCAATCGTAAAACCATTTCCTATGCACCTTCCCTTAGTATTCTGCACTTTTACACATGTGAAATCAATGAGCGGGTCGTGGCCACCTTGTGCTGATCTTATCCTTGGATCGATCGCATTAGGTTCAAGTGCCCCTGCGGCACTAAATCATATCACCCGCCCTTTAAGCTGACATCACTATTCCTAGCGATATTCTCCACCTATTTTCATGACGTTAGTGGGCAGCATAGCCAAACGCGTCCAGTCATCACCTACTTCTTAACATCAGTTGACGCAGAACCCGGAATATCAACACACACATCCTCTCACAGCACAACACGTCCCAAATCGGAATAGAAAATATTATTTTTAAAGGAAACATTAGTACTCTGTCATTTACAATTTGCTTTGATTTCACAAAAAAGGCTTGGAGAACATCCACTGATTTCAATTTACCAGCAATTACTGAAAGTCCTTGGGTTATAGTATCAAAACTTTATCATGAGGCACACAGTGTTCCTTTCGGGAGAAGATACGCATTTGACGCACCTTGAATCTCAAGGCTTCGGCATCAGCGATGAGAGGTTGCTCCTTGTCGCTGGTACCGCGAAAGGGCATATTGGTCCCGGGCGATCGTCCCACATCAGCTTAATGCAAATCCATCCGTTTAGGCGTATCTGCCACTTCTGGCTGAAGAAACCATCTGTCTTTATCTGGAAGCAATGGCATTCACAGAACGGCAAAATGTAGCTGTGTGGAAAACATAATAAAAATATATTTTAGTAGCCATCCTTTATTCAATTTTATCCATTTACCCTGTAATTCTGCACCAGGTCAAACCTAATAACGAACAAAAAACACACAAACAATGGAAACACACAAATGCGGACATTTACAGGGTGAAAAAAAACCATAATAGGTTATCATTCCATGTTCTTTCTGGTGAGGGGGACCTGCTACCTTTTTTAAAAGTGTAACGGAACTGGCAACATCAAATTTCGACAAGCGAAACAAGTCCCCTTGGAAAATGTTCTGCACCTGGCTCATCCAATAATACAACATTGATAGCACACACTGATATGCCATGGGACAAAGTGGTTTAGATATCATTAGCATGCATACAGGTTTTGTTTGCGGGTCGTCGATGAATAATCGTCATAATATGCTCCAACTAACAACCCGTAACAATGTAAGCAAGCAAAAGCGCTTAGAAAATGAAACCTTTACTCGTTCATCTATAAACTCGTCTTTAAACTGAATAGTTAAACTTACATAATATTTGGTATTTCCAGAGTGTCCGCTCAGAACAACGGTTTCCGTAGAATGAAAATAAATGTTCCAATGTCCAGTTTCAAAATAGTGAATCTTATCATTTTTGCGGGTATTAAACACCTTCCACCCTTCAAGCCATAGCGAATCTTCCCTTTCATCCAAGGTCGAATAACAAGTGAAGCTTCTTTCAAGCATGT